>NC_044979.1:75038298-75341630 GCF_008728515.1 Papio anubis
CCCCAAGTCTGTCATGACTAGCAAAGACACTCCAGCAGGCCTGGAGTCCTACATACATGGTTATAAGGCAGCAGGAAGCAGGCGATCCCTAGCATGGTTTTTTGACTCTCACCTAAAGAAAAACATAAAATGAATGTTTCCATTAGAGAACTCATAGATACCCCACGATCCCTCAAGAAGGAAACCCACATCCCTGCAAATTGTTTGAAAACCTTGCTCTCACAGAGGATTATTAGGGCAGTGAAAGTATTCTGTATGATGCTGTAATGGTGGATACGTGTCATGATAAATATGTCCAAACCCATAGAATGTACCATACCAAGTGTGAACGCTGATGTGAACTATGGAGTCTGGATGACAATGATGTGTCAGTGTGGATCCATCAGCTGTAACAAATGCACCTCTCTGGTAGGAGATATTTACAATGGGGGAGGCTGTGCATGTGTGGGGGAAAGGAGTATATGGGAAATCTCTGTATACTTTCTATTTAATTTTGCTGCGAACCTAAAACTGCTCTTAAAAATGAAGTCTAAAAAAAAAAAAAAAAAAACCCTTGCTGTACATGCAAAACTAAATGACACTTCAGTAATGAAGGAAGAATATATTTAAAAACTATAACACCATAAGACAGACACCAAGGCAGCCGCAAAATGGAACACCGGAAAAGAAGTCAGAAAACAATGGCTGAGGCCTGGAGAAAAGGAGACATCCCTGTGTGTTCTGTCAGTGTTTGAGAGGGGATTGTGGGGTGAGGGAGGACTTTATCTGGATGGCGAGATCAGACCCTTTGCGAGGAGAGAGAATAGTACATTCTCTAAGAGCAGAAAGCAGCATGAACAAAGGCTTGGAGACCAGAATGTATTCAGTGTGTGGAGGAGACGGTGAATGCAGCCGACTGGCTGGAGCAGAGGGTTTTAATTAAGGAGCGACGGGGAAAACACACTTGGAACGCCTGGTCCTGCCATTTCAGCACGAATCTGCCCGGTGGGATCAGATGGTGGTATTCATAGCCCTGGACTGTCTTGTTACAGTGCTGGCTGTGGGATCTGTAGCATGGAGGTACTTTCTCAATGTAGCTATTTGTACTGAGCCTGTCACTAGCTCGGTGAGAGGTGGAAATTACTTGACAGTCTCTCCGGGCTCTCACCCATCCAAAGCGTGAGAGAGAGTGGGGAGTGTCAGAGTGGGTGGGCGGTGGGGAAAGTGAATTCTTAAGAACTAGAGCTTTCAGTGAAGGAGAATAAAGGGCATGAGGAGGCTTACCCAGAGTTGGGCGGCAGTCATGCCAGGCAAGCAGGCCCCCACAGTGGAATCTCTGAACCCTCACACTTCCCAATAGTGAGCCCTTCAGTCCCAGAGTGCTCGATTTGGTATGGAAAAAGTCTCTCTCTCTCTCTCTCACACACACACACACACACACACTCCAATTTATCAAAAATCACTTTGGAATTTTAAATCTCAGCTGATGACCTTTCTCAGAATAAAAAAGTCGCATTTTCGTTCTATGGGTTCCCTATTAAATTGCAAATGTAGACTATTTGGCATGTGCAGTTCACCCATTTAAACCCATTTGACTTTGTAAGGCGGGGCGATAACATTTTGGATTTCATTTTTGTTTGTCCTATAAGAGTCTTGAGCTTTAGCCAAAAACCCAGGCCTTGGATGAGTGTGCTTTAGACCTCACTTTTTGTCACGAAGCCAAGTGGACTTGGGAGAGAGGGTGGAGCGGTCTGTTGAGACATGATTTTTAGTTTTGCCCTTCGCCTCTGGAGCCAGGGCCCTGGCCCACGTCCAGCCGCACAAAGAGATGATGGTATTTTCTAGGTAATTTTAAGGAGCACAAACCTAAAGTAAAGTCAGGTGGTTTCAAGTCTGCACTGAATTTTTCATGTTAAGGATTTATCATGATTTGGGTTTTCAGCAGAGCTGTATTTTAAATGATGAAGGGAGCTGTATTCCTGTATTCTTCTGGAGACAGGCATGTTTTGGTTGTTTGCTAATGACCTCTGGTTTTGCTTATGGAGAGTTTTGTTAACAAATGGAAATTTAGCAAAATAGAATATTTTCTTTCTTTTTTTTTTTTTCTTTTTTCTTTTGTTTTTTTTTTCCTAAACAATGGGAACCCTCGCAGTAAACTGTCAAAACCAGGCTATGGATATTGGTTATTGTAGCATCATTAGTACTTTGTAAAGATAAGTTAGTCACTTTGGCAATCACACATATTCTTCTGATCTTCTGTCTTTGCTCTTAAACAGAGCCTTAGCCTTGCTGTTTGATAGATCGTATTGTTAAGAGAAGAGAACTGCAGAAATGTATTCAAAAATTCTTCATAATTTTTCCAACCTCAGGAACCTATTCAACAGTAATTAGCCTTGAAGGCAGCTGATTAAGGACACCCCAGTAGGGGGCTGCTCTTGAGTTTAAAGGTTAACACCAAGCTCTGTGTGAGAGAGTTTCAGCTTTAGGACTCTGGTCAAGTTCTGCCTACCCTAGCCTGCTTGCTTGCCTTGTCTTTTCGTACTCTCTCTCCCAACTCACTCCCCATCTCACCCTGTAGCCACCATTTCTAAAATAAAAAGAAGTCTGCAGAGGGTGACAAAATTAAACCAAATGAAACTTTAAACTCCAATGCAGAAGACTTCTGTCTCAGGAAAAAGTAGCTGTCTTCAAGGCAAAACTGACTGACTGGATTGAACTGAATTATAATTTCTGGTTCAAGCTGAGTTGTGTCCCTGGAGTGGTTTGACCTGTTCGTATTAGCTTTCCACTGTCCATCCATATTTGTCCCGGTGGTATCAAGAACATCGCAGAACTATGGGTATAACTTAAAGCTAAGTTGAAAAGAGGCTCTGCTGTCTTCAGAAAGGGGAATTTATGTGTATGTGTGTGTGTGTGTGTGTGTGTGTATATATATATATATATCTTTCTTTCTTTCTTTCATTACAGGCAGCCTGCCTTCTTCAATGGAGGCACAGTATAGCTGATGGTTGAGCCATAGTCATTGATTGCAAAGGGATGTGTTTAGGAAGGAGAGAAATAGCTGCTCAGAAATTGCCTTCTGTCTCTCTCAAATTGCACTGTTGGGGGAATTACGTAAGTGCAGAATTGTGGGGAAGTGTGCCCATGTAGGTGTGCATTACAGGCCAAGAGGGAAAAAAAGAGTCTGCCTTCTCTTCTCCTTTGAGAGTTACGTTAGTTTGTTAGGGCTGCCGTAAGAAACTACCACAACTTGGTTTAAACAACAGAAATCCATCCTCTCAAAGTTCTGGAGGCTAGAAGTTCAAGATCAAGGTGTCATCAGGGTTGGTTTCCTCTGAAGCCTCTCGCTTTGATTTGTAGGTGGCTGCCTTCTCCCTGTGTCTTCACATGGGCTTCCCTCTGTACACATTTGTGTCCTAATCTCCTCTTTTTATAAGGACACCAGTCATACTGGATTATTGCCCACCCATACAACCTCATTGAATCTTAATTACTTCTTTAAAGACCTTACTTCCACAGTCTCATATTCCAAGGTACTGGGATTAGGATATCACCATATGAATTTGGTGATGGAGGGAGAGGGCGATAAGTCCACCCATAAGAGCTAAAGATATTTCATTATCACAATTGACTCTTGGTTATGGACAAATAAAGAGTTAACCGTAATGAACTTTCTATAAGTCCTTTTCACTACCACCGCTTCCTAATCCTAGTACTGAAGTGCTCCAGTCTCTCCAAGGCTGAATCCCAGAGGCAACAGAACCTTAGGGGACCCATGGATGTCGAGGGAAAGTAGCGGGAACGTTGATGCAATGTGGTTAGCATGAGAGGTGGCTTGGCTCATGCTGAATACAGAGACCAATGATCACCATCTTCAGAATACATTTACTGACTGGTGCAGGGTATTTAGTTGCCCTGTGGTGCTGGTTTGGATTCAGGCTTCTTTAGAGTCAGTGCTTGTTTCCAGGCATCATTGTTCTTCTCCAGACAAAACGTATCAGAATATTTCATGGAAAGATATATTCCTCTCTCTCTCTCTCTCTCTCTCTCTCTCTCTCTCTCTCAGTGTCTCTCCAATTGAAATTTGTGTGTTTCAGGTACATACTGATGCTTTAAGTCAAAGGATAAGTTCATTTGTTTTTAATGAGATAAAATTAATCACACATTTAGTTTCCATTGCTTTGTCCCTGTGATCCACAGGATATTTCTGGCTAGATTTCCTACTATCCAACTCACTAGCAGCCTGCGTTTCATGACTATTTTTCATATAGCTTTCTTGCTCAGAAGCAGTTTCCTGATCTTTTCCCATGGTGTTCAAACATGCTGAAATCTTTGCCATGACTGGGCAGCAACTGTGACTTTCATCAGAGGTTAGATCTCAAGGTACCAAAGTAAGAGGAAGTAACATGCTGGAAGCACAATAGTTAACCCAAGGAGGATGCCAAATCAAAAATCGATTTGAGAAAGTAGAGGTTCATTCCTGGGGAGTCTAGGAAAGCCCAAGCCCAGAGCATCAGAGAAAGGCTGAAGGCTCTGTTCACAGGTGTCAGGCAGAAATAGGACTGAACTCAAGGCTGCATTCACCACCTAATTACAGTCCATCTTATCTGCCTTCCGTTTGCCAGACTGTACGCCAAAGTGCTTGAGACACAAAACCAGGTAAGAAATGGTCCAAAAAATCAAGGATGGTATACCTAAATGGACAGTGGATGGTCCCTAGACACACACTCATGTAGTAGTATTATGATCTGCTTAGATATTAGTGGTTGATGGTTAGATGGGTTAGATTAAAATATCACAAACATGGCCTAAAATTTGGATTAGCTTGCAAACCACTTGAAGAATCAGCGTGCATCCACACGGACCATTGCCACATTTCCCAACCACCCTCAACCAACCATATCAGTCTTCCAACACTTCTCTGTTCAAGGCCATCAACGAGTTCCTAATTGCTACATGCAGTGGTTTTTTGGTATCACCCACCCCTCATTCCTGCAGCTCTCTCTAGCCCACTTATGTTCCCCTGCTTTGTCTAGGTCCTCTCCACTGGTTCTGTCTCTTCTACTGTCTCAGCCCAAATGTTCAAAATTTCCTCCATAGTCCTTCTCCTCCATCCTCCCCACTCTTTTCTTTTTTTCTTTTTGAAACAAGGCCTCTCTCTGTGGCCTAGGCTGGAGTTCAGTGGTATAATCACGGCTCACTGCAGCCTCTATCTCCAGGATTCAGTTGATCCTCCCACCTCAGCCTTCCAAATAGCTGGGACTACAGGTGTTCATCACCACACCTGGCTAAATTTTTGGTTTGTTCGTTTGTTTGTTTGTTTTGTACAGACAGGGTTTCGCCATGTTGCCCAGGCTGGTCTCAAACTCCTTGGCTCAAGCAATCTGCCTGCTTTGGTCTCCCAAAGTGCTGGGATTACAGGCGTGAGCCACCATGCCGAGCATCCTGGCTCTTTCCTCTCCCACAGCACCTTCTGTGACTGATTCTTTAGTGTGCACTTCAAGCCCACCCTCTCTTTCAACTTCAGACCTGCACTTCCACTGTCAGCTTAACCTGAGTGTCTCCACCAGAGGCTCAAACGCACTGTGTTTAAAATACAGATCAGATCTTCCTCTGTTTCTCCATTTTTTCTATTTTCTACTCATTTAATGGTATTCATCATTCAGTTGACTGCACTAGAAAAGCCAAAAACACTCTCGTGAATGTTAAACATCTCTGAATCTGTTTAGCACATAGCACATTTATCAATGCACATTTAATACATTAATAGGTAATTGCGGCAAAAAGTCTTAACTACATACCCAAGACTTTTCATAACACACCCCACTTTTCCCCTACCCAAACCAAAATTATTTTGTTTTCATTATTTCTTAGGACAAATCCTCAGAGTTCACTCAGGCTGTCCCCACCTCTCACCTTTATATCCGTCTAGGAATAACATACTGACTTAGCCAGGTTTTTGCATATTTTGCTTTCCTCTTCTTGACTGTTTTCCTTACCATCTGTCAAAGTCTATGTATCTTTCAAGGCAGGTCCCCTCACCTGCCCTAGATAATACGGTCCTTGACCACATCAGACCCTGGTAACACCAACACACCACTACCGCCCCCAATCTTCACATTCCTCTGGCACCTAACATCTGTACCACAGAATTTAGCACCTGGCTACATACTTGTTCTCTTTCTTTGGTATAAACAAGGCAGAGAGCCAGTCTGTTTTCCAGTGATTCGCAGACATGGTAGATTCCTCCCAGAGTTGTTCCCAGAATTGTGTCTTTGAGAGGGAATTTGTATTCTTCCTTTCTTCAGATGGTAAAAATCCGGGTACCTCCTTGTGATATGATGTGTTTTCCCTTTTGTCTTAGTTATCAGGAAATTTAGAGCTGTTTCAGAACCATATTGTAATAATCAGCTTATCTCAGGATCCTGGTAATAGCTATGTATTCTACCTGCCTTCTTTAGAACTCTGTTGTGTGTTTGTTCTTAATTTTGCAGTATATTTAACTTGTAAGACTCCATAAATCCTTTTAGAACAAAGTAAGAAAACAGATCCCCAAATAAGCAATATTCTTCTCTTATTATATCATAATTTTCATTCTCTTACCTGGATTGTTTGTGCTTGAGAACAAAATCAGATCTTGTATTTCTTTTGATTACCCAAAGTAGAAAGCATATGTTAGGTCCTTAATAAATCATTGCTGAAATATGTGCTTTGTTAAAGTAAGTTGGATTATTTTAAATTGAGACAGAAACATCTCCTAAAATGACATCATTCTAACAAAGGAACCTTAGCGTGTTTTATTTCTGCTAACGGCAGGAGAAATAAACATCTTCTGATATTTTGAACATATTGGTAAATGTTCAAAATATCAGAAGAAAAACATGATAAAAATAAAAAGTTGAAGTTTTAGCTATCACCGGCATCTAGACATAAGACTTGAAACAGGCAAGAGGATTAACAAAATCAATAGTTTACTGCCAGTAACACTTACCAGATAACAGAGTGCATTTTTTCCCCCGCAACCCCAAAGCCCTGCTGGCTGCCTTTCTAATAAACACAATGTTCAGGTGGTGTCTGACTTATTTTTTTTCTTCCCTTATCCCCATTTTCACTCCCCCTTCCTAACATAAGATGGCAAACATTAAAATTGGCTTTCAATAAAACTACCTGTGCCAGTCATCAAATTCTTTTCTTTCTTTCCTTTTTTTTTTTTTTTTGATTTCTTCTTAAAGCTCACCCAGGGAGAATCTTTTGACGTTGAAAGAAACCACAAGAATGTAATCAAAGTCACCTCCAGACTTGGCCTGTGTTCATACTTCCTGTCCTTTTACCTCCACCTCTACCCTACCCACCCACAAACATTCATACATTCATCCACCAACACGTACCTATGGCTGTTAAATATGTATGCAGACTTGTGAATAATTCATAAAAGTACAAACACTTTTGAGACTTGAAATTTATTCAGCTGACTGGGCTTTACCATTGTCCAACAAGTAGGGACTTAGTGAGTCCTTTCTTTTGCTCCTTTAACCAGAGTGGAAATGTTTTCCTTTTCATTGTAATGATATACTAAACGAGTTGCCTTCCCCAACCTCCTCCTCCTAAGTAATAACATTGCGGAGAGAGCGCACACACTTAGAGAGAAAGAGAGAATGAGAATAACAAATACAACTATCTACATAATTATGAGATCAAAGATGTCCCCACCCCACCTTTCTGCTCTAATTTACATTTTAGTCTAATGTTGGAAGATAAATTAAAACTCATCTTTATCCCCAAAGTAGCCATTTTTGTACCAAACCAATGTGGGTCCATCCTGACCAGCCTCCTGTGACCTGAACCTTGCAAATTGTCCAGGACCCATAATTAATACTAGACTATTTTCCCACTGCCACTTCCAGCATCCTGAATCACCTCACATTTAGAGCATATTTGTTTCTTGAACAGAAATTGATTTCCATTTGGCTTTAGTGAAACAGAATAAGGTAAACAAATCTGCTGCAAAGCAGGAAGCATATTAAATATATTTTACATTTGAACAAAATATGTTGAACTTCTGCTATTTGTGATTCTCCATGCTGGTTCTCTCTACCATTAAAATAAATACAAGTAATATCTGTACTCATATTAGATATAATGGAAAATACATAACGTTTAGCAGTGGGAGATGTGGGAGTGCAGAGCTACATAAAAAACCTCTCTTTGGCTCTTTGAAAATGTGTCCTTTATATATATGGTCTATTATTGATGCAAGAAATAGAATTAAACATTTAGATAATTTTACCATTAGATTTTATTAGACCTGTTTGATAGGATAAATCTGGGCACTTTGGTATATATTTCTTGAAAAACATAAAATCTGTCTAAATGTCATGTTTACTAAATGTAGCAAGATCACTAATGTCAGATTAGCTTTGGAAATTAGAAAATATTAACCTGAGCATGTGAGAAATAAATATGAAGGGGGAATCAAAGTGTAATCCATGGATCTGAGTTTATATCTGAAATGTTTACGCCTTTCTTTAAGAATTGTGTGTGTGGGCCAGGCGTGGTGGCTCACGCCTGTAATCCCAGCACTTTGGGAGGCCAAGGCGGGCAGGGATTGAGACCATCCTGGCTAACATGGTGAAACCCTGTCTCTACTAAAAATACAAAAAAAAATTAGCCGGGCATGGTGGCGGGCGCCTGTAGTCCCAGCTACCCGGGAGGCTGAGGCAGGAGAATGGTGTGATCCTGGGAGGCAGAGCTTGCAGTGAGCTGAGATTGCGCCACTGCACTACAGCCTGGGCGACAGAGCGAGACTCCGTCTCAAAAAAAAAAAAAAAAAAAAAAGAGAATTGTGTGTGTATATGTATATATGTATATTTAATTTATTTATATACGTGAAATGGGTTGTTAGCCAGATGTTAGAGTAAAATGTTGGCAGTTTAAGGGCAAGAGTGAAAATATTTTGCTACTTAACTTACCCACTACTAAAATGTGTTTGTACAATTTGACATTGAATAAGTAATAAATAAACAAAATAAGTCAAGCCTGCATATTCCACTTTATTTGCTCATTCTTCTAAGTTTTCAAGGCTTCAAGGTGCTGATACAACCACATGTCTAGCTGCCTCTAGGTCCAGTCCATCCTCAGCCCTGTACACCCTCCTAATCCTTAATACCAGTGTCCACCTTTTCCCTCCAACCTCCTAATGCAGTCTCTAATCAACCTGGCTATCACAGATATATAGAATGCTTCTTTGTCTAAATAATACCATGTTGGACATGAAACCACTCAGCCATGGTAAAAATAGAGTTGGAGCAAAGCAACCAAAGAGGGGCTCTTTTGAACCTGCTTGCCTCCTTTACTGCCACATGATCTTTCAGAGAGAAAGACTATCAGTCCAGAATGAGAATAGCAATCCAGAGAACAGCTGCCTCAATTTTGCTAATGAGCCAGCTTGGCTGAACCTGGTTTTGGAGACATAGTGACTCTCTCTGCCCTCCTCGACTGAAATAAGCAAGAAACCAGAATGCCAGTGCAGCCATAGCCGTTGAAATGGCTGTAAGAGGTAATTCAAAAGAGCATCCTTCCTTGCTTCCTGTTTTCACAATGGTTCTATATAGATTTGTGCTATTAAAACACCAGTTTTGAATGAGAACCTTGGGTGGAGCTGATATTCATGAAAATCATGCCAGTGAGGGAAACACTCCTTTTATGAATTAAGCAAAGCTTGTAGCTTTTTTCCATGGCTTTAAACACTGAATACTAGTCAAAACCTGTGAATATGTATACATTCTTTTATATGGATAATTAGCTTCTTTATTGGTGGCGCCTCCTGGATTAGGAGGATTCTTCCATGCAAATAAGCAGTAGAGAGAAGCAGTGCAACAAAGAACACCTTTCATGTGGCTTCAGAACTTATTTAGCAAAACTTCTACATTTGTGGAGAAGTAAATGCTAAATTCCTGAATTTCTATAACCTTCTTTCAAATCATTCCATATTAACTAATTCAGATTAAAGTCCTTGCATATTTTTGGTTAATGCACACAAAAAACAAATAGACCACCATACATAGTCTGTTGAGAATAGTTCACCAAAATTGTTTATGTCCAGTTTTGAATTTCTGACCATGATACAAATAGGTAAAGATACCATTTAGAGATCATAGTATTGTTTGAATATTAGCCACAGAAGTTAAGATAAATATAGGATACTTTGTGCATTAGAAGGATCTCAAATTAAGTTGCAAATAAGGTTTTCCAGTGATAGTACCAAATTCATAACATCTCCCTTGGTCCAAAAGAGTTGGCTTTTTGGTTTGGTTTGTGAGTTTTGGTTTACTTGTTTGTTTAAGCACTTTCTTTTTATGGTGGAAGCCTCCATTTTTGTGTGAGCCTGAAGTTTTGGGGTCCTTTGGTGGTTTTTTAAAAGTGATATTGTGGTCTCACATTTTAATGTTTCCTGGAAGAAGTAGCTAGCTATTTATTTTAATTACTTCACAGGAACCCACATGACAATTTTTGAAGGACATTTTCTTATTACTCATTGTTTATTATTTTGGTCATCATTTTTCCCAACAGGATATAGTTTTTAAGGTAAGATTCCATGAGTTTTCCTTTTACTTCAGAATTTATAACTTATAAATTTTACTTTTAGTTTCTGCCCCTTTTCCCACCAACCCACATGGTGCCCCCTACCACACTACCCACCCAAAAGATATTTTCATGGTTTGGGTCACTTAGAGACAAATGCAACCTCAAGAACCACAATATTTGGAGGTGTTAGGAGACATTTTAACACAAATCTTCTATTCACCAGCCTTCAAAGCACTAAATCCTGTTGGGATGCTTAGAGGCGCCTGATAAGAGAAAAGTAAATAATACAGAGGAAAACAACCATTATATTCTCTAGATTTAATTTTGGCACATATCTGACATCAGAAATAGAAACTCACCTCTTGTGAAATCATTTTGTTTAACTGATCAGAAAAAATCTGCCAGTCTATTCATTTTCAGACATATATTTATAAAACTAAAGCTCAATCTAGAGATCAAGTCTTATTGTAAAACATTGATAAATGTTGTGAGTTTCATTTTTTAAACAGATTTCACTACTTGCCACTCTTATGTGAATTTAATATTTTTATTCCTTCTCTAATTGATCAAATAAGAAGTTTATTACTAATTCCATAATTTTAACTTTTTCATTGAACACCACCCTGGTGCATTTTATATGTATGTTTTCATGAAATACAGAGTAAGAAAAAAATCACTGTGATATGAACTCCACAAAACATAAAGGAAGATGGCTTTAATGATAATAGTTACCTTTGGAAAATATTTTTACATACTTTTTTTCCATTCTATCCTTACCGCAGGGTAACACCCACATAATAAAGCAGTTATAGAATCACAAAGCTAATAGGAGCCCTTGAGGTCAGTAGCTCCAGCTTTCCATCGTAAGATGAGAAAAGTAAAATCCAAGGATGTTAAGTTAAATTTCCCAAGGTCTGTAGTTTTCCACTGTCTCTCATTACCTTTTCTGCTCCATGCTACCTTTGCTGCTCCCATCTTTCAGATAATATAATTATAGTCCCTCACCCAGAGTCATACAAACCTTCAGTGAACTGGACCCCAAGTCCTTGCTTTCTAACATCATTTTTTTCCACTCTCCAGCGCATAGCCTGCTGTTCATCTCTGCTGTGTAAAGGACCATTCCTATCCTATTTCTAGCTTTCAGGAGAAAAATATTCCTGTTCATCTCACAAGATGCTAAAGACTCCTGCAAATATATGGATAACATCCTCAGGATCATTAACAACAGACTCAGGAAATGAAATAAGCATCTGACTGCATTATTCTTAAACTGTTTCTACAAGTTACATAGTATGTGCTTAGTAAATATTGGTTGAATTGAATGGAAGAGTAAAAAAATAGAGGTAACAGGTTTTTTTTGTTGTTTTTTTTTTTAAATAAGGACTGAAGTTCATTGCTATGTTTTGTAGAAGGACCATATAGTCCCAGTAAATAGAGGATATGCTTAACAACTAGGAAAACCTGAGAACCAAATCCAGCTTTACCACTTAACAACCTTTGTGGCCTTGGGAAAGTTACTAACTTTCCTGAACTGTAATTTTCCTTTCTGTAAATACCGTCTACTTTACAGAGATTTTATGCGGATTAAATTAGACAATGTACATATAGAGTCAGGCACACAACAAACACCCAACAATTTACCCTCCCTTGCCCTTCATGTCTGCCTGGGAGGTGACCAGTAGCTTGCTTCTCTGCTCTGTTTGAGTCAGAGTATTAAAATCAAGCTGGGTTGTGCCTGGATACTTTACCATTATTGTAACAGCCCTGGAATCACAAGGTGCCACAGCTTTATTTCATTGGCATGTACCACACGTCCAATAGGCCGTGTAACAGTGTAGTTTTCCTTTTCCCCTTTAACAGTTTGCTGATACTGAACATGGCATAGAAAAGGAAACACAGGTGAAGGGGTTTTTTTTCTAGTGAAATTTGATTGTTTTGAAAAATGTTTTTTACAGTGACTTGCTGTGGAACAATATTTCATTTGCTAAATGGCCTTGAGAATTTTGTAGAGTAAATCTTTAAAATCATAAAGCTTCTGTAGCTTTCATATGTACAAATAGTATTATAAGATTCATTCTCAAAAGTATTGGTCAAATTTGCCCCATCATCTCCAACCTTTTCAAAATTTGTAGTATTCTAAAATAAGTGGTAATGCACAAGCAAGCTATAACATGTTTGTGGATCCAGAAATTTATGTCTCATAAATTCAAAATCTTTAGAATCTTTAGAACCTCATGCTTTTAACTTCTTTATGAAAGTTGTAATACTTTAAAATATATGAGTTTATGCTAATACATGAGTTTACCAATTCTAATACTTCATGATATACATGAGTTTACCTTAAAATCTTTTATATAAAGTATTTGAGACAGATTTTTTTTTAAATCAGGTCTTCAGATTACCCTTTGAGCCTGAATAAAATAAAATAATAAAATCCCTTTATCAAAAAATACAACTAATATTCAAAGAGCACTATTGCAAGTGACATTTGCCTATGCCCATAGGTTATGCCTGTGCTTTACTTGGCAATTAGTGGTTCATAGATGTCAGCCTATGTGGTACTTTGATAACAAGTTCAATCAATCCTGATCAAGACTTTCCCAACCTGCAAATTTATCAATGTTAAACAGAGTCTTTGAAAATATAAGCCTTCCTCCTTTCTCCCAAACACACACGTACTGTAGCCTAGAATTACTTGCACAGTGACTTTTATAATAAAAGGTTCAGTCTTAGGGTGAAGGGGGATAAGGAGGTTGGAGAAAGGCTAGAGAGCAATAGCATTTCAATCAATACTATTAAATATAAGAAACTGGGTTTTGGTAACATGAACAATAGCAGTTATTTCCAGATACTTTTAAAATGTGAAGTCTCCAGAATATACTACGGTTTTGGTTACATTTCTCAGAGAAGAAACTACTAAAACAAAAAAGGAAATAAACAAGACACTAAAGATTTACAGGATAATTAAAGAATGAATGTATAAAATAATATCAGTTCCTTAGAAAATGACTATTTAAAGCTGGGTGGTCTTTTAATTGATCAAAATAAGGATTTGCAATTGTGTTACATGTTTATTATAGGTCTGTATGTGTCTATCTATATGAAGATCTCTATACCCTCAGATATACTATCAGCCGAGTTGATGAGGATCCTGACAATTGACTTTTTAAAGCATATATAAATCTTTAATACCCTTTGATTTTAAAAAAAATTTGTTATTCATATTCTTTAACAAATAGTGGGATAGCTAGCTATAAAATCAAGAATTTGCAGTGGGAATAATCTTCTGCTGAGAGTTACAATTTAATATTTATAAGTAGTCAGTAAAGGTGCAGCCACTCCACATTGCCTTTTAAAAAATATTAATAAGGAAAAATGATGCAATTATGCTATTTTCAGGTGTCACTGGACAGTTAGGTTTTTTGGAGAAAGTAGTTTGAATCATCTAGTCCAAACAGTGAGAGAAAGAAAGATGCTACAGAAATAGCCAATAAGCAAATAATTTTGGCTTCAAATCACACTGCCAATATGGTATATAATACATACTTTGGCATAAAAGTATTATAGAATCATAAAATTTAAAAAACTATAAAGCTAATATCCAGTTGATCATTTTGTTATCTCAATGTCATATAATTCTTTTCAAATCACACCCTCCATGAGATACTTTTTGAATTAAAAATAAGACACATCTCACTGTATCCACACAGTGGCCCATCGAAAACATTCTGTGTTGCTTTAATGTATTAAAAGTTTGTTCAGTTCTAAGCGGTGATTTTTAAATGTCAAAGAAATACAATTCATGGAAAAAGGACTCACAGTTACTACATTAAATTTTTGCGTGATATTTAGATTACAGAAGTTTTATTGTTTTCACACTGCTTTTTCTCGCTTTCATTTCAGCAGATGTATTTTGTGCATTTTATATTAACTAACAGTTCACTTGGAGAGATCACTCTAATATTTGGAGCCGATTCCCTACAGATACATTCTTTAAACCTACTGTGCAGAAAGGATTTGATTGTTCATATTGTATGTTATCTTTTCTTGATCTTATTACTCTGGCCTGTACAGGCATTCAGTGGAACCCATGAAGAGAGTACAGACAGCTGACTGGATGAAGAAGACATTGGGGAAAAAAACTCCCATTGTTTAGATTTCTGTCAGAGGATATAAGAATACTTAATTTCTTTTTTCTCTAGGGCTTTCATTATCATTTAAATTTCATTTTACATTAATTGATCAGGGATTAGTAAAGCCATTATGCAGAAATTAGAATAAGACAAGCCAGATGGAATGAATAATTCATGAAGTCCAATTA
This sequence comes from Papio anubis, assembly GCF_008728515.1. Lineage (NCBI taxonomy): Eukaryota > Metazoa > Chordata > Mammalia > Primates > Cercopithecidae > Papio > Papio anubis. The sequence continues at coordinate 75,053,183 of NC_044979.1, forward strand.
CGTTTTATTTCTGGTGTACTTTCAAACTTGCCTCTGACTTCTGTGCTATTTTGATGTGACAATATTCACTGGAAATCAAGAGTGCCATTTTAATTTATTGTATCCCTCTGGAGTGGAAGCATTTGTATGCACTAGGGGTTTGTTAACGCATTTCCACTCACACCCCCCCAACACCCAAAAGTCAATTTTCGGGATTTTGAAAACACTGGGTGATCTAGGAATATGGCTCATTTTGTACAGAGGTTCAGGGGCACTTCAATGAGACACACCAGTTCAACTGATTGGGGTGAGCTGACCCTATGCAGAGAGACTAAAGGCGTAGGATCACGAAATGATTACCTCCTGGAAAAGCACTAATCCTCTTTAAAATATTTGTATGCCTTCCTCGCTGCAAAAGAACCCTTAAAATGTGAATCTGGCCTGGAGTTGGACTGGAGGTAGCAGCAGCTGTTGCAGCTACAGATGAGGACCACGAGGTGGCAGGGGTTGCCTTCAATGAAAGGGTTCGGGGCGGTCGGGACCGCTGGGGCTTCAGAACATCCCAGCGGGTCCAAGCCGGGCCGACCACGGTTGGGTTTAGGCTCAGAGCATCTCGCAAAGCGTTGCCGGGAGAGAATTCCGAACTAATGGGCAGTCCCGTCCACCTGTCTGGAATGCCTCATACGACTGTGTCTGAAACCGCCTCCCCACCCCCGGTCCCAGCCCCCAGCCCCTTCAGAGGCCCCCTCTCCCCCCGGTATTTATTTATGCCACTGGACAGTTCTAGTCACATTAAAGCTCCGGTTCACCTTCTCGAGGACTTTCATCTCGGGAAGTTTTATGACACTTTGTGAATGTGCAAAGTTTTTAATTAGGCTCTGTAGACAGCCCGAGGCAGCAGCAGCGCCACAAAGTCTTCACGGTCTCTCTGCTTTACAGCACAACAAGCCGCTCTACTCCTTTGAAGACAATGCAGACTATGTGTACGATGTCATGTGGTCCCCCGTGCATCCCGCGCTCTTTGCCTGCGTGGACGGGATGGGGCGCTTGGACCTCTGGAACCTCAACAATGACACCGAGGTGAGCGGCGGCTCAGGCGCCCGGGCCGGAGGGCTGGGAGGGGGGCGCAGTCGGCCACTCGCAGTCTCTCCCTCTTTCTCTAAAACGGCCTTTTTTGGACAGACCTTCCAATTGCAGCAGGGCTGCCGGCCCCCCATTCTTGACTACCCTGAAGGGAATTGGCAGACGCATTGGCCAAAAATCACTTAATCTCCCTTCATCCCTAAACGGTGGCTGCTCCTGGACAATTAACCACCCTTTTTTGCAAAGAGCAAAACGTTATGCGTTCACACCTTTTCCCTATGGGACAGGACACACAGGCATTTGTCAGAGCCGTGTTGAAATAACTTTACTGGCAAACACTTGGAAAAGAAAGCTTTTGTGGACGTTGATTTTTAGATTGGGCTTTTAAAAGGGGCTATTTGTCAGTGTTTGCTACTTGCACCATTTCTATTTTGAATCCATAAAAGACGATTCTGTTGACTATTTTTTGTTTAGATCTTTCATCCATTTGATTTGTACCAAGGTAAATATTCCTTGTCTAAGATATCAAACTCAGAGGCAGACTTTTACAACAGCCTCTAACTTTGAACATGAATATCAAACTCAGTATTTTTTTAAAAGAGAGTTTAACATGTCACATTTACAGTAAGTGAAAGTACCCATTTATTTTAAAAAGCAGCCAATAATGCTGTTTTTAAATTATGCTATAAAATTGTATGTTTTAAAAACTATGCCACATGCATTGTTCCTTTTTGCCAGTCTTGCAAAAATACTGAGTTGCTAATTCAGCTACTTGGATGTTTTGGGTTTTTTTTTTTAACATAAATATTATTGTCCTTCAACTTTATAAAATAAAATGGTCTCTGCATCACTTCTTGGTTTCTGACTCAAAGAAAGCTCTCTATAAATAAGAATGGACAGGTAAGAGGAACAAGTGCTGCAAACTATATGTCAAGTGGAGAACAACAGAAAGGTCTTTTGAAGTGTTTTGAGCAGGAAACAGCTCAGCCTTTTTAATTAGGAAGCCCACAGCTGGAGGATCTGAGGAGGAGCATACTTCCCTCCTATTTTTTTTTTTTTTTTTTTTTGCATATGTGTGGGAGGGGGCAGGGAAATATTCTTCAGGTGTTATTATTGACTCATTGTATCTTCAAGGGTATATACACCTATAATCCCTCCCAAGTAGTTATCTTTTAAAACTCTTTCAATTTGAGTGTGTTTTTCCTTTTAGCTACAAGAACTCTGTAACAAGAAAGAGTTATGTAATGAAGCATCTTTGAAAATAACCAAAAGGCATGAGTACGTGAAATGCCCCATCATTTGGATATTGAAATGTTTGTAACATTGTTTTTATTAGAAAGATGTTATTACCCTATATTGTACAGGTTTCCCAGAGTCTTCATCACTGTTTATTAAAATCATATTGCTTCTATTTGCTAGGAGAAATTCATTCATTTAAAGCAACCAAAAAAAAAAAAACACAACATTTTCCTGATTGACTTAGAAGACCACTGTCTTAGAAATCCAGCTTAGTTGAGATAATGTTTAGGTGATACCCAACTACAATGCATATGAAGGGAGTGAGTGTTCTAGAAACTCCTTAATAATTCCTATGTAACTGTTTTTCTTTAAAAATTTTTTTTTTAGGTAAAATGAAAGTAATGTCTCAACATTGATAAACGTAATTTTTTTCCCTTCTTTCTCTAGGTATCAAGAGACAACCACCTAAGAGTTTTATAGCTAAACATTTTTTTTAAATCATTATTGGTCATGCAAACTGTTTAGTTTTGTGGTAAACATAATTCTGCTTTCACAATAATAGTAGAGTTACATTGAGTCCAGCTCAAATCCAGTAATTAACCGAACACTTTTTAAAACCTTCAAATCATTTTTGCCTTCTGGCAAGTTGAACAAGATTTTTCAAATATTTGTCAGGTAAAAAACTAGATTTGTTTAAAAAATTTGAATTATAGTACAGCAGTATGTTTTGTTGTTGTTCATATTATTACATTTTTGGACCAAGTTATTCCATCTGTTCCTATGCAAGGGTAGTTCATATTTCCCACCTCGGTATTTCTGATTTCTACTGCTTAATGTAATAATTTATGATATGTAAATCTTGTCTTTGCAATTAAAATGATTGAGCCAGGAAAACTGTGGAAATATTTGTGAAACAAAATACAGAATAAGAGACAGACAGAACATATGAATTGTTTTTTATTATTCATCAACTTTGGAAAGGTCATTACTGATCAGATTAATGCAAATATATTTTGTCATTTTCTTCATGCATTTATGAATTTTCTAGCACATAATACAGGCTGTGATCATTATTTTCTATCATTTATAATATCTATGAAAAGAAACTATTTTTAAATGTTTAAAATACTGTTTCAGTTTGTTATAGTAGTTATATTCCAAATAAATAAAATTCTTGAAAATGTATTAGGCATTATTTTAAATGTGTTACAATGTCAGTTTATTTTCAGGGTTTTTTTTGTTATATTCATATTAAGATTAAACATTTTATTCTATTTTTAAGATTGTTCATAGATTACCTAATTCTATTCAATATCAGATTGTTCATGGAATTAGGTAGTAGAATTAAGTAAGAATCCTGTATGAACCTTCTAAATTGTGGTATTAAAAATTAACTTTGAAGAGTCTACAGTTGAATCACAGATTTGTTTTCTGGGCAGCACAGTAATAATAAAATGTATTGACAGAATTATGATCCATCTAAATTCACATTGTTTCAGCCTTTGAAAGATTTGGTTAAAAATTCAGACTCTAGCTTGCACAGCAGGTACTTTTATTATAGAAATTGTGTATTTTAAAAAAATAAATGAGCCGGGAACTTTTGGTTTTTTTGTTGTTGTTGTTCACAATTGACATACAGTGATTTAAGCAGGTGAAAGAATTTTTATTGATTTCAAGATTAAGTTTAAACATAGATTCTTACATATGATGGAGTTTTTATTGCTATTTTAAAGATAGGTATTGGGTCAATAATTTTGTATAAACAGATGGTTTCAATTCCCTGAATAACAGAATGCCAGTGGTACTAAGCCACAGTACATGTTGTATTTCCATTCTAATGTGACATGTTTATTAGACACAGGTCTTGAACAGTGGCATGAGATGATCTTAGTGGCCCCCTTTTCACCATATTTTTTCTTTTTGTTTTAATATTTACCTTTTCCTTTCTTAATGGCATGTTGTCATTTCCTATTCAACATTCTTATAAAAGGCTCAAGAGATCTGAACTTTATGTCAGTTATAAACTTCTAACCTTGAAGACAAGCTTTTACACAACAGATAATGGAAGAGAGGTAGACGCACTAAAAAGTCTTTCCAAATACTGAGGTTCTTGGAACAAATACTACAGGTTCCATTGCAGCACCTCCAGTTCACTTTAATTATTATTACTGTGATAATTATCAATGCTTTTAGATTTGAAGTGTTTATTAAAGGAGATTTAAGGCATTTTCTATGAGTGGGTGGCTGTATTCTATCACGATGTCGCCCTGGAGATAGTGCCAAAGTTGTGGATTGCTTATTACACTTCGGTACTGCCAGAGGGAGGAAGACAGATTTAACAAAAGAGAGAGAAAGGGAGAGAGAGAGAGAGAATTTGAGTTTTTTGAAATTTTTTTTTACCTTTATGTTTTCCTTTCTTCTTCTGATCATCTTCTCCCTGATGAGGTTTTGAGGGATCAATACATATGTTTACATTTTCCTCGAAGACTCACATTAATATGACTTTTATTCCACCACACACCCCCTTTCTGCCTTTTTAGTATCCTTAATTTTGGTAAATCCTGAGATCTCTCTCTCTCCATCTGTCCATAAACTATGACCCGATGGGGAAGGATCCTATTTAGCTCCTGTATTTTTTGTTGGATGTACACTTGTCATAATCCAAAGAAATATTCATGCCACTTACTGCCCGGTGACTATGTAAAAAGACTCTCCCTCCTTTTCTTTTTTTGTTAAAATGTCTCTTCTCTCTACCCCTTAATTCAGTGGAGCATATGATTTAAGAACAATGAGCCCTTTTTCCCCCGGCACAAGGGATGAATATTACTTCATGCACATGAAGGCAGTTGGTGACTCATCCAGTTAAAAGTATTATTGCAAATTTGTATATTTAAATTCATATTCAGAGATTCTCTTATTCTGTTGTAAACCCTTTGGCAGGTTCCAACAGCAAGTGTGGCCATTGAGGGAGCATCCGCCCTAAACCGTGTTCGTTGGGCCCAAGCCGGCAAAGAAGTTGCTGTTGGGGACTCAGAAGGCCGTATTTGGGTCTATGACGTTGGAGAGGTACATGTGTATTTGTTTGTGTTGTTGTTATTGTTTTGACTTGTAGATCTACTTTAGAGACCTAGTGAAATTATTGGCAAGACCTTGTAGGCCACAAGGACCCTCTATAATATGCTTGCAAATTTCCATTGACTTCAGTGCTAGTTTGGCGAGACTTCCTTAGGGCCTAATTTGATCTTCTGTGTCCATGCACAGGACACTTATGTTAACGATCTAAGCTCCTTTTAGAGTGCTGTAGAATGTCCCATCATCCTGTGATGGAGAGTGGCACTTCCCACTAATTTCATGAGAATGAAAAGTTTAAAGGCCGGGCTCAGTGGCTCACGGCTGTAATCCCAGCCTTTGGGAGGCCGAGGTGGGTGGATCACAAGGTCAGGAGTTCAAGACCAGCCTGGCCAACATAGTGAAACCCTGTCTGTACTAAAAATACAAAAATTAGCCAGGCATGGTGGCGGGCACCTGTAATCCCAGCTACTTGGGAGGCTGAGGCAGGAGAATCACTTGAATCCAGGAGGCAGAGGTTGCAGTGAGCCGAGATTGTGCCATTGCAATCCAGCCTGGGTGGTAGAGAGACTCCATCTCAGGAAAAAGGAAGAAAAGTTTGCCAAATACATCATGCTAAAATTGAATTTGGAATGTTTTGTTTACTTGAAAAGTCAAGTTTTGGTTAGTATGTTCAATTAATATATACACTATTTTTCTTTAATTAAAGTGTAGCCAATTGAAAATGAGATTAATTAGAATTTTGTGCTGTTTGGTGATATTCAAAATTTCCTGAACATCGTGGCATGTAAAAAAGGAAAAAAAAAATTACATCTTTTATTTCAGACAAATCTCCTTGAATTTGTATAAGATCTTAATTTAATGTTACATTATCAGTCAATTGTACTTAAGATTGTCTGTTTATTTTTACTATATGAGAAAGTGTTGACCAAAACCTTCATTTCTGGCGAGATAAAGAATTTTTTCCTTAAAGGAAAAGAAAATATTGAACTTTCAAGCAAAACAAAATAAGAGTGTTATGTAATGCTATTTTGGCATAATATGAATCTAACATTTGCATTCCAGGGGTAAAATATACCACATTTGTATGCATAGCATCCTAGACCTAGAAAGTACTCTGTGAGTGCCTGGTGGATGGGTTTAGCTGATCACACTGAGAAGGGTTCTTTATGGTTTCATCAATCAGCATTCTATAAATTTGGCAATCTTAAATGGTTTGTTCTACAATGGAACTTTTGATGACACATTTTATACTGCTATATGGTATAGTTGATTATGTTGAAACAAGCTAGATGGTGTTTTAAAAAATTCAGCCAGGGACAAAAACCGAATGACTTTAGAAATGGGAGTTTTCTATTCTGGATGCATAATTCTAAGTAAAAAAACAATCTCTTTTACTGCATGTTATCTATTTCATTTGACACCCCCTTGACTACTGATACCACAAGCTGAGTTGTTCCAACAGTGACAAAAACTCTGTTAATATTGGCCCCAATGATGAAGATGCAAATGGTCTGGTGACTATCGATATACTTTGGAGTCTTTGGGAAAGAGAATACCCTCTGAGTCGGAAATACCGCCAGTAGTGTTACAGCAGTATTTTTTCTTAAATGAGTATTCTTTATGTTTAATGTATCTTTCTCATGGCCTTCATCAAAGTAAAACTAAATGACAATAACAAAAACAGATATTCTTTATTGGTCACTTCCTAAAAAATAAAAAAGAGCAAAGGAGAATGTAAAAAAAAAAAAGGCTTTTCTCTCTTTCTGTCTTTTCTTCCTTTCTTCCTTTTCCTTTCCTTTGTTTATAACAAGTGTAATTGTGGGAGAGAAATAGACATGAAGACATGCTCAGAGACACGATGGCAGAAAATAGATAAAATGTAAAAACTTTTTGCTCTACCTCCTTTGCATACACATAATGTCCCTTAACTCACTTAAGATTATATACAATATAATTGTTTTATCCCTCTTTGTTGTATTCTAAAAGGACTGAAAAACAGAATAGTTTAACAATCTGTTTTATATTTTAAAAGGCCTTTTGAAAAGTCTTTATTTTGACTTAAATATTATATATATACACACTATATATATGCACACACATACATTCACACACAGTCTCTATGCAATAAGGAAACACAACATGACATATATACAGAATTTTCTGCAATAAAAGTAATTTTATGACTTTTGGACAGAATTACTTGAATATGACATATTTTGCGAGTATATATGATTTTACAAAAGTTGCTTTGGCTGATATGTGGCTGCTAAAATTTCCTTCTAGGATGCTATCATCATTTCTAAATTGTAAAGTGTTGTTATACTCATATTTCTACTATCGTACTGGCAGGTCAGGCTGGTTTTCATTTTTATGTTATTGCCCTTACTTTTCTAAGTGATATTACAGACTATAGAAATGTCTGCAACTATAGGCCAGTCTCGCCTATTGTCTGGAGTCTAGACAGGCTATAGAAAAATCTCTGTGACATATAATAGGCCAAACAATTTGTAGGGTTGTTTATCCCTACAAATTCACTACCAAGAAAAAGAAAGGATATACTATTTGATTGAGAGTAGGTAATATTACAATCTCTAGCCCTTCTCTGAATGACCGGAAATCAGGATAAGCTTATACACTTGAACAATTCTTTAGGTATTGTTGATCATATACAAAGCAATCCATAGCTCAGAAAAACTCAGACTTAACAAAATAATTGCCTGAACTGTGGTTTTTTTCTAAGTATTTTTATAAATTATATTTATTTGGGGAGAAGGGGAATTTTTGTGTTTCTCTCTGTCACCACTAAGCTTTATTCTAAATCGCTGAAGACCTAGTCTGTAGAGGCACCATGTACTAAAAGGAAAAATGACTTCCCTACCTCTGAGGCTTAGCTGCAGCCTGCTTCTGAAAGAGGTAGATCCCTTAAGGGCAAATGCTGCCATTATTGTGATTACTATAGGATCGTTCACCAGCCCAGAACTGACAGAACATAACTGTGCTTAAAGAGAAGTGTACCGTCTGGACAAGTGCCTTCTCATTCTTCCAAATCACCTAAACTGCGGAAGGCCAGATGGAATGCTTCACGGCAGGGTGGCCCACTTGGAATTAGAGGTCCTATCTAAGGCTAGTACATGACTGACTGCAGGGAGGATGGTTGAGCAGAGAGCTATTTAAGAAGAAATAAATATGGCATTGAAGACTAAATTGCCAGTAGGCTCTGCCACCATTTGCCAATATTCAAAATTGGTTCCCTGGTCCTTATTAAAACGAAACTAGTAACCACAGTCATGCTAGCCTTGAGATAGAAAACCTTGCTTTATAGAACCCTCCAGAAAGAAGACAAAATGCTTTTAGATAAGCTTTGTAATACAATCTCTATTAAAAAGTAGATGGTAGGTTTTTTAGAGCGCACGGTGTTGGTCCATTTTCCTCAGTACATTGAATAGATGTCTGTGGGAAGACATCTCACATTCATTCTCCCAGTGTTGATTTGAGAGATTTCTTTTAAGCTGGGGAGAAAAGAGCGGCCTGTAGACTAGCTTTTGCCAAGACCTTGTTCCACAAGTGAGGCTGTCTTGAAGGGTATAGGACTTGTGCAATTGCATAGGGCCCTGTGCTTAGGGGAGCCCTGAGCTTGGGTCATTGTCTTACAATTGCTAAAAATTTGTCAGGAAGGAATTCCACATATTCATTTTTCACTGAACGATGCAAATTATGTAGCCGGTCCTGTCCACTAGAGTGTTACTCTTAGTGCCACTCATGAGGCAAATCAGGAGAGAAAAAAAAAAAAAAAAAGGCCGTAACCTAGATCATTAGGAAGAAAGAGAAAGCTCTAGAAATGTAGTTAAATGGATGGACACATTACAATCTTCTGATTACCTATTTCTCTTTTTACTCTTTTTTTTTGAGAAGGAGTTTTGCTCTTGCCCAGGCTGGAGTGCAACGGCGCCCTTCCACCTCCCAGGTTTAAGCAATTCTCTTGCCTCAGCCTCCCGAGTATCTGGGATTACAGGCACACGCCACCACACCCAATCAATTTTTGTATCTTTAGTAGAGACAGGATTTTGCTATGTTGGCCAGGCTGGTCTGGAACTCCTGACCTCAGGTGATCCACCCGCCTCGGCCTCCCAAAGTACTGAGATTACAGGTATGAGCCACTGCGCACGGCCTCATTACCTATTTCTTAAAACTCTTTAAAAATGTTTAGTGAGAAGGGCCATGACTCTACCATGATAAACATCAAGGTACATATAGAGCTAAAGCCATGCTGAAGATCCCAGTTCACCTCCCACAACCCTGTTTTGATCACATCATAGTTTTACCTGAAAAAATGTATTAATAATATAATTTGGGGAAAGATCTCTGAGATGCCTACGCCAGTTGGAGTGGAGTGGGACAGGCTTTCTCTGTCCACACCATTGTTGAGATCTCCCTGAAGGGAGCTGCTATGAGCACTGATGGAAACATCCCCATTCAAGCCCAGGTAGACTTGCCTTCCTGTGAGCCCTGGCACTCCCTGATTAGGGCATTGCAGAAAGGGACTCTGGTATCACCAGTCACTGATAATCGTCTGCCTCATCTCCTGTCCCAGCTGAGGCTGCAGCTGCTGCAGGGAGCCCCAGCTCAGTGCCCCTATGACCATGCCTTCCTCTTATAATGTACACTTATCCTCTATGACTTTTAAGTTGATGGCAGAGAGCAGTGGCTTGAATCCAGATTTAGTGATACAATTTATTATGAACTTCTGAAGGTGTAAACATAGGATTGTGTATGAGCTCACTGAAATCACCAGACTGAGGTTGTCCATCTTCCTTTTTTTTCTTTTTGTTACATTTAAATGACAAAGACATGAGTAATATCCCACAACCTATTACTCAAGAGGTAAAATATAAAACAGCAATGTTTTCAGGTAGGTCACATGAGGCTGTGTTTATATAGCTCACATTTTTGGTTGTTTGATTTCAGCATTATATCTGGAAAATACACTGTACACATTTATTTTCACAGATAGGGGTCTATTTTCTTTACAGAGCAGGTGCTGAACTCCCATTAGCATAAATGGAAGTTATGCGAATCTGAATCTGACAAAAGACAGAGAAGACCCCTTTTTATTATTTGGCTATAATTTTTATTCTATTTGTGCCTTGAAAAGTTAATTTACATAGACAGTGGTTGCATGCACCATTTAAATTTTCTGAGATTCAAAATTAAAAATGAGCCTAGATTCTGAATAAGTTTTGAGAAATCTCCAAACTATGGGATGCAATTTATTTGTTTTGGATTATAGGAAGGATCCCATGCAATTAAATGAAACATGGGTAGGATAATAAGTCAAAAATGAACTATTAATATACCTGAAAAGAGAGGTATTCTTGGGGTTTTTTTCAAATGATGTATGAGCACACATTTTAAAGAATTAAAAATAAAAATTACTCATTGCCATGGCTCCATTACCAAAGAGCAAGCTTTTCTATGTATATAGAGCTGACTTCAACAGCACATAGGCTGTTTAGAATAAATTCATGTGTTCTGATGATTGATAGCCAGCCTATCTACCTGTCTTTCTTGCAGATGTGTTTTATAGAAAGCCTGCCGCCATTGTTAAGGCTTCAGTGCTGTCACACAGATACGGCTGTCATAAATATCCCCTAACAACTATGTTTGCTGCTTATCTGAATTAGTTAGAATGCTGTTTGCAGCTCCAGTTTTGAAAGAAGCAGTTTATCTTCCACCTCCTATTATTTCTTTTTCCATTAACCTCTTCCAGGGAAGATTTTGTTTTCAGTTGTGATAAATTCACACAGGTTTCAAATCCCTGATTATATTTTACAGTAGTCAAATGATAAAATTACAGAATCATTTTCAGCTCAAAGTAGGATTTGAAGAATAAAATGGCAACTTAAAAACCATGGTTTGAGAGATGGACAAATCTTATCCTAGCTTTATTGATTTGGTATCTTATTCACTAATTACCTAAGAAAATATGCATAAATCTTTACATTTGAACTCTGAACTTTGGTAGCATTTCAAATAGCTTGTTTGATATGACTATTTGGGGGCCGAAAGAATAGTATTCATTTTATTATAAATTTCAATAAGTGTAATACATTTAACATTGGAAATATGGGCCTTGAAAAATTCTTGGAAAAGAAAGATGTGGGTTTACATGAGAGATCAAATGTAACACTGCTAAAAAAGTAAAACATGATTTTAAATGTCCGTTTGAATATATTTTAAAGCCAAAACGAAAAATCAGGAGTGAAAAGTTTATTTGTAACCCCAACAGGAAAAATGGCCTACATAATACATTTTAGAGTGATGGTCAAGGTGTTACATGTAAGAACTGTTAATAGGTGCCTCATAAGGTTTCATAGCCAGCAAGAATAAGAATAAAAGAAAAGAGATCAACGGGCCATTTTTTTAATGCTTTCAACAGCAGTTTGACGTAGTGGCATTTGATAAACTGGAAGTACTAGGAGCTAAAAAGGGTTTGAGTGACACAAAATAAATACAATACAATGATGATTTTTAAGGGGATCACACTTAGGCAATACTTGTTTACTTTGTGGAACTCCTTCATGTTTTCCAGTAGTATAGGGCCTAGGTCAATTCTGCATAAGCAGCCTGTGCCTTGAATATAAATAATTCTCCTCCTTGAGGAATTGGGTGTACAAAACACAAAACTGAAAAGTTAAACTTGGATTTGGGAGGTTAATTCAAACAAGAGTCCCTTAATAAAAAGAACTGCATTTGCAATCAGCCAGTTTTAATAACTGTGCTTTATGAAGGCTTTTGTCCCCTGCGCAAGGCAAACCTGATTGCATGGCTGAGTTTTTGCAGCCTCCAGAAGAGCAGAGTTGGTCTCAGGTTAGCAAGATCCAGGTATGATCATCTGAAACACTGGGTGTTTCTCATTACGTGAGTGTGGCCGTTAATTTCCTAGATTCTTGAAGGCCTTTGCAAGTACTGGCTTATTTGGTGGATAAACATTATTTTCTTTAGCTGATACCAAATACTTCCTTTGATTTTCCCTTCATGAAAAAGAAAAGACTTAGGCATAAATTCTTCCAGTGATACCAAACATCCAGATAAAATGTTAAAATCCAAATACCTGGTTCTGTCTATAACATCTAGATAGCAGTTGATGACGTAAGAACAAAGCATCAAGATTTTCAACTAGATTTTTCAGTTTTTACTTGAATTTTTAGTGTTATAGCCACAATGCTGTGCTATTAAGTCAAAGGGCACAAAGGTATATTTATTTGCATGGGCAGATTTGGGATGCTAATAAATATAATTAAATAAAATAAGCCTCTTTGAAATAATATATTAATTCATTTGTCATAATAAATTATATGTATTTGAAATTAAATATTTTGGGTAAAATCTATGATTGTAATGTTAGTATTAACTGTATTTCTCCTGGGAAAAGTGCTTAATTTAAAAAAGAAAAGGTGCAATTAATTCCAATTAATGTTGTAAGTATTCATCTTATAGTGTGTGTAATAGCAGTGGCTTTCACTTTGATAATTATATATGTAAAAGACCATGATTAAACTAATTTTTATATAAATAGTATGCTTATTCAGGTAGCATTAGTATATGAAAATGGACTTACAGGATTAATATCTTCTCAAGCAAATGTTTTTTTCTGAATTGATAAGAAATACTTATGACTTCATGTATTATGGAGTAGTTGACTCAATGAAAAGAAAGCCCTAATATCTAATATTACAAACAGCAAATTAATGTGTGTATAGTAATTTGCAATATTCAATGAAGTTCATATATTCTCATTTTGGTGATAAATGATCTATGAATATAAACCTTCTGAAAGAAGAACCAGTTTGTATAATTAATCATCTTCACGATTCTTCTGTGGTTTCAAACTGTCATCTTCAATAGCAGTTTGGATTATGAAGCAGTTGTTAATTATAGTGTTAATTTTTTTATGGCTGACAAAATTGTGTTTGGTTCTATAATTTCAAAATTGCTAAATTTTATCTTGAAAAATTGCTGCTTAGAGCAGTAGCCTCAAATCACAGCTTTAAAAGCTAAATGTGAAGTCTCTCCAATCATCTGTGAATGTAGATTAACCCTGGCCTGTATAGAATGGAGTTGTTTCTTACATGTGTATGTGTGCTACTGTTGGCATATCTAAAATATAATACATAATCAAGTATCTGCTTATGCATGTTTCCTGTGTAAATATTTATACACCACGTAGGTTGGACTTGAAAAGTGAGGAAGTGAATGAATCATTATATTTCACTTTCAAGGAAAGCTTACATGAATTTTTGAGAATGTCAGCTATCAGAACATATTTTAAATTTTAAAGCATGAATTACTTATCACTTAAGAAATATCCAAATTGCTAACATTGTAAAAGCAATTTCATACTTTTAACCTAATAGATAAAACAGTCTCCCATTTCTAAGCTCTTTCTCCTAATAACCAACCAATAGTTTCTTAATATTCAGAATAAATTTTTTATTTGTGTTGGTCTCAGCATTAAGGTCCCTTAGATAGAAAGTGAACATAAATGAATATTTTTAAAGTGAATAAATAAACAAGAAAGTGAAAACCTTCTAGTATGATTTTTAAAAAAAAAAGTTACCCTTGTGACTTAAAAAAAAAAATTCAGATTGTCAGCCCTCCCTTGATTATCACATTCCTCAGATTTTTTTTTTTAACCTTTGGAAGACCACATCCACAGAATTGTACACAAAGTGGTTATTTGATGATTGTCTATTAAAACACAATAACCCAGTCTAGCAAAGTGCCTGGCACAAAATAGGCACCCAGTAAATATTTGATGGGTGAATGAATGATTCATGTGTGAAAATTTGAGGAAAAATTAAGAGAAAATTTAATTGTTTAGAGCATTCAGGATGTAGCCTCCAAGTTGGCTACAGATTGATGCACAGGAAAAAAAATTACTTAACTGTAGTTGCAGGGAAAAGGATATTTAGAAAGTATCTTTAGAAAAGCGTGCCTATCCTTCCCCCCAATCTCTTTCCCAGTTTCCCTCCCCTCCTGTGCTTTTAAAAGTGAGCAGTTGGCCACTAGTGTAATAAAAGCATAACAGTTGATTCAAACAGTTGTCAAACCACTGGAAAATGCTTCCTTTTCATTGTGCTTTTTTTGGACACTATAGATATGGTAAATCATGAACTGCATTATAAAAATACCTCTTTTATGCCCAAACATTCCGTAGGAGGAAATGACATTTCTTTTATTACCTTGGTAAATATTTTTAAGGTGTTTAGCAATAAGCCTTCTTTTTGTCAAAACTGCTTAGACGCAGCAGTTGCTAAGAATTTACCAGAAAACCTATAGTTAATAATATCAGGAAAAGAAGGGACATGTGTTTAGTAGCTTATGTGACAGGTGAGCTTGTGTAGCACATGCTTTTGCTTTTTCCTACCATTTTCTTGATCTTTTGTGTTATGGAAAAAGAAGTTATCCATGTTTAGAAAGTTTATTTCTCATTATTGTCCATCAACCAGCGTTTTTAGCATTTTCTCCATCTTTTGGGCAGAGAAATAGATTATTCCAAACAGTAAGGAAAACAATAAGGCTAAAAGATTTCTGAGGAAAGAAGGATGATAAGATTTTAATACAAATGTGAAACAAGACTATTTGTCTTTAGGTCTTCATGAATTAACTCTTTCTTCGGCTATTTGTTGTTGTTGTTGTTATTGTTGTTTTTCTTCCAAAGGTAAAACCTTCAGAATGTTGTCATGCTTCCTATAATGCTAAATTTTAACATGAAAAATATTTTACGTGTTACTTTCTTAAGATAGCGTTTAAGGAGAAGGATATATATTTCTTTCTGTATTCTCTGGCTTATTGAAGTTGATAGAGACCCATGTTTATTACTATTTACTTTGACTTTTATGTCCTACCTTTATTTCTGTCCTTAATTAGGTGGTAATGGATTTTTTTAAAAGTGTTACTCTTAAAAAAAAATGCGGTAAAAATAAACTACTCCTTTAAAGATATGAGGGAAGAGACCTTTGGCAGAGAGGTCTGAAGCTTCATGGGTGGATGAGGGTTCCCTTAGATGGGATTTCCAGATGAAAAGAAATTCAAAGATAATCAAATACCATCTGTCCACCATAGGTAAGAGTGTTGCTAAATTTTACAGAAATTTTTACCTATTGACTGGTAATAGCAGACTGTGCTGTACAGAGACTAATATAACTCCTACTTTGTCGACTTCTTTGAAACTGCTCTAAATAAGTTACATACCATATATCTTTTTGTGGTAGAACACTGTAGTATATTTACACCCTCTGTATATTGCATTCTGGCTTGGAATTCTGGTCCGTGGTTTCATCCATTGTTAGCCGTGATGCTAGACTCTCCCAGGAGTTAAATACAGTGGGGCTGTATTTATGTGAAGCGGGTATGCTTGGTCGTTCAGTGGCTGTTTCATTGCATATTACCTCCCACTTTGCTGCCATCTGTGTGTGTGGTAAAGGGAATTGTCCTAAAAAATATAGGCTTCCTCTGAACACAGACGTGTATTTGTATACCAGTAAGTCAACCATCTCCTGAATTTGGGTGCCATTAATAATTGTCCTTTTAAAAAGGCTTTTAGAGCTTAGAGGGGGTTAGCAGTTGTTCTGTGGAAACCAATGCACACTTCTACATTTTCTGTAAATGCTTTAAAAAATAATGTGTATTAAAGTGAAAGGAAATCTGTAAGATATCTTTTTAACAGAAAAGTTTAATTTTGAGATTAATACAGAGGTGAATTGTTGTGTATCTCTTGGAAATCAATGGTTAACATGATAGTCTCACACACTTTTTAAAATTACTTCATCTAACTGAAAAATTACAAAGAGGCTGATGAGCCACACATCCCATGGAATATTTATCTTGAAACCTAAAGTCCTACTCACTTAATGTGTTGGCCATACTTCATGTATGTGAGAAACCAACTGAAATCAGAGTGCTTTTCTAACGTCTTAATTATGCAAGATTTAAAAAAAAAAAAAACTAAAGTAAGCAATACCTGAGACAGATATTTTTACTATGAAAAATATTGCATTGGGATGGTGAACGTTACTGCAGGTAATGCAGCTATTTAAAATTATTATAGCTGCAATTACTAAAAAATGAGGAAGATTTGACTGAGAACTATTCAAAATGGTTATTAGCCATGTGATTATAAAGAGGAACATATGAATGATATTTGCATGTTTAACCTTGGTTATAAAAAGTCATTTGATTTTTTTAACAGCGTGTACATCAGTTATAAATCCTTACAACTTTAGGTAAAAATGAAGAATCCCACTGTGGAAAGTGCCACAAGGAAATAGATGGATTAGGATGTATTAGTCACATGTGAAAAATAAAAAATATGTATGTGCATGTCTACATATGTGTGTGGATGTGTATAGTTACAATAAATAGTTATATTTTAAACTTGATTTTTAAATGAACAATGGAAAGTAGCAACTCTGAAAGAATTATTGTGATTTGCAAGAACTCTTTCCCTGTCCCCCATTCATGAAAGTTAGCTATTATTAAAAGCCTGACTACTTAGGAAATTATTTGTGTGAATATTTAAGACATAAAATGTTATAAAATATAAGGTAAACTTCTAAAAAAAAAAGTTCAGCTCTGAATAGGTAAAAAGAAGAAAGTAGAAGAAAGAGAAGAGGCAAGGAAGCAAGAAAATAAAAAAAATTAGAAGAGAGGAATAAACATTAAGAAGGAAAAACAGCATCATGTTCAGGGTTTATAATGTACAAGCACTGTGTTAAGCTCATTACATTTTTTTGTTTTATTTAATATTCAGTCCTAGAAGATGGATCTTATAATTTATTTCACACAAATGAGGAAGTAAAAAGATAAAGATCAGAAGTGTTAAAACCATACATTCCCTAAAGACACACAGCAAGTTAACGGCAAATCTTGGGGGGAAAAAAAAAAGCAGGATCTGGCTGGTGAAGTGGAAAAAAGTCAACCCTGGCTCCATTCTCAAACGTTATTACTCCACAATCTGTGCCTCCCTTTAGGTATACAGGACACCCGGGCAAGGCGAGCAAGGGGTTAGACTGGTAAGTTTTTCAGGGGTGAAGTGGGACCGGGTCCAGAGGCAGTCTCCAGTCCACTCAGGCAGAGAGGAGGGGACAGATCCCTGACATGGTCAGAGAAATAGTGGGGTAGCCTAAGGCGTGGGGCTCTGGGAGGCTAAAATGATACATTTTCGTGAATTTTTCCACAATTTTTGCACTTTTGCTTTTGCTTGTTGACCTTTTGTCTTCCAAGAATCTTAGAAGATTTAAAACAATCTTCAGAATCTTTGAGCAGGTGATTCAAAACACATTACCTGCCTGCCCTTCTGTCATGGAATGCTGGCATTTCCCAAAGGGGTGAGGCTTGATTGCCCCACACTAACAGATGAAAGTCATGTGGTCTTTAGCAAATCATTTAGCTCCCTATACTGTCCTCTCCTACCTGTTAAAGAAAGGTCTATGCCCTGCTTCTTAACATCCTCACATAACAATCAGAATTAATTCCTAAGGAAATTTTTTTAAAAAACAGAAATATGTATGCCACAAAACATATCATTTTGGGGAGCCTGTTCAATTTGACTGATAATTTAAGGAAAAAGAATGCATGACAATCCATGATGAACTCATAGTACTTCCTTTACTTAGATTACCTTTCTCATGCTCTCCACATCTCTGTTGATGAATGGGTCAGACAGCATCATCCCTACTTTACAAATGAGGCAATGAGAGGGTAAGTGCCTGACCATTGCCAGCAACCAAGATGAGAACAGCACTTGAGTCTCCTGTCCAAATCAGAGGTTCATTTTACCTCCTTCTTATGTCCAAATTCCTACCTCAGTAACTACCTTTGCCCTTAGTTTCATTGGTTGTAAAAATAGGATCATATTGCTAGGCGTGGTGGCTCACACCTGTAATCCCAGCACTTTGGGAGGCCAAGATGGGCGGATCACTTGAGGTCAGGAATTCGACACCAGCCTGGCCAACATGGTGAAACCCAGTCTCTACTAAAAATACAAAACAAATTAGCTGAGTGTGGTGGTGCATGCCAGTAATCGCAGCTACTTGGGTGACTGAGGCAGGAGAATCACTTGAACCCAGGAGGCGGAGGTTGCAGTGAGCCAAGATCACGCCACTGCACTTCAGCCTGGGCAACATCTCAAAAAAAAAAAAAGGTGATCTCTCTTAGAGTTAAGATTTTATTATCTCAGGAATCTGAACCTCGAGTGCTTTGGCATGAAAGTGCTTTATATGTTTAGCAAAAAATTAGAAAACAGTCATTGAACCAGGAGATGGACTGGCTGTTGGTGAACTCAGTCGATGAAGCAGTTGGAATATCTGAGTCATCCCTAACCTATGATGCAGACTTCATCAGAGATGAATCTAGAGGCAGAAAATGTTTCCAGATCCACTTTGACTTAGAACAATGCTGGGCAATTTTTGAAGTTTTTTTAAATTTTTTTTTAATGGTGTTCCCTTAATTTAACTATACATTTTTAATTGGTCAAAATAACTTACGAATTTTTTTCCTATCACAAATGTAAATTGTTTGGAAATTATTCTAAGCTATTATTCTCAGAGAAAAAAAAAATCCATAGTGATGCTCTAGATTTAGCCTTTAATGCCTTAATAGAAACTTGAAGAGATGCTGAAGCAATGTTATTAACATGCCATTTGCCTCCCTGTTACTTGCTTGACACACAACAGGTAACAGGAAATGTTACAGTTGTCACTGAAGGAAGGTAAATTTTAGGCTATTCATATTTTAATGTCAGTGAAGTTTTTTTTTTGCCAGTATTCACACAGTTTGACCTACAAAAATCATAATTAATTTTGTCAGTATTTCATAGTCATCATATTCCAAAACAATTCACTACTGTATCTTTAATTCAAACACAGTGCCTGACATATAATTGGTACTCAATCAATGCTGATTGAATGAGTATTGAATAAATTTATATGCAAGGTAGGACATGAGATCAGTCTGTTCTGTAAGAAACATGAACAAAGATTTTTCCTATTTAATGATTAAGATAGTATGGGATTTAAAAATCTCTTAGAGAAAATCATAAATGCATTTATGTTCTTGAGCCTCCTTTCTAGCCATTTCTAATCAGAGAGTACAAGGTGAGAAGAGCCAGGAACTGCCAAGGGTAGGAAGGGCAGTTCTGTCCAAACGGATGCTGTTTACAGTCATGGAAACAGCAAAGTGAAAAGAGTGGCCCTCTTGTTTGTTAGGACACCTGTTTGGTTTTACCTACAAGTAATTCTAATGTCAAAAATTATTACTTTGGGTGTAGAAATAGCCTGTGAATACACATTCACACGTTCAAGCTAAGATTATACTTAAAGTACTTCCTGATGGTGATATTTAATTCTAAAAATGGGGCAGTCTGCAGTTCACCTTCTAAATCTAGCATTACAATCACCTTGGGTTATTTTTACAGTCAACAAGATGAAAAGTATAATAGGATGAGGTAGATAAATTGATTTCAAGTTTCTAGAAGGAATTGTGTTTTCATCGTGTTCTACTCTAGAATTTTTGTGAACCAAGAACATAAATATTTCTGTGAAAATTATAATACCATAAAGAGGAAAAGACTTGGCAAAACAAATATCCCTAAAAAACAAACTTCAAACATTTTGCCAATCTAAATGGAACTTCAGCAGATCAGAAAGAGGACAAGATGTGTTAGATTACTGTGACACTTTTGCGAGGGTGAATCTGTATTTCTAAGGGCATGTGTTAGTATTACAGCACTATTACTCCCACCCCCATGAAGAAAGTCACATATAATTCACTTGCTGGTTTATGTTTTGTGTGTTTAAAAGAAACATTTAAATTTGATAAAATTCAATTTTGAGAAGTTATGTAATTTTTGAGATGTGCAATTTTATATAGTGTAAATGTTCTAAACTGTATCTAGACATTTATTCAAACCTTAATGTTCCGTAATCTTTACTAGGGCTGTTTCTGAACAGTCTTGCCATGACTGCTACATGAAACTATGTAAATACATTTACCTATTTTATTGTTATACACATTGCTATCAATAAAATATTGCGTAGGTCATCGTATATTAACTTAAATTTGTACCATTTTAACTAATAATACAGCTTTATGTTTGGAAACGAAACTCAGCTCTTTATGAGCAAGGTACTGTGTACTATTGAGACCTGTTTTTTTCCTCCAATATTTAAAGTTATATGAAGTTATGGGGCATTTCAGCTTTAGTTTGATTCTTACTTTATATGGGAAAAAGTTATAAATGTGTTGTCATGATTAGGCTTTTGTCTCTTCTTGGGCTTTTGTTTCATGGTTATTTTTGGAAAGGCTTGCTCAGTGGTTGGAAGAGAGAAAAGAAATAGTGGTCCTATTCTTTTACATAAATGTGATACCAACCCTTTGCTGGTTATGTTTTTAGTGAGCTTGTTTGTATCATACATTTTGGGGGCCTCATTTCCCAGGTACAGTATTTTCTAAAATTGAAGAGAAAAATGAAGAATCGTGGAATACAGGATAAGAGCCCAAAGTAGGGAAAACAGACTGAGCAAAAAGTTATCAGCATCATTCAAGACTATTGTGAACTTGCGTTATTGCCTACAAAGAACTTTGGATTCGTTTCAATAACTGTAGTAGCATTTAACCATTCAGAAACTCATTCATGTGACTAAGTAAGAATTCTTATTGGTACTGCACTTCGCAAAATAAGTCAAAGAACTTACTTTCCTTGCCTGTATATAATTTCCAGAATTATATACTTGAAACACTTAGCCTTAATACCAGAACACTAGTTTAAGGATATACTTTGCATAATGAAGTTGCCACTTTCCAATAAGTTTTCTTGGACAGACAGTATTTGAGAATATTATCCTTGTAATAAAAATTTTAAGTTCTAATCATTTGGCTCTGTGTGGTGAGAAATTTTCCAGCAGAAGCAATCTCAAAGCTTAGGTTTACTTGCTTCCTCTTTTTTCATTAAAAAGTATATTAATTGAGATGCCTGTGTGTTCTTAATGTTTATGGAATATGTGGATAATGTACTGTAGCACTAGTACCTATGGTTGAATTACACTATATTATAGGGTAAAACTCCAAGAAAATGCGTCTAAAATCTAAATCAATTTTATTCTCTGTGAAAACCATTCAGACTTCTACGAAATCCTGTTTCTCATCCTCAAATATTCTATCCCAGATACTTGCATGATATTTTGAAGCAATTTATTTTTGGATGCTATGTGGAGAAAACATTATCCTTTAAAACGACTAACAAAAATTCATAGATTCAGTTTGCATTGGAAGAGGCATTAATTTCCTCCTCACTGAATAGTACATAGAAGATATTTTGGAAATTTTATAAATCCCCTTTTTGATGAATCAGTATAGCATACTGGCTAGGGATGTTCATAATGGAACCAGATTCCATTGACACTGATATTTGCTAGCTATGCAACCTTAGTAAGATTATTTAATCTTTGTGTGCCTCTGATTTAGGAATATGAGGCACAATGGGATTCTTATGATGAATGAGTTAATACATGTAATGTACTTAGAACAGAACTCTCGGTAAATAATAGCTACTACTACTATTATTCATAGTTATCATCATATAAATCTTACTGGAAAGGCCTAAGTACTATTTCATAGGAGGAATATTTCTTTGTATATATAAGCTATTCTTTTCCTTCATACTGCCCCATCAGCGATACTTTAGAAAAAGGATTAATACCATTGACTAGGGATAAAATATATAGTTATTTGAAAATCTTGGTCAATAACGCAGTTTTTATTTGCTGTTTCACTGTAAGTCTGGTCTTCTTATGAAAAAATTTCATTACTAAAAGCACTTTAATGTGGCTACTGTGACTGTATAGTTTACATAGGTTTTAAAATTTTATAAATTCTGTGAGTGCTTTTGCTTCCAAGAGTGACATGGTTCTCTTATTAAAGAGCGACACCTCAGGCCCTGCTTGATCCAAAGAAGAATATTTGATTTCCTTTACATTCCAAGGGAAATATCTGCTTTGGAGGGGGTGAGGGCAAAGGGATAGTCATTCAGGCTTCAGGGCTTTCAGACAGGAAAGATATCTTGTTCATCATTTCTCCATTGATTTGCTTTGCAGCTTGCAGTTCCCCACAATGATGAATGGACCCGATTTGCCAGGACCCTTGTGGAGATTCGCGCTAACAGAGCTGATAGCGAGGAGGAAGGCACTGTTGAGTTATCTGCCTAGTGGAAATGAGCCACCCCCACTGCAGCCCCCAACTTTGTGTCCTAGAGCTCAGCGTCTGCAGTCAAGTCTGTTGTATTCGGTGTCCATTCAGTATCAGTATTGCTGTGACATTTTGGGTGCCATATTGTGCCAGCTTTGCTCCAAGCATTCTAAATGTGTCCCACCATGCTTTCCACTGACCCAAAATTCACCAGAGCATTTCTATCTTTATATTTCTGTCTCAAAAATGAAGGGAGGGGGGTTATCGGTTAAGTTGCTGCCTTTTAACTACTTAGTAGCTGTATTTAATAGCTGGAAACCTCTGGTTAAATTTGTGCTTACATGCACTCCTGGCATAGTCCTATTAAATCCATATGAAGCCAGATATGATTGGGTGCAGATGTGGTGTGCCTCATGTTATGGTACAGGGCCAAAGACTTGAGATGTGGTGTTTTACATGGTGACTCACATTATGAATGGATTTACTAGAAGAACATTGCTGCTCCTTATTTATTGTAGTGTGCTGCATGGAACGTATTTATTTGAAAGCATTAAAATAAACGATCCTAGAGCATGTGCATAATGAGAGGACTGTATTCTCTCTGCTGCTGTTGAGGTTACATTAAGTTCCAAATAACAATTGCAGTACGCCAGTTCCACTGAAGACATGAAATCTTTAGAGGTTTGTTGCAGTGAACGAAATGAATTTTAATGCCTATTATTTCTAGGTACTTTAACAATATTTCAAATATCATTGACCACTAATACTTGTCATTGAAGCTAACACAGTCTGACAAAAGTCTATGGTTCCTAAATATGACATCAGTGTTGCCAATAAAATGTTTCAAACCAGGTCTGCACCAGTGTAAGTAAATCCTTTGCTTGGGGAAAACTTGACTGGAATTCTGCTGTGACAAGAGGTGGGAGAGATACATTAGAGCCATGTTAAAGACCGATCATGAATTTATTTGAGCAGCCAACCTGGCCGGACTTAAACCAAGACTCCTAGTTTTATTTTTATGAGCGAATGTGTGTGGTTTTGTGGAAAGCTCCTCCTTCTCACCTTTACCAAAACCACCCTTGCCCAAAGACAGTTGTTGGAGTAAGAAAGGTAGGTTAAGATGAACAAATACCAAATGTCCTACACATATCTTTTTAAAAACAATTTACACCAGAAAAATGATGTTTATTACTATTGGACTAGGAAATATGTCTATAAACAACTTTAATAAACTTTTTTTTCAAAAGGTCATTTTATGCCCAGGGAAAATGAAAACAAATAGCAGTTGAGTCATGAAAAACATTCGAAGACAGGCTTTGGCTTTTTAGGAAGGGAATTTCCATTAGGGCTTTGTTGGTAGGGATTCCTTGAACTGTACGGTTTCTTTTATTTTTAAAATAGTGTTATTCTTTTACTCCAAGTATCCTACAATATTTAGGTATTGAAATCCTTTGTAAACAATAAAAATTTTATAGATAACAAATGAGTATCTGAAATAGGTTTAAAAGCATTTGAATGAAAAGTACTGGGAAAAAAAGTTTCCCAGTCATACAGTGAAGTACCTAAGAATAAAAATTCAAAACCCGTGAGTTATTATGATAGACCAAATTGAATGATTCAATGAGTGATGATGTGAAAAGTACAAAGACCTGAGTCACTTATATTAGGCATATAAAATGTTACAAGAACATGTGTTCTTATATATCCCACTGTGGTAGCTGGTCTCCAAGGCAGTTCCCAATTCTTGTGCAGGCCATCCCATGTTGAATCTGGGCTGACCTTATGTGACTGACACAATGCCAGGAAGTGATGCTCCATGGTTTCCATTATGTCTTAGTTAATTAAGACTGCTACGTGGTTTCCAGGATGTCTTGGTTAATTCAGACTGCTATAACAGAATACTGTGGTATTCGGACTGAGTGGCTTAAGCAACAGAACTTTATTTCTCACAGTTCTGGAAGCTGGGAAATCCAAGGTCAAGATGCTGGCAGATCTGATATCTGGTGAGGGCCATCTGCTTAGGTTGCAGATGGCTGTCTTATTGAATCCTCACATGGTGAGGAGAGAGAGATGATCTCTTTCATGTCATTACTTATAGGGCACTAATCACATTTATGTGGACTCCACCCTCATGACCCAATTATCTCCCAAAGGCCCACCTCCAAAAATTGTCACAATGAAAATTTAGGCTTCAACGTATGAATTTGGGAATGAACATAAACATTCAGTCCACAGCCCAGGGCAAGGTTATAAGAAGACATATATCCTCCATCTAGGTTTCTTGGCACAAACAATCTTGGTCCCTTACTATGTAAGAAGTACAACTACCCTGAGACCTCCAGGCCACACAGAAGCTGACCATGGAGTGGTCATGTAGATATAAAGAGAAATACATAGCCAGTCCATAGCCATTTAAGTCACCCCAGCTGATGTCCCAGATGAAATGTGGTAGCCAGAAAGATGTGCCTTTCAGATTTCCTATTACAGAGAACATGGTTGAATGACAGTTATGCTGCTTTGTTTTGAAACCCATCACCAAGTTTGACCAAGATCATGCTTCCTGCATGCTCTTGCCAGCCAAGACTAAGTATGGCAAAGATCCTAAGGCTGGCCTGTATCTAGGAGACATAAGACTTCTTTGAAGTAACTTTGGCTCTGGGACTTCATGTCCTTTAGCATTGCTAAAACTTTCTCAGAACTATACTTCAATCTAAGACTAGACAACTTTCTTCCCTCCCTCCCTCCCGTCTGTCTTTCCTTCCTTCCTTCCTTCCTTCCTTCCTTCCTTCCTTCCTTCCTTCCTTCCTTCCTTCCTTCCTTCTTCTCCTCCCTTTCCCTCTCTCTTTCTTGAGGCCTGACAAACATCACTGTCTGATGGCTATCCAGCCTAAGCTGGCTAGGGATGTCCTAGGCCTTATAAAAGAACAAAGAAACTATGCCTCAAAAGAATTGCAAAAAATAGTGTGTGCCATTAGGAGCCCAGGGAGTAGCACTGGGATTGGATTTTGAGGTGTTTGATCAAGGGAGCCAGAATATTGATTAGATAAGGAATAATTCATTGACTTTGAGGGGTGTGTGTGTGTGTGTGTGTGTTAAGGAAGACGGAAGCTATATGACTTTATACTCTGGCACAGAACCTAAGGAATAGGGTCACTCTTAGAAGTCTGAAGAAGCTGTAACCTACATTCACTAGGGTGAAAATGCCTGAGTTGCCCTGGTAGATAGTACAGGAAGGAATAAAGAGGTTGAAGGAAATGGATATGTTAGAATAGATATATTATTTAAGTTCAGAAGACACACTCAAGGGTTATGTTACATAGGAACACCAGAGTACACACCCTTCAAAGCCATTAGCAATGAGCTGGTGAGAGAGGCATTGGCATCTCTAGAATGTTTAGCAGTAGCTTTCCTTTGTAGGTCAGGGCTGATGGTAGGAGAGGCAGTCACAGAGTGGGGCTTGCTAATATCCATGGGGATGATGAGACCCCAGAGTAATAGTGGCTAGGTGGTGGCAGTTAACCACCAGAAGTCAGGAAGCCACAACTGCCATAATGACCAGCTAGATCAGAGAAGCAGCCAAGAAGGCTTTACCCATAGGAAGTTGTGGGAGTAATTAAAAGAACATGGCATCCCTAGTGGCAAAAGAGACAGGCAGCCAAAAGGGTGTTGCTTAACTTCTATGACCAAAAACATAGAGGCAAGAATGGAGAAGCAGGAGACTGAAGACTGTTACCTCAATAAAAAGTCACATACCTCTGCTCACTGTCCAGTCCAGTTCTGAGCCAGTTTTCCAGTCCAGAACCCATTGACTGAAGATTGCTAGGAGGTTGCTAGAAGGGAGGACACCAGGAGGGAGGACACCACTGCTAACATCTATTGTGATGATCTCCCCAGTCCTTCCCCAAAAGGACTTATGGACATTTATTCAGGTGAACATACAATGCAGAAAGAAACAAATCAACATTTGAAGACTATTGGGTACACTATCTGAGTTCACATTGAAATGTTATGGGAGTGGTGACTTACGGCAACAAGGTAATGTAATGGAGTGTTTACTAAAGTCTAGGTCTCAGTGGGCTCATTGGGTCTATGGACACACATAGTGGGTAATTCCATCATTCCTCCAATCCTTGAGTGTTCGATTAGAATTGATATACTTACATCAGGTACTTGGCCTCTGCGATAAGAGCTCTCACAGAAGGGAGGGCCAAATGGAGACCTCTGAAATTGCCACATTCCCATCTTCCCCTGCCAAGAGAGCAAATACAAAATATTACATCTCAGAGTAGAGCTAGGAGGATGGCAGAGATTGGTGCCACTCTTAAAGTCCTAAAAGATATAGAGTGGTGTTCCCTACAATATATCTGTTTAATAACCCAGTATGCCCCCTTTATAAATTAAATGGATCTTGGAGAATAACTGATGAGTACTGCAAGCTCAACCAAGTAAGATCACTGATCATAGCTGCCGTGCTAGATGTGGTGTCATTCCTAGAACAGATTAATAAGGCTTCTGGTACATGGTATGTGGCCATTGATGGATGAATGCATTATTTTTCATTCCACCTATAAAAGAAGATCAGAAACAGTTTACACTCATGAGGAAGAACTATTTTAATTTATAATTTTACCTCAGGGCTACGCTAATGTCTCTCCCTCTGTAATACTCCAAAGATGCCTAGACAGCTTGATCATCCACAGGATGTTACACTGATCCATTACATCAATGGCATCACACAGATCGTGCAGAATAAGCAAGAATTAACTAATGTACCAGAAGCCTTGGTAAGATATATGCACTCCAGATGGTGGGGAATAAATTCAAGGAAGATTTAAGGACTTGCTACTTCAGTGGAGCTTCTTGGAATCTCCCGAATGTTTAAGAGCGTGCTGGGCTATCCCCTCCAAAGTAAAATAAAAACCGCTGACGCTTAGAGCCCCCACCACAAAGAAGGAAGCACAGCACCTGGTAAGCCTCTTTGGTTTTTGAAGTTAACACATTCCATATCTAAGAATACTGCTCTGTGCATCTACTAATTGGCATGCACAGTTTTGGGTGAGGCTCAGAACGGGAAAGGACTTTGCAGCAGGTCAAACTGTAGTGCTAAGAGCTCTGCTGCATGGGCCATAAAATCAGCAGATGCTATGATATTAGTGGTGTCAATGGTGGGAGAAGATGTGGCATAGAATTTTTGGCAAGTCCCAGTTGGAAAATTATAGTAGTGGCCCATGGGATTCTAGAGGAAGACCATGCCATCTGAAGCAAAAACAGCACATGGCATATTAGCGAATCCTGGTAGAAATGAAGTTCCAAACAGCCCATTATAAGTTGAGCCCTGTCAGCTATACCAAGTCATAAAGTTGGATAGACCTAAAAGAAACTTCTTATAAGATAGAAACTGTGCATTGGGATGTACAGAACTGAGGGCTCTGAACATAAGTAAGCTGCATAAGCAAGTAGCTCAGAAACCCATCGTCACCCAACAGGATTTTACCAGCACACCTCCTCCATGCTTGCATACATGGCCATGTGTGGGGAGGGTGAGTTCTGTGCGAGCAGCTGAAAGAAGAGGAAAAGGTTAGGGTTTGGTTTACATATGGGTTTGTTCAGTTTGTGGGTACAGGCGGTAAATGGATTACAGCTAACTACTTTATACCACACTCAGGATGAAACTTGAAAGACAGTAAAGAGGGAAAGGCTTTTCAATGGACAGAGCCGTGAGTTGAGCACCCAGTTATCTCCTTTGTGTGAAAGAAGAGGTGGCCAGAAGTAAGTTTATATCCGAATTAGCAACTTAACCCAAGCCATCATTATGTCTGTCATGCTCTTGTGGTAGCCTCCTAACTGGTCTCCCTGTGTCCACCTTTGACCCCTTCAATCTCTTCTCAGCATAACCACCTAAGTGGTATTGTTAGAACATTTAACTCCTCCATTCAGAGCATACCAATGGCTTTCACATCACTTGCAATAAAAGTCAAAATCCTTATAGTGGCCCACAGGCTTTATACGGATTTTTTTAAAATTTTTATTTTATTTTATTTTATTTTATCTTATTTTATTATTTTATTTTTTTGAGATGGAGTCTCACTCTGTCACCCAGGCTGGAGTGCAGTGGCCTGATCTTAGCTCACTGCAACAAGCGATTCTCCTGCCTCAGCCTCCCAAGTAGCTGGGATTACAGGCATATGCCACCACACTAGGTTAATTTTTTGTGTTTTCAGTAGAGATGGGGTTTTACCGTGTTAGCAAGGATGGTCTGGATCTCCTGACCTCGTGATCCTCCTGCCTCAACCTCCCAAAGTGCTGGGATTACAGGCGTGAGCCACCGCGCCAGGGCTCTATGTGGATTTTAGCGACTCCACAACTTCTCTGATATTTGGTATTGTAGGTCTTTTTATTTTAGCTATTTTGGTGGGTATGAAATGGTATCTAACTGTGGTTTTAGTTTGCATATACTTGCTGACTAATGATTTTGAGCACCTTTCATGTAATTATTGGCCACATTTAATATTATATTATTTCTTCTTTTTGTAAAATATCCCTTCTAGTATCTTGGCCACATCTTGGCCACTTTAAAATTATTTCTTTTTATTGTTAATCAGATAATATTTTTAAAAATTAATTCATAAGAGTTTTTTAAATATATTCTGCTTTTAAAAATTATTAATTTAGGGCCGGGCGCGGTGGCTCAAGCCTGTAATCCCAGCACTTTGGGAGGCCGAGATGGGCGGATCACGAGGTCAGGAGATCGAGACCATCCTGGCTAACACGGTGAAACCCCGTCTCTACTAAGAAATACAAAAAATAGCCGGGCGAGGTGGCAGCGCCTGTAGTCCCAGCTACTCGGGAGGCTGAGGCCGGAGAATGGCGTGAACCCGGGAGGCGGAGCTTGCAGTGAGCTGAGATCCGGCCACTGCACTCCAGCCTGGGCAACAGCGTGAGACTCCGTCTCAAAAAAAAAAAAAAAAAAAAAAAAAATTATTAATTTAGAGGAGTTCTTTATGTATTCTGGATATAATTCCTTTGCCAGATATGTTTGTTACAAACACTTTTCCCAGTATATGCTTTAGAACTTCATTTCCTTAATATAATATTGTGATATGCAAAAATTTTAAATTTTGTTGAGGTCTATTATATCCATTTTTATCTTTTATACTAAGTATTATATCATACCTTCTAGTAAATCTTTGCCACAGGTCACAAAAATATTGTCTCATGTTTTCTTTTGGACATTTTATTGTTTTAACTTTTACCTTTAGGTCGATGATGGTTCTTAAATTAATTTTTGTATATGAAATGAGATAGTGGTAAACATTATTTTTTAAACACATGGATAACCAGCTGTTTTGGCTATATTTTCTGAAGAGATTATTTTCTTTTTGTTCATTAAATTGAATTAGCATTCTTGGAAAGACAATTGACCATATATGTATAGGCATATTTATGGATCCTTTATTCTGTTTCATTAGTTGATTTATATATTCTTACATGATATCACACTGTCTTGGTTGCAATAGCTGTGTATTAATTCTTGAAATCAAGTGGTGTAAGTACTCCAACTTTGTTACTCATTTTGAAAGATTATTTTAACTATTCTAGGTCTTTTGTGTTTGCACATGAATTTTAGAATGACTGTGGAATTCTTTTAAAAAAACATATTGCTTGGATTTTCATTGGAATTTCACTGAATCTGTATATTTGGGGCAATGCCATCCAAGAACAGGATATAACTTTCTACTTATTAGGTCTTCTTTATTTTTTTTTTTAATTTTTTAATTTTTTTATTTTTATTTTATTTTTTATTATACTTTAAGTTCTAGGGTATATGTGCATAACGTGCAGGTTTGTTACATATGTATACTTGTGCCATGTTGCTGTGCTGCACCCATCAACTCGTCAGCACCCATCAACTCGTCATTTACATCAGGTATAACTCCCAGTGCAATCCCTCCCCCCTCCCCCCTCCCCATGATAGGCCCCAGTGTGTGATGTTCCCCTTCCCAAGTCCAGGTGATCTCATTGTTCAGTTCCCACCTATGAGTGAGAACATGTGGTGTTTAGTTTTCTGTTCTTGTGATAGTTTGCTAAGAATGATGGTTTCCAGCTGCATCCATGTCCCTACAAAGGACACAAACTCATCCTTTTCTATGGCTGCATAGTATTCCATGGTGTATATGTGCCACATTTTCTTAATCCAGTCTGCCACTGATGGACATATGGGTTGATTCCAAGTCTTTACTATTGTGAATAGTGCCACAATAAACATACGTGTGCATGTGTCTTTATAAAAGCATGATTTGTAATCCTTTGGGTATATACCCAGTAATGGGATGGCTGGGTCATATGGTACATCTAGTTCTAGATCCTTGAGGAATCGCCATACTGTTTTCCATAATGGTTGAAATAGTTTACAATCCCACCAACAGTGTAAAAGTGTTCCTATTTCTCCACATCCTCTCCAGCACCTGTTGTTTCCTGACTTTTTAATGATTGCCATTCTAACTGGTGTGAGATGGTATCTCATTGTGGTTTTGATTTGCATTTCTCTGATGGCCAGCGATGATGAGCATTTTTTCATGTGTCTGTTGGCTGTATGAATGTCTTCCTTTGAGAAATGTCTGTTCATATCCTTTGCCCACTTTTTGATGGGGTTGTTTGTTTTTTTCTTGTAAATTTGTTTGAGTTCTCTGTAGGTTCTGGATATTAGCCCTTTGTCAGATGAGTAGATTGCAAAAATTTTCTCCCATTCTGTAGGCTGCCTGTTCACTCTGATGGTAGTTTCTTTTGCTGTGCAGAAGCTCTTTAGTTTAATGAGATCTCATTTGTCAATTTTGGCTTTTGCTGCCGTTGCTTTTGGTGTTTTAGACATGAAGTCTTTGCCCATGCCTATGTCCTGAATGGTACTACCTAGGTTTTCTTCTAGAGTTTTTATGGTATTAGGTCTAACATTTAAGTCTCTAATCCTTCTTGAATTAATTTTCGTATAAGGAGTAAGGAAAGGATCCAGTTTCAGCTTTCTACTTATGGTTAGCCAATTTTCCCAGCACCATTTATTAAATAGGGAATCCTTTCCCCATTTCTTGTTTTTGTCAGGTTTGTCAAAGATCAGATGGCTGTAGATGTGTGGTATTATTTCTGAGGACTCTGTTCTGTTCCATTGGTCTATATCTCTGTTTTGGTACCAGTACCATGCTGTTTTGGTTACTGTAGCCTTGTAGTATAGTTTGAAGTCAGGTAGCGTGATGCCTCCAGCTTTGTTCTTTTGACTTAGGATTGTCTTGGCAATGCGGGGTCTTTTTTGGTTCCATATGAACTTTAAAGCAGTTTTTTCCAATTCTGTGAAGAAACTCATTGGTAGCTTGATGGGGATGGCATTGAATCTATAAATAACCTTGGGCAGTATGGCCATTTTCACGATATTGATTCTTCCTATCCATGAGCATGGTATGTTCTTCCATTTGTTTGTGTCCTCTTTTATTTCACTGAGCAGTGGTTTGTAGTTCTCCTTGAAGAGGTCCTTTACATCCCTTGTAAGTTGGATTCCTAGGTATTTGATTCTCTTTGAAGCAATTGTGAATGGAAGTTCATTCATGATTTGGCGCTCTGTTTGTCTGTTACTGGTGTATAAGAATGCTTGTGATTTTTGCACATTAATTTTGTATCCTGAGACTTTGCTGAAGTTGCTTATCAGCTTAACGAGATTTTGGGCTGAGACAATGGGATTTTCTAAATACAGAATCATGTCATCTGCAAAGAGGGACAATTTAACTTCTTGTTTTCCTAACTGAATACCCTTGATTTCTTTCTCTTGCTTGATTGCCCTAGCCAGAACTTCAAACACTATGTTGAATAGGAGTGGTGAGAGAGGGCATCCCTGTCTTGTGCCAGTTTTCAAAGGGAATTTTTCCAGTTTTTGCCCATTCAGTATGATATTGGCTGTGGGTTTGTCATAAATAGCTCTTATTATTTTGAGGTACGTTCCATCCATACCGAATTTATTGAGCGTTTTTAGCATGAAGGGCTGTTGAATTTTGTCAAAAGCCTTTTCTGCATCTATTGAGATAATCATGTGGTTCTTGTCTTTGGTTCTGTTTATATGCTGGATTACGTTTATTGATTTGCGAATGTTGAACCAGCCTTGCATCCCGGGGATGAAGCCCACTTGATCATAGTGGATAAGCTTTTTGATGTGCTGCTGAATCCTTTGCCAGTATTTTATTGAGGATTTTTGCATCAATGTTCATCAGGGATATTGGTCTAAAATTCTCTTTTTTTGTTGTGTCTCTGCCAGGCTTTGGTATCAGGATGATGTTGGCCTCATAAAATGAGTTAGGGAGGATTCCCTCTTTTTCTATTGATTGGAATAGTTTCAGAAGGAATGGTACCAGCTCCTCCTTGTACCTCTGGTAGAATTCAGCTGTGAATCCATCAGGTCCTGGACTTTTTTTGGTTGGTAGGCTATTAATTATTGCCTCAATTTCAGAGCCTGCTATTGGTCTATTCAGGGATTCAACTTCTTCCTGGTTTAGTCTTGGAAGAGTGTAAGTGTCCAGGGAATTATCCATTTCTTCTAGATTTTCTAGTTTATTTGCGTAGAGGTGTTTATAGTATTCTCTGATGGTAGTTTGTATTTCTGTGGGGTTGGTGGTGATATCCCCTTTATCATTTTTTATTGCATCTATTTGATTCTTCTCTCTTTTCTTCTTTATTAGTCTTGCTAGCGGTCTGTCAATGTTGTTGATCTTTTCAAAAAACCAACTCCTGGATTCATTGATTTTTTGGAGGGTTTTTTGTGTCTCTATCTCCTTCAGTTCTGCTCTGATCTTAGTTATTTCTTGCCTTCTGCTAGCTTTTGAATGTGTTTGCTCTTGCTTCTCTAGTTCTTTTAATTGTGATGTTAGAGTGTCAATTTTAGATCTTTCCAGCTTTCTCTTGTGGGCATTTAGTGCTAAAAATTTCCCTCTACACACTGCTTTAAATGTGTCCCAGAGATTCTGGTATGTTGTATCTTTGTTCTCATTGGTTTCAAAGAACATCTTTATTTCTGCCTTCATTTCGTTATGTACCCAGTAGTCATTCAGGAGCAGGTTGTTCAGTTTCCATGTAGTTGAGCGGTTTTGATTGAGTTTCTTAGTCCTGAGTTCTAGTTTGATTGCACTGTGGTCTGAGAGACAGTTTGTTATAATTTCTGTTCTTGTACATTTGCTGAGGAGTGCTTTACTTCCAATTATGTGGTCAATTTTGGAATAAGTGCGATGTGGTGCTGAGAAGAATGTATATTCTGTTGATTTGGGGTGGAGAGTTCTATAGATGTCTATTAGGTCTGCTTGCTGCAGAGATGAGTTCAATTCCTGGATATCCTTGTTAACTTTCTGTCTCGTTGATCTGTCTAATGTTGACAGTGGAGTGTTGAAGTCCCCCATTATTATTGTATGGGAGTCTAAGTCTCTTTGTAAGTCTCTAAGGACTTGCTTTATGAATCTGGGTGCTCCTGTATTGGGTGCATATATATTTAGCATAGTTAGCTCTTCCTGTTGAATTGATCCCTTTACCATTATGTAATGGCCTTCTTTTTCTCTTTTGATCTTTGATGGTTTAAAGTCTGTTTTATCAGAGACTAGTATTGCAACCCCTGATTTTTTTTTGTTCTCCATTTGCTTGATAAATCTTCCTCCATCCCTTTATTTTGAGCCTATGTATGTCTCTGCATGTGAGATGGGTCTCCTGAATACAGCAGACTGATGGGTCTTGACTCTTTATCCAGTTTGCCAGTCTGTGTCTTTTCATTGGAGCATTTAGTCCATTTACATTTAAGGTTAATATTGTTATGTGTGAACTTGATCCTGCCATTATGATATTAACTGGTTATTTTGCTCGTTAGTTGATGCAGTTTCTTCCTAGCCTCGATGGTCTTTACATTTTGGCATGTTTTTGCAATGGCTGGTACCAGTTGTTCCTTTCCATGTTTAGTGCTTCCTTCAGGGTCTCTTGTAAGGCAGGCCTGGTGGTGACAAAATCTCTAAGCATTTGCTTATCTGTAAAGGATTTTATTTCTCCTTCACTTATGAAACTTAGTTTGGCTGGATATGAAATTCTGGGTTTAAAATTCTTTAAGAATGTTGAATATTGGCCCCCACTCTCTTCTGGCTTGTAGAGTTTCTGCTGAGAGATCTGCTGTTAGTCTGATGGGCTTCCCTTTGTGGGTAACCCGACCTTTCTCGCTGGCTGTCCTTAAGATTTTTTCCTTCATTTCAACTTTGGTGAATCTGGCAATTATGTGTCTTGGAGTTGCTCTTCTCGAGGAGTATCTTTGTGGCATTCTCTGTATTTCCTGGATTTGAATGTTGGCCTGCCCTACTAGGTTGGGGAAGTTCTCCTGGATGATATCCTGAAGAGTGTTTTCCAACTTGGTTCCATTTTCCCCCTTACTTTCAGGCACCCCAATCAGACGTAGATTTCGTCTTTTTACATAATCCCATACTTCTTGCAGGCTTTGTTCATTTCTTTTTCTTCTTTTTTCTTTTGGTTTCTCTTCTCGCTTCATTTCATTCATTTGATCCTCAGTCGCTGATACTCTTTCTTCCAGTTGATCGAGTCGGTGACTGAAGCTTGTGCATTTGTCACATATTTCTCGTGTCATGGTTTTCATCTCTTTCATTTCGTTTATGACCTTCTCTGCATTAATTACTCTAGCTATCAATTCTTCTACTTTTTTTCAAGATTTTTAGTTTATTTGCGCTAGGTACGTAATTCCTCCTTTAGCTCTGAGAAGTTTGATGGACTGAAGCCTTCTTCTCTCATCTCGTCAAAGTCATTCTCCATCCAGCTTTGATCCGTTGGTGGCGATGAGCTGTGCTCCTTTGCAGGGGGAGATGCGCTCTTATTTTTTGAATTTCCAGCTTTTCTGCCCTGCTTTTTCTTTTTTGTTTTGTTTTTTTTTTTTTTTTTTGAGATGGAGTCTCGCTCTGTGGCCCAGGCTGGAGTGCAGTGGTCGGATCTCAGCTCACTGCAAGCTCCGCCTCCTGGGTTTACACCATTCTCCTGCCTCAGCCTCCCGAGTAGCTGGGACTACAGGTGCCCGCCACCTCGCCCGGCTACTTTTTTTTATTTTTTTTAGTAGAGACGGGGTTTCACCGTGTTAGCCAGGATGGTCTCGATCTCCTGACCTCGTGATCTGCCCGTCTCGGCCTCCCAAAGTGCTGGGATTACAGGCTTGAGCCACCACGCCCGGCCTCTGCCCTGCTTTTTCCCCATCTTTGTGGTTTTATCTGCCTCTGGTCTTTGATGATGGTGACGTACTGATGGGGTTTTGGTGTAGGTGTCCTTCCTGTTTGATAGTTTTCCTTCTAACAGTCAGGACCCTCAGCTGTAGGTCTGTTGGAAATTGCTTGAGGTCCACTCCAGACCCTGTTTGCCTCGGTATCAGCAGCAGAGGCTGCAGAAAATAGAATATTGCTGAACAGTGAGTGTACCTGTCTGATTCTTACTTTGGAAGCTTCCTCTCAGGGGTGTACTCCACCCTGTGAGGTGTGGGGTGTCAGACTGCCACTAGTGGGGGATGTCTCCCAGTTAGGCTACTCAGGGGTCAGGGACCCACTTGAACAGGCAGTCTGTCCCTTCTCAGATCTCAACCTCCGTATTGGGAGATCCACTGCTGTCTTCAAAGCTGTCAGACAGAGTCGTTTGTGTCTGCAGGGGTTTCTGCTGCTTTTTTGTTGTTGCTGTTTAGCTGTGCCCTGTCCCCAGAGGTGGAGTCTACCGAGACAGGCAGGTTTCCTTGACCTGCTGTGAGCTCCACCCAGTTCAAGCTTCCCAGCGGCTTTGTTTACCTACTTAAGCCTCAGCAATGGTGGGCGCCCCTCCCCCAGCCTCGCTGCTGCCTTGCCGGTAGATCACAGACTGCTGTGCTAGCAGTGAGGAAGGCTCCGTGGGCGTGGGACCCTCCCAGCCAGGTTTGGGATATGATCTCCTGGTGTGCCCGATTGCTTAAAGCGCAATATTGGAGTGGGAGTTACCCGATTTTCCAGGTGTTGTGTGTCTCAGTTCCCCTGGTTAGGAAAAGGGATTCCCTTTCCCCTTGCGCTTCCCAGGTGAGGCGATGCCTCGCCGTGCTTCAGCTCTGGCTGGTCGGGCTGCGGCAGCTGACCAGCAGGGATTGTCCGGCACTCCCTAGTGAGATAAACCCAGTACCTCAGTTGAAAATGCAGAAATCACCGGTCTTCTGTGTCTTTCGCGCTGGGAGTTGGAGACTGGAGCTGTTCCTATTTGGCCATCATCGGGTCTTCTTTAATAGAGTTCACCAATAGGTTGTGCAAACATTTTTTTTCAATTTATTCCTAGATAACAACTAATTTTTTATTCTATTGTAAATATTATTATTTTTTTCAATTGTTTTACAAAATTTTTTACTAGTTTGTAGAAATGTAGTTTTGTATATTGATGTTATATTTTGCAACCTTGGTAAATATACTTATTACTTATAGATTTTTTAGATATAATTGGTTAATACATACACAATTATACCACCTGAAAATAATGAAGTTGAATTCTTCCTTTCCAATCTTATCTTTTTTCCTGTTTCTTTTCTTCTTTTTTCTTTTTTTTTTTTTGCCTTACAGTATTTGTTAGGAAAGGCTTTATCACGAGTAGATGCTGAGTTTTATCATATGCTTCTTTTCTGCATCTATTGACATGGTCACATAATTTTTATCCTTTATTCTGATAATGTGAATTATACTGGTTGACATTTTTTAATGGTAATCCAACTTTGAGATAAAATCGTTTGGTCAACATGTATTAGTCTTTTAACATATCACTAGGCTTTATTTGCTAGTAATTTCTGAAGGGTTTTCCCATAATTGTTCCTTGTGAATACTGATCTATAATTTTCTATTGTAATGTCTTTGTCACGTTTTAGTAACATGATTATGCTTATTATATGAGGAGTTGGGAAGTGTTCTGACCTCCTTTATTTTGTGAAGACATTTACGTTGGTATTACTTCTTTCTTAAATGTTTGATAGAATTTACTACTGAAGCCATCTGGCCCTTGAGTTTTATCTGTAGAAACGTTTTTGGTAACAAGTGCATTTATTTAATAGAAATAGGGGATTCTGATTTTCTATTTCATTTTGGTTCCATTTTGGTAAGTTGTTTTTCACAAGTTATATTTTTCAAGCAATGCATCCATTTCATTTGTCAAATGTATCCATATAAAGCTGTTCATACTATTCTCTTATTACCCTATAATGTACATAAAATCATAATGACATCTCCTTAGGTTCCTGATGTTGCTAAATTATGTTTTCTTAAAAAAAAAAAAAAAAAAAGGTCTTGCTAGGAGAGTTATTTTATTAATTTGTTCAAAGAACCAGCTTTTTAAATTGTCAATTTTCTTTATTGTTTATTCACTTTTTCTTCTTTCCACTTTGGGCTTAATTTGCTTTTCTTTTTTCCTTCCTGAAGTAGAAACTTAGATCATTGATGTAACACTTTTTTCTAATATAAGCCTTTGAAGTTATAAAAATTCCTCTTAGGCTGGGCACGGTGGCTCACACCTGTAATCCCAGCACTTTGGGAGGCCAAGGCGGGTGAATCACCTGAGGTCAGGAGGTCGAGACCAGCCTGGCCAGCATGGTGAAACACCGTCTCTACTAAAAATACAAAAAATTAGCCAGGTGTGGTGGCGGGCACCTATAATCCCAGCTACTTGGGAGGCTTAGGCAGGAGAATCGCTTCAACTCAGGAAGCAGAGGTTGCAGTGAGCTGAGATCACGCCATTGCGCTCTGGCCTGGGCAACAACAGTGAAACCGTGTCTCCAAAAAAAAAAAAAAAAACCCTCTTAATACTGCTTTTACTGTATTCCACAAATTTTGCAACAGATTTTATTATTATTCTGTTCAAAATATTTTCTAATTTCCATTGTGGTATATTATTTGACCTATGAGTTTTTCACAAGTGTTTTGTTTAACTTCTGAATATTTTGAAAGTTTTCCAGAAAACTTTGTTTTTATTTCTAGTTGATTCTGCTTAGTGAGAAAACATATATAATATGAAATACCCTGTATTTCAAATGCTTTTAAATTTATTAAGATTTCTTTTATGACTTAGCATATGGACAACTTGCTGAATGTTCCATGTATACTTAAATAGAATATGAATTCTTCAGATCATAAGTATGTGGTTCTATAAATTATTTTTATTTCCTGAGCATTCTGTCAATTATTGAGAAGGTGATGTTAAAATACAAACTACAGTTGTGAATTTGTCTATTTGATCTTTTAGTTCTCTCCATTTTCCATTCATACTTTTTTTTTTTTTAACAGAGCCTCACTTTGTAGCCCAAGCTGGAGTGCACTGACATGATCTTGGCTCACTGAAACCTCTGCCTCCCAGGTTCAAGTCATTCTCATGCCTTAGCCTCCCGAGAAGCTGAGATTACAGGTGCCCACCACCATACCTGGCTAATATTTGTATTTTTTTCAGTAGAGACAGGGTTTCATCATGTTGGCCAGGCTGGTTTCAAACTCCTGACCTCAAGTGATCCGCCCACCTCAGCCTCCCAAAGTGCTGGGATTACAGACATGAGCGACCGCGCCCAGTCAATTTTTCATTCATACGTTTTGAAGGTCTGTTACTAGATACATACTTATTAGGTTATTATATCTCCCTGATAAATTGATTATTATTATGAAATCGCCCTCTGGTGTCCATTCATTTCAGCCTGAAGGACTTGCTCTAGCATTTATTGTAGCACAGGTTAGAGAAAAGTTTGTTTATGCTTACCTAGGGATATCATAATTTCTTCTTGTTTTTTTTTTTTTTTTTTTTTTTTAAAAGAGCCTCGCTCTGTTGCCCAGGCTAGAGTGCAGTGGTACTATCTCAGCTCACTGCAACCTCTGCCTCCCAGGTTCAAGGGATTCTCCTGCGTCAGCCTCCTGAGTAGCTAGGATTACAGGTGTGTGCCACCACACTCGGCTAATTTTTGTATTTTTAGTAGAGACAGGGTTTTACCATGTTAGTCAGGCTACTCTCAATCTCCTGACCTCGTGATCCGCCCACCTCGGCCTCCCAAAGTGCTGGGATTACAGACGTGAGCCACCGTGCCTGGCCTTTTTCATTTTTGAGGAATGGTTTTACCAGTTTTCATTGACAGGTTTGTTTTTTTTTTTTT
Organism: Papio anubis; assembly: GCF_008728515.1. Taxonomy (NCBI): domain Eukaryota; kingdom Metazoa; phylum Chordata; class Mammalia; order Primates; family Cercopithecidae; genus Papio; species Papio anubis. The sequence continues at coordinate 75,092,973 of NC_044979.1, forward strand.
TTGGACTACTTTGAATATTTCATCCCATTGCCTTCTGGCCTCAATGATTTCTGACAAAATCAACTATTAATCTTATTGAGGATCCCTTGTATGTGATGAGTTGCTTCTCTCTTGCTACCTTTCCCCCAATTTTTATGCTTTTCATTTCTTTTACATATCTTATTATATTGGCGAGGATGCCATCTTTCACATGATGTATGATATAAGCTACAGGCTTTATCAGGTAAAGTTTCCCTTCATTCCTAGTTTGTGAGACTTTACAAAAAAATGAATGTTGAATGTTGTCAAATATCTTTTCTGATTTCAATTTAAATAATTATGATTTTCTTTTTAATTAGTGTAATATATCAATTGTTTTTGAGTGTTATGTTTACTGTCCTGTGATAAACCCATTGGTCATAATGGATTGATTATCCCCTTTTTATATTGTTGAGCTCAAATTGCCACATTTTAAAAAGGATATTTCTATCTCTTTTTACAGGATAGAAAGACTTTTGTTTTGCTTTCCTTGCAATGTCTTTATGTGATTTTGATACTGTGGCAATGCTGTCCTCATAAAATGAATTAGGGAAGTAATCCCTTGTCTTCCATTTTCTCTAAGATTTTTGCAGAATTTTCATTATTTCTTCTTAAAATATTTGGTAGAAATCAATAGTGAAGGCATCTAGGCTTGGATTTTTCTTTGAGCAAGATTTTAGGCCAGGCGTGGTGGCTCACACCTGTAATTCCAGCACTTTAGGAGGCCGAGGCAGGTGGATCATGAAGTCAGGAGTTCAAGACCAGCCTGGCCAAGATGGTGAAACTCCGTCTCTACTAAAAATACAAAAATTAGCCAGGCATGGTGGCGGGTGCCTGTAATCCCAGCTACTAGGGAGTCTGAGGCAGAGAATTGCTTGAACCCGAGAAGCAGAGGTTGCAGTGAGCCAAGATAGCACCACTGCACTCCAGCCTCAGCGACAGAGCAAGACTCTGTCTCAAAAAAAAAAAAAAGATGTTTAAGCTAGGAATTCAAGTATTCAAGTACTTAAAAACAAGCATTCACATTGTTTCTTCTTCAGTGACTTTGGTAGGATATATCTTTCAAGGAATCTATTTCATCCATGTTGTTTCATGTATTGGCATAAATTTGTGCATGACATTCTCTTACCACTTTACAATCTGTAGACTCGGTACTGCTGTCCCTGCTTTAATTCCTGATAATGATTATGTGGGGTTTTTTTCCCTCTTTTTCTGATTTTTATTTGCCAATTTTATTGATCTTTTCAAAGAGTTAGATTTTGATTTTATTGTTTATCTTGATTATTTTCCTGCTTTCTATCTTGCTGACTTCTGCTTTTCATTATTTTTTATCTTTTGCATCTTTGGGGTTTAACTTGCTCTTCTTTTTCTAGTTTGTGAAGGTGAAAAATTAGATAATTGATTTGAGACCTTTTGTCTTTCTAATGTAAGCAGTTAATGGTATACATTTCTCTCTAAACACCACTGTAACTGCATTGCATGCATTTGTATATGTTGTGTTTTCATTTTCATTCAGTTCGGAGTATTTCCTAATATTTCTTGTGATTTCTTATTTTACCTATAGGTTGTATAGAAGTATATGGTTTATTCTTCAAATATATGGAGAATTTCCAAAGATCTTTCAGTTATTTATTTCCAGTTTGATTCTGTTACAGTTATGTGTGTAATTCCAATCCTTTTAAGTTTATTGAGACTAGTTTTATGGCCCATATTATGGGTTACCTTGGTGAAATTTTATTTGTACTTAAGAAGAATATGTATTTTGCTGTTGTAGGGTGGAGTGTTCTAAAAATATGAATTGCATATATTATTTGATAAATGTGTTCAAATCTTCTATATATGTACTGTTTTTCTGCCTACATTTTTTTCTTTTTGTGGACACAGGGTCTTGCTATGTTGCCAGACTGGTCTCAAACTCTTGGACTCAAGCAATCCTTCTGTGTTGGCCTCCCAAAATGCTGAGATTACAGGCATGAGCCACTGTGCCAAGCTATGCCTACTTGTTATATCAATTACTGAGAGACGTGTACTGAAATCTGGAAGTATAATTGTGGATATCTTTTAGTTCTTTCAGTTCTATCAGTTTTGTTATTAGGTGCCTACACATTGAGGATTTTATGTGTTTACGATGAACTGACCCTTTATCAATATGAAATACTGCTCTTTATTCCTGGTAATAGTCCTTTTGCTTAAATCTACTTTGACTGATATCAGTATAGCCAACTCCAGCTTTTTATCTATAATTTGTGATTAGATAGTATAGCTTTTTCCATCAATTTACTTTCAACCTATCTGTGTCTTTACATTTAAAGTTGGTTTCTTCAGGTAGCATATAGCTGTGTCTTACAGTTTAAAATTTAATTTGATAATGTTTTCTTAGGGTATTTAGGCCATTTATATTTATTGTAATTATCAATATGGTAAGTTACGTCTACTGTCTTGGTCTTTGTTTTTTATTTGCCCTGTCTCTTCTTTGTTCTTTTTTTTTTACCTCTTTCTCCATCTTCACTCGGATTTTTATTTTTAAGATTTCCATTTTTCCCCACTAATGTCTTATTAGCCAAATCTGTTTAATTTATTTTGTACTTTTATTATTACTAGCATTTGTTCTAGGGGTTTACAACATATATTTTCTACTTATAACACTTTACCTTAAGATAATAGTATACCATTTCATGTATAGTATAAGAACCTTTTCATTTTATGCTTCCATTTCTCCCTCTTCTCCTTTGTGCTATTGTTGTGCATTTCACTACTACATAGGGTATAAACCTCACAGTATATAATTATTGATTTTGCTTTAAAGAGTCAATTATTTGTTTAAGAAATTCCAAAACTAATTTAGAAAGTTGTTTTAAAAACGTACCCATTCTTTCCTATTGTAACACTTTTCATTTCTTTGTATAGATCTACATTTACATCTGGTATTATTTCCTTCTGCCTAATGAACTATAGTTAACAGTTCTTTAATTTATCAGCAATGTGAATTCTCTTTTTTCTGTCTTATTTTGCTTCCATTTAAGAAAGATGTTTTTACTATGTATGTATTTCTTCATTGACATTGTTTTTTCCAATTCTTAAAGATATCACCGCATTGTTTTCTGCCTTATATACTTTCCAACTAAAAATCTTCTCTCATCATCTTTCTCTGGAGGTTTATAGGTCCTTTCTCCTCTGGCTACTTTTAAGGTATTCTGTTTATCACTGATCGTTTTCATTATGATGTACCTCGGTGTAGTTTTCTTTAGGTTTGTTTTTCTTGGGGTGCAATGAGGTTCATAGATTTGTAGGTATATAGTTTTTATTAAATTTGGAAATATTTCAGCTATTACTTTTAAAAATATTTTTTCTGTTCTCCTTTTTTCTGGGCCACAGACACACACTACTGCTTTATATTGTCCTTAAATTTTTTTTAAGATATTTTTTTCTTTTTCTACTTCATTTTGCAAAATTTTCTTTGCTGTGCCTTCAAACTTACTAATCTTCATTTCTTCAGTGTCTACTATATTATCACTCCGTTTTCATCGCAGATATTGTAAATTTCCTTTGTGTCTTTTATATCTTTCATTTCTCTACATACCACATTTTCCCCTACCTTCTTGACTGTATGGATTATTTATAACAGCTGTCCTAATGGCCTTGATGCTGGTTCCATCACATTTGATTTTGGAGTCTGTTTCTATTGGTTGGTTTTTCACTTTGCTACAGTTCATGTGTTCTTTCTTTTCCTTCCTTCCTTCCTTCCTTCCTTCCTTCCTTCCTTCCTTCCTTCCTTCCTTCCTTCCTTCCTTCTTTCTTTCTTTCTTTCTTCTTTCTTTTTCTTTTTCTTTCTTTCTTTCTTTTTTTTTTTTTTTTTTGACAGAGTCTTGCTGTGTTGCCTAGGTGGAGTGCAGTGGCACGATCCCTGCTCACTGCAACCTCCACCGCCTGAGGTCAAGCAGTTTTCCTGCTTCGGCATCCCGAGTAGCTGGTACTACAGGTGCCTGCCACGACATCTGGTTAATTTTTGTCTTTTTAGTAGAGTCGGGGTTTCACCATGTTGGCCAGGCTGGTCTCAGACTCCTGACTTCAAGTGATCCACCCACCTCAGCCTCCCAAAGTGTTGGGATTACAGGCCTGAGCCATCCACCTGGCTACAGTTTGTGTTTTCTATCTTCATTTTATGCTTAGTGATTTTTGTTGTTGTTGTTTTAGATCCTGGACATTGTAAATTTGGCATTGTATGTTATGCAATTTTGTTGTATTCTTTTAAATAGTACTGAATTTTGTTCTGACAGTTAAACTACTTGGAATCAATTGGATCCTGTCAAGTCTTGTTTTTAAGCTTTAAGAGCAGAGTAACTTTTATTTTAGGATGAATTTAGCCTTATTTATATAGTAACACTCTTCTGAGGATTCTTCCTAATGGTCTATGTATTATGAGGACCTTGCACTCTGGCTGATTCAAATGCAAACTATTTCCCCTTTGTGAGCTCCAGAATTTTTCTGCTTCTTTCTCTCTAGTGATTCTTTCCCAAGCTTTAGTTTCCTTTTACAAATGAATAGATCAATATTTGGCCAAAGAGTTGAGAACTCTGAAAAACTCCAGAGCTAGAAGCAGCTCTCTTCTGTTTGGTATTTTGTCTTACAAATTCTAAAAATCACGGTCTTCCCCATCTCTGATGTCCATCTTTTTAATTTGGGGAGATTGCTGCTGGGCTGTTTGGGTTCTCCTTCTCTGCACAATAGTTGGAAACTGCTTCCTGGCAGTAAGCTGGGGCAATGGTAGGTCTCACCTCTTTCCTTTCTTTTGGAGTTCATAGTCTTATTTTGCCTCATATCCAGTGATTGAAAACATTGCATTACAGGGCCAGGTGTAGTGGCTCAGGTCTGTAATTCCATCACTTTGAGAGGTTGAGGCAGGAGGACTGTCTGTACTCAAGAGTTCAAGACCAGCCTGGGCAACATGGTGAGACCTCATCTCTTAAAAAAAAGAAAACAGAAAAAAAAAATATTGTATTGTATTGTGTACTTTTGTCCAGTTTTGTATGTATTGTATTGCATACTTTTGTCCAGTTTTCTAGTTTTCTCCACAATTCCATCATGGCCAGATGCAGAAATCTCCCAAAGGCGTGTATATATACATATATATATATATTTTTTTTTGAGATAAAGTCTCACTCTTGTCACCCAGGCTGGAGTGCAGTGGCGCGATCTCGGCTCACTGCAACCTCCGCCTCCTAGATTCAAGTGATTTTCCTGCCTCAGTCTCCCAAGTAGCTGGGATTACAGGTGCCTGACACCATGCCCAGCTAATTTTTGTATTTTTAGTAGAGACAGGGTTTCACCATGTTGGCCAGGCTGGTCTCGAACTCCTGAACTCAGGCAATCCACCCACCTTGGCCTCCCAATGTGCTGGGATTACAGGCGTGAGCCACTGCGCCCGGCCTCCCAAAGGTATAATTTTTAAGGCAGAAAGAAGTAAACTAGAATTGGATTCCAATAGAGGCCAAAATGTTTCTTTAATATTTACTTTGGGGCTTTGAAGGTACATTGCTATGTTTGTTTTTAAATTTATTTTAAAAGTTTTGAAATAAAAGATGGCAGTTATAACTTTTAACTTATGCCAAATGCCATTATCATTTTTAATAATTTAGCCAGATACGTGTAGTATCAGAAAGCTTAGTCATTAAAACCAAATAAAGACACTTTCCAAATTGAATTAAAGGAAAGAATGACATGCTTAATTTCAAGTACGAAAAAGAGACAGAATAGTCAGTGATATGGTTTGGCTGTGTCCCCACCCAAATCTCATCTTGAATTGTAGCTCCTATAATCACCATGTGTTGTGGGAGGGAGCCGGTGGGAGTAACTGAATCATGGGGGTGGATTTTCCTCTGCTATTCTTGAGATAGTGAATAAGTCTCATGAGATCTGATGGTTTTACAATAGGGCAGTTCCCCTGCACGCACTTTCTTGCCTGCCTCCATGTAAGACATGCGTTTGCTCCTCCTTTGCCTTCTGTCATGAGGAACTGTGAGTCTATGAAGCCTCTTTTTCTTTATAATTACCCAGTCTCAGGTATTTCTTCATAGCTGTCTGAAAATGGACTAATACAGTTGGTTTCTCTACATTCACTCTCACATGGGCAAACTGTGAAAAATAAATAAATAAATAATCACCTACTTTATAAGCAGTGGTCAAAGGGTAAGTCGAAATTTCAGGTTAAGTATGACCACTTCTTTGATTAGGAAGAATGAGGTACGTGTACTGCATAGTGGGGAGGAAAAAGGCTGACACTGAAAATCTAGAGAAATCTCTAGCTTTCATAGCAAAAAAGGAAAAAAATTTCAATAAACAGTGGCTTCACTTCTGTCTTCAGAAGAAAAACAAATGCCTACGTCAGTTTTCTTTATCTCCACTTTTTAATTTTTCTGATTTTACTGTAACAGGTAAGCCTTTTATAACAGTGGAGCTAGCCCGAATGAAGAGTTTATTATAAAAAATAGCCTCTTACATTAAGCAGCTGATTGTCAGGAGACATACATTTTCAAAGTGATAAAGCACGTCTTACTGCTTAGAACTTATGTAAGTAAATTCTGCTTCAAAACAGAAATTCACATTCTGAAATATACTACTCTTTTGAGAATAGAGGACGAATGCTACATTTTAATGTTTTTGTTTTTATTTTGCTCAGGAAGAATATGCTGTGAATATTTGGCATGGGTCATTCAATTACCTTTTCTCCTTCATGTAACAGGGGGCAGAGAGCTGCCAAAATGCAGTGGTAGGTGTCCTCTCCTTTAACTTTAGGGGTAGCAGAAAACTTGGGAATACAGTAAGACTTTTCCACCATTAGTGGTGATGGGGATTTCATGTCCAAAAGTAATTCCAGCAAATCCCACATTCTGTAAACTGTCTCCATTCCCTCCAGACACACTTTGAGGCCAAGTACCCATAGATATTTGCTTTTAACTTGGTTTTCCATTATTTCCAACTTTTGTTGAACAACGGCGTTTTCTAATTATAGTAGAGATTTTTAAGATGGTCCAATTCAGTTCGCATCATATCATGTTGCACTATAACAGTTTGTAAATTTACCTCCGCTTTTTCCACATTACCTTCCAATTTTACACCCGTGGGGCAAATGCTTCAAGTTTACCTTAATCCTCTCTTTACTGACTTTAATAGACTGTAAAATAGTTTTAAGAGGAATCTCAAAAGGCTTGTCAGGCTTTACCCGGTCCTTACGCCCTGGAATTCTTTGAGGTAGCAAATGCATTTACTATGGTAAGTAAACAGAGATCACTCTTCCCTTCTACTCTAAGCTAGAATGATATATCTGATACTGAGAATAGAGACAATAAGAAATACTGGGCAAAGACTAACATAAGAATTTTCGGTGTAGTTTGTTGAGAAACCTTCGAAGGAGGACAGAATGCCATGAGACTTGGACACAAATCTGAACTCCATCACTTGCGATCTCAGAGAGACTGTGGGCAAGAAGATGAACCTGTCTTGGTTTCCTCATTTGTAACACAGGGAAAAGAACAGTACCTACCTTAAGGGTGATAAAGAGGATTAAATGAGATCATGCCTGGCACATAGTAGTTCATATTTAATGAGTCCTTATTGGCCACAGAAATCTGGGATTGGAGTTGAATTATGTGCTCCTTTCTCATTTGAATGCTGCCCAATAAGAGACTAGGGCAAGAGCTGGGATAAGTAGCTAGGGATGGTGGAGGGGAATGATAGAAGATAACAAATAATGTTTTCAGCTCTTTTCCTCAAGCTGTGTTTCCCTTTCCCCATCTTATGGAATAGACTGTAGCACATTTGCACTAGTCTGTTCTGGGATATTGAGTTTACTTTAAAAGCACTTAAAGAAATGCTCCACTGCAAAATGGAGCATCCTCTGAAGGGCCAGAGCCCTGTCCAAAGCAGCGGTAGGCACTGGAGCCTTGGTGGCCAGACCAGTGTGCTGGAGGTGTGTCTGTGACCCAGCAGAAGTGAGGCTCAGACAAATACAATTACTGTGTCTTCTTAATTTTCCTTCTAAAGTTATTCGAGGGGACTGTGGTTTTGCTTTGAGCAAAACCCCCTTAACGGCCGGGAGTCTAAAAGCAAACAACATTATTTTATTAGGTTACCCTAGCAGATGAAAGCAGAATGTTCCATTTGGACTCTTTTTGGAGTCAATTAATGCATTAGCTAAAAACAAACCCTTTTAAAAGAGAGTTCCCGTTGTCTTCAGCAGCTTCGAACGGAAAGCTTCAGAAATGGAGAGGTGAGCTGTAAACAAGTAATACATTCATTGATAAGAACAACCATTGTACTAATACATTTCAACTCGTGTCGGAATGTAAAACTCATCTCAAAGGATGGGATTTTTTAAAAGCTTTATTTTTAACCAAGACCAGGGAATTTAAATTTATCATGTAGTTTATGTGACAATTCCTGACTCAACTAAAACAAAATTTAAATAGCTCTAGTTGTTTTGATAAAATATTTATTTATGACTTGTAAATGATCAATACATAAAACTGTGATTGCATTCAGTTATGGTTTTAACTCCAGCAGTAGAAAAGGCCTGTAAAGTAGGACAATAATGGAGATCACTCATTGGGAAAAAAATACAAATAGTTTATTTCCACCTTCACAAACTCATGTGCCTCTGATCATCATGCAAGCACCATGAAATTAAATACGTATGTCAGAATATATTTGTCTTACATGATTCAAGATAAAGTGAATTTTAAAAGCAAATGGGTGCCAATGATGGGGAGATGACAGGAATAGGGCAGGCAGCAATAGGGTAACATGCGTTTTTCAGAGTGTTTCTCAAAAATTCATCCATTCATCCATCCTTCAAAATAACTAGGAGCCTCTACTAAGAGAATCAGAGACACAATCCCAACCATCATGAATCCCGATGTGGACTTTCAAGCTGAAGACTGCCTGTTTCAAGAGACAGAGGTGGCCGGGCACAGTGGCTCACACCTGTAATCCCAGCACTTTGGGAGGGCAAGGCGGGCGGATCACCTGAGGTCGGGAGTTCGAGATCAGCCTGACAAACATGGAAGAACCCCGTCACTACTAAAAATACAAATAATTAGCCAGGTGTGGTTGCACATGCCTGTAATCCCAGCTACTCGGGAGGTTGAGGCAGGAGAATCGCATGAACCTTTGAAGCGGAGGTTGAAGTGAGCCGAGATTGCGCTGTTGCACTCCAGCCTGGGCGACAAGAGCAAAACTCCATCTCCAAAAAAAAAAAAAAAAAAAAAAAAGAGGCAGAGGTGACAATGCTGTTAGATGCCTCAGACATTAAAATGAAGCAATGAACTCCCCATGGTCTTCCTATCATAACAGAACTCTTTGGTGAAGGTTATTCCCCAAAGGTAAAACAAAAGGCACACACCCCTTTGTGGGCAGTACCATTTGTGGGAAGAACATTTCACTGCTCTGACCAGGGAACGTGTCTCTTAAAAATCTTTGGAAAAATCCACATCCTGAAAGCATTTGATTACCCTGAATTGAAAATGGGATTTTGCTCAGTGGCAAGGATACAAATTCATCCCCACAAGTATGCCTTCTGCGGTAAAAGGCACATGATGACTGTTAGGGACAGTTTATTTGGAAGGTTGATAAATGGGGCCATAAGACAGGACTCATCAAATTTCTTTTTTGAGATCTCCCTCCCTCTACCTGAAGCATTCCAGCACGACTTGCATTCTGTGTACCTAGTTGGAGGAGATTACAAACAGTTTCAAGCACCATTTGTTCCCGTTTTGATTCCCCACTCACTGGGTTATGTGCTGTTAAACATTTCCAGAAGACTGTCAAAATGTAAGCATCCTGAGGTTTACATAGGCCACGCCATTAAATAACATATAAGCACAACATTTTAAGCACTGTTTTCCAGCAATGGTAAATATTTTAGCTAAGTAGAAACTAAAGCTTGAAACGCAATAAGCACTTAAATGACTCCTTTCTGTGCCAGAATTCTTATTTTCCTCTGTGCGACCCTGGCTTCTGGGATTAAGGCAACCCCAGGGAGCTCAGCAAATGGTTGTGGGTTACGAGGTGTAGCAGGAGCTTGGCAACAGCATGCCACCCAGCCTCAAGAAACCCAGCCATGACTGGAACCCAAGTATCAGTGTGTTCACTTTGTGGTCAGCTTCACATATTTTCCCCTCCTTGGAAAAGAAAAAAAAAAAAAAGCTGCTACGAAAGTTAGACCTCTCTCCCACCCCCCAAGGAAACACATGGTGGACCAGGAGCAGAGTGGAGACTCGGGGCAGGCAGAGCAAGGGAGGCTGGTCCCCTCAGGTGGGCAGGCAAGCAGGCAGGCATGTGAGAGTTACCACCTTCAGTTCCTCAGCCCTACAGAGGGAAACGACCCACGGCACCGACAACAGCCACACCACTGACGACAACAACGGATTGTGCTGTCACCAGAAAGAAGGGAAACCCAGAACAAATTTTACAGTGGTTTTCACCACACGGTGATTGCAGTCCTGTTCAGGGCATGTCACAGTAACACCACCCACTGAGCAGAACCATGAGGGAAATCAGGCCTCCTTCAAAGTCTCCCATCACTGCCTATCCCTGAACAGAGTAAGGCAAGGATTTTAAGGAAACACAGACATGTAGCCCTACCTCCATTGGTTTCCTGGGGCCCCTGGCTTCTTATTCACTAAAGAGAATTGTTCTCAGTGACTGGCAAGGCTAAGTGAAGACAGGATGCTCTCTCATTAAATGCAACTGCTCTTTAAGAGGCAGGCAGGGCAATGGACACGTTATGAGATTTTTGGTCAGTGTTTTTACCATGAAAACTTGATCTTCCATAAAATCTCAAACAAGTGAAGAAAAGTAATGCAGAGACGCAGGGCCTTTTCTCCACATTCAAAAGACCAAAGCTGCATGTTTTGTTATGATAACACCATCCACATTTCTAAGACATATATGGAGTTCTGTGACTAGTCTCTGAGATTATAATACAGATATTTATCACTTATCACACTGAATTTAGGGAGGGGATTCCTCTTTGGTTTTGTCAAATAATCACAGAAGGAGCCATGTATGTTATCTGTCCTGTTTCTAGTGAAGACAAAGCTCTTCACTCCCCTCCTGACCCTCCCCCTCTAAAAAATCAGCCACTTATGGCGGGTATTGACTATTTCCAATTTTAAACTGCAACTTCAAATGTCAGCCTGTTGACTTACAGAAACAGACTGACAAATGGCTGTCTGCTATGGAGACAAACTCTGGAAACTCAAAATGTTCATACAGACTGCCAACAGATTAATTAGTAGCCTCTTTGGAAACATGATCATGATCTAAGAATAGCCCTAAATTCTGTTCAAGACTAGCTTCTTTCCCCAAATCATTATAGTGCTAGCCAAATATTAGCAAATGTTAGATACAGTGGTGTATGGTTTTGGTGTGTGCAAGAGTTAGACTGGATTAGAAAATACAACTGCCATTTCATACCAGTTTTCATGGCTAAGTTCTACTAAAACTATGTGACCTTTATCATCACAATACACTGCTGAAAGTGCTGGAATGACTAGAACAAAGGTGTCAGTTTGCTAGTTCTTTGCTTATCTATGGTTAAATACAGTTTCTTGTACTCACTTTGAACCATGAAAATGAGGGAACACATTACCTTGAAAGATACTGAGGATATATCCACGTCAATATGAATAAAATTCCCCTCAAAACATAACATGTAGACCAATAATGACAATTACTGTAGCCACTCACCATGTAACATGCATAAGACAAACTCTGTCACTTTACAAATAGTTTATTTCCACCTTCACAAACTCATGTGCCTCTGACCATTATGCAAGGCAACATGAATTAAATACTTATATCAGAATATATTTGTCTTACATGATTCAAGATAAAGTGAATTTTAAAAGCAAGTGGGTGCCAATGATGGGGAGATGAGGGGAATAGGGCAGGCAGCAACAGGGTAACATGCATTTTTCAAGAGTGTTTATTAAAATAGGCAGTAATCAGTACATGTACATCACATGAGCAGTTTTTCAAAATTAGCACTTCCAGGAGAGGGGCTACATCTCAGTTTTTTCCGTCTATATAATAAAATGCCAAAAGTACTTCCCTAAAGTACAAAGGCATTTCCCTAGTAGTCTTGGTACCAGTAACAGAATATGATTACTAAACATCTCCAATGTGGTTTTCATTACAAAGAAACATGTTTCACATAAAAGCTTCATAATATAATCCAGAGACAGAATTTGTGCATGCTTAAAATTTGAAACTAGGCTGAATATATTTGATATATATTTTTGTATTTCTTCCAGTGTTTTTTATTTGTATAAATATGCACCCAGTTTCCTACCAGTTTAAAACACACACGGAACACTGCTCCGAGCACCATGATTGCCTTACAAGTAGCCTCTTTGGGACTACAATCCTAGTTCAAGGAGGGGAGTACTAATTTCTATTCTGACTTGCTCCTTTGCCCAAATCATGTTAGTGTTGACCAAATCCCATCAATTTTCAGATACAAACAAAGGTTTCTGGGCAGAGGGCCAAAGAATAATTATGAATAATTTCACAATGATCTGGTTAAGAAAACACCCAGAAAATGAATGATTTCACATGATAAAAAAGCCTGGATTTGAATTTAAACAAGAGATGGATGTAAAAGGGATGAAGCATCGCTTCACTCCCAGGAGGGATGCTCTTTACTGAGTACCCACCAAAAGACAGCACTATCCTGGGGCTGATCTTCCTATGGGCCTCCACCAATAGCCTCTGAGGTAGGTACTGATGGCTTGAAGAGAGGTAGGTAAAGTCCAAATTTGTTTTCAATCCCTGCAAACGTAGCAACTGCCAGTTTGTAGCCCCCAACATGATCAGGATTCGGGGCAGGCAGGTTGATCCTGGATTTAGGAACTGGCTCTGATCCCATGGGTTTTCTAAAAGAAGAGAAAACAGAGTAAGAAGCTGAATTTATGTTTTTTGTTTTAACTTGGTAAAAATAACATTCAAAACCTGTTCAAATATGTAATGCAAAGGAGTTGATACATTCTAATCAGTTGTATGTTCCCTTGGAAATGACCTTGTTAACACAATTTCAACATTTCCCTAAATCTCTTCTATTTTATTATAGAGACTAGACTGATGTACCTTTCTCCATGACAGAGTATTAGAAGCAGCCAAAATTTAGCAGCAGATTTAGCATGATACTTACACCCCTCCAAAATCAATGTAGAACCATCGCTGTAGCAATTCGTAAGTCAGCAAAGTTACGCCAAACTGGGGTGAGGACCGAAACACACGAGCTTTAAAAAAATGGAGAAATCACAGATATAATTAGATTTTTAAAAAATTTACCTGATACCAAAGAGTTAGTTAAGAACAAATTATTTCCATACCACCAGCTCCTTTCCACAGAGCTTTTGGGCCTTCTTCACGCAGTATCTTTTTAAAGCAGTCTATCACTCCACTGTAAGTGGTTTGGCCAGCCCGGGCAGCCACCTGTAATCTCGTCTTGATAACATCAGCAGGGGTCACTAAAGATGCCGCAGGCATACCTGCAGGAGAGACACAACACCATCTCAGTCTGGTCACATTCTCACTATATAAAAATAACTGTGCTTTGAACTGCTGGCCGTGGAAAGAAAGTTAAAAATCCGATTCAATAAAATGCCTATTTCGCTGTCCTCTATGGGAAGTGCAACCGTGACTCTCCTGTGTGCAAGATGTCTGCTCCTACACCCCTCCCCACCCGACTCACACCTTCCCTTGCCCAAATCACTCAGCCTTAGTTTCTATTCCTAAATCTTTAAATATTTTTAAGAAATTGTTTATCAACAACACTACTTCAAGTGTTCGAGAGTAAGTGGAGAAAGCAGTTTTCTTTTCTTTTTTCTTCCTGTTGAAATCAAAAACTTGCAAAGTTATTAGGTCCGATTTTTCAGAGGTGAAGCTTGTTATGCGTTTCCTCTTCATGGTCTTCTGTGGCTGCTGGCAGTCACCGGAGGTACTTTCTCTCACACATTCAACCACCCCCTACTCTCCAAACCCCAACCTCTCCAGTTACGCCAGAAAAAGACTTTACTGATAGCCAAAAAAACACTGCGTGCGTGTTGGGGGATGGGAGGTGGAGGTTTCGGGGAGAGGGGTGAAATTGGGAGGAGACTCCTACAGATAACACTTCAGGATTTCTTTTTCCTAAGACTGACATCTCCAGAAAAATATTTGACAGAAAGCTTAAAATTTATACTGGCTGATAATCAATGAAAAAGGAACAACAACAACAACAGAAAACCCTCCCAAAGTTACCAATGGGAAATTTTTCTACAGTCCTTGTATCCAAAATGGGGCAGCGCATGTTTAGATTTTTTAAAAGCGAGACTGTACTCAGAAGACACTGTCTCTTATGGTTTTATTACTTTTCCATTATGAACTTATTCCAAACCAAATTGGTCAAATGCAGATGCATAAATCTCCTTTGCTTTTTTTAAGGCTTAATAATTCTGTAAGAATTTCTGTCCAAACCAACATGGTCTGGCTCACAACTACATTTCATCCTTCTAACAGACAGCTTTAAAGTTACAGTGGGTTGGAAGAGGGGTGTAAATCTGCATACTACATGCTTGCATTTATATTACTGGAGTATCTCTTCCATCTTTACCTAGCTCCTCAAACATTAATCTCAAGAGGTTTTATAAAATACATCACAATTCTGCATGCAAAAAGTTCTCTTTATATCCAATGCTTCACTGGATAAGTCATACTGAAATTCCTATTCATTTGTAGGAATTATTTTAACTTTGGGTCAGGAATTTATCCTCCAACATAATGGAAGGAAACAAGAAAAACGCTTAGAAATCCACTGTGTTCACACCACCAATTTTATTTTACTTCCTGGTTTAGAAAGAGTTTAGCAAGACAGCCTGCTTTAAACATGCAACAAAAGCCGCCTTGCAATGGTGGGCAGGCATGTCAGAGTGTGACTGTGAAAGACATACAAGCAATAAAATGGGCAAAAAGTTCCCTTTGGCTAGGGTAATTTTCATAAACTGTTCTTTGTTATGAAAATAGAGGTACTGGGGGTGGAGAGGGCAGGTATGAAAGATACTGATTAGTGGAATACAAAAATGTCAAAAGAAACATATATGCCACCTAGTAAGTTGCCTGGCAAAACTGATAGGAGTTGTGGGGGATGTTGGAACATGGCAACTTGAACATAACTCCCATCATCTCCATTGTCAGCTCATTTCTCCTAAGGAGGTATCTGGTAGGGCCTAAAAGGAATTTTGGACATCTTGGTGGACAGGAGATTTCCAGTGTGAGGATTTGCTAAGTTAACCTGGAGAACTGCACCAGACTACCCTAAAGCAAGGCTGGGAAAGCAGCAGATACTGGCAAGAACTTGGCCACCAGAGAGCTGTTGATTTTGGGGACCAGGGTTGGCAGGGACGTCTGGCAGATCTGCCTGCTCTCTTCTGGATTCCAAAAGGCTAAGACAATGCAGATCAAGTGGTCTGAATTTTCTCTATTCCTAAAGACAGGGGAGCAAGAGGAGACTGGGAAACAGAGATGCTTCCTCTAGGTCCCTTAGCAGGAAAGGGACTGGCAGTCTGCCTGATTCTTCAATGACAAGACAGACATAGAGACCCGGGGGCCATCCTCCACCTCTGAGACAAGAGTAACTTAGGGCATGTCTCAACCAATTAAAAAATTACAAGTCTTCAAAGGGGGCCCAGCTACAGCAGAATATCATTTACAACAAAAAGAAAACATGACTGGCAAAATACAGCTTTAGGGCACAAATCACTGTTAATTTTTATAAATATCCCATTTATATTTATGAGGAAAGTGCTTTTCTTTTTTTTGAATACAAAGGTTAATATCTATTTATTTTGGATCAAGGCTGTTTTCAAAATCCCCTTTGCATCCCTATCTATATTATCTACTTAGTATGTCAGCTTCTAAAAGCAGTGTGATAAAATTTTTCATCAAGCATGAGAAAATACCACATATTCTTCATACCTTTAAGCTGAGAGATGGCATTGTATATTGATATTACATAGAAATTGATGGCATCTTCATAGTGAATTTTGTCTTTTACAAAATATGCCTCTGTGCTTCTGAATGCTATTTTTAAACCCTGAATTCCATTAGTATGGCATTAATATTGCTACTTGCTTATTGATATTTGCCTGGTATGTATTTTTCAATCAGTTGTCTTTCAATCTTTCTATGTCACTGTTTTCTGAAACTTCGTATGACTAGATTTTCTTTGAAAACTCATCTCAAAGCGCTTGTTATTACTAGGGGTACTGAATTCATTTACAGTGCTTGTGACTATTAGCCTTATTTCTGCCATCCTATATTATGCTATTTTCTCTGCTTCCAGTTATTTCCCTTTTGATCTCCACCGGTTTCCTGACTAAATATATTTAAACGTTACATGCATTTGTTACGTAGGTGTACATTTACAACAGGTGCAATTAATTAGCATTTGCATCCTCCAGCAGGGGGAGGACTTTGGCGCACTGGCACTTTTGTCCTTCCTTTCATTTGTCAGCCTCCCAAATGAATACATATACCAAAGTCAGCAATAACAGAGACCCACAACAGGTTTAACTTCTATTTGGTGTTTCATAGATCCCACATTTTCCTACTTCTTAAATTCACTTTTTTTCTTTTTGAGATGGAGTTTCGCTCTTGATGCCCAGGCTGGGGCTGGGCACGATCTCGGCTCACTGCAACCTCTACCTCCTGGGCTCAAGCGATTCTCCTGCCTCAGCCTCCTGAGTAGCTGGGATTATAGGTGTGCACCACCAAGCCCCGCTATTTTTTGTATTTTTAGTAGTAGAGATGGGGTGTCACCATGGTGACCAGGCTGGTCTCGAACTCCTGACCTGAGGTAATCCACCCGCCTCGGCATCCCAAAGTGCTGGAATTACAGGCATGAGTCACCGCGCTGGGCCCTTAATTTTTTAATTGCTTCAGAGAAGGTCTGTGGGGAAGAAAGCTTTGAGTTCTTGCATGTGAAAAACTGACTTTAGTTTTGCCCTCCCCCTCCTGAGTGTTAGTGTGCCCAGGAACATAAGTACAACTCAAGGCATCCTTTCCTTGGGATTTTGAGAGTATTCAGTATTAGAGATAAGAAGACGAGAAGTCAATCTTCTTCTACTGATTCTTTCTCTATTTTCCTTTTCCTTATTACTTTTCCCTAGGGAACTCCTATAAAAGAGATGTTAGATTTCCAAGATTAATTCTACCTGTATCTTAAATTTTCTCTCATTTTTAAGTCTCTATATTATTGCTACACATTACATTCTAGAGGGTTTTTTTTTTCATGTCTCCATTTTCCAGATGTCTAAATTTGGTCTTTGATCATATCCATTCTATCATTCAGAACTAACGCTTGATATTTAATTATGGCAATGCTTTTATTACTTTTCAAAAATGCTTCTTTACTGATTATTTCTTTCAAATCTTTCTGAGCACTCTAATTATATTAATTAATTATAGCTCTGAAAAGTTGTCTTCTGTCCCCTGAATTGCCTGTTTTCTCTCTAATTCTTCTGTTCACTTACTTTGTTGCTCCTTCATGGCGGGGGATGTCTGGCTGTCTATTGATATTATTCAAATTCAAAGGATAGGCTGATTAGTATTATATACAAAGGTTGTGGGTGACTTCTACTATATTCTAGGTATGCTTCACCCACAGGTCTCTGTCCTGAATGGGATGGTCTATGGGCTTTGTGTAACTCGGTGCAAAGGGTTAGGATACGCTGGCAGGGTGTGGACCTTCCAAACTGCTGAAATGTAGGGAACTTCACTTTAGGGGTAGAATAATTTATTTTAAATTCTTCTTGGGAAAAGCTGCCATCAGTTTATTTTTTTCTGCATCTATGGTAGAAGTCTTGAATTACCTTCAGTCCTGCCCTGTTTTCTTTCCATTCCGTACACTTATCCTCTCTAGGGAAGTGGTCTCTTTCTTTAGAATTGAGTTCTGAGCTTTTAACTTGGATACAACTGTCTCCTAAAGCTCCATATGAAAACCAGGAGAGAGTTCCACACCTGGCAATCCTGAAGAAAGTACAGTTCCCTAACTCATGTTCATTATTTACCCTAAAACCTCCACCTCCACTCCAGGCATTCTATTCTTCACTCAAAGGTTAACATTCTCCAGTTCTGCTCTTGCATTAGAGGTAGTTTCTCCTGCTGTGTTTTCGACTGTGGCATCTCTCAGTCCAGTTTCAGAGTCAATATGGCTATTTCCTTTCTGCTGAGGGCCAGTGCTAGCATTTTCTAGTGCCAATAAGGAATTAAAAAGAAAAAAATGCATTTCCTGACATTTTAAGGTATTTGGGAAGATAGGAGAGATGGATGAATATGCTCAGTCCATTGCCTTGATTCAATTTCTTCATTACTTTTTTTAAGGGCTTAAGGACTGGTTTTAAACTATTATACCTTAAGCTTTATGTCCACATAATTAACAAATTTGTACCAACAGTACTTTTCTCATAATACACAATCTAATGTTTGCAAAAGCATCATGATCACACATGTATAACACACTTCCACTTCTGTGTATTGGAAGAGCTTTTAAAGGTATTTTTGTATTACAACTTAATCTCAAGCTAATTAATTCAAAGGTGAGACCATCATTACAGTTTGTCTTGTTCCTCTATCTTATCACTCTGATAAAAATCATCTGGTATGACATAGCATTCTATAAAATTTGAGTGGTATTATATTTTATTTGATATCATTCATAAGGTGTATTGAAATGCCCGTCATTAATGATAAAGCACCATGTTAATTATAGAGAATTTGAATTTGGTTTCTTAATTTCAGGATCCCTGCTTTGGTCTTCGCTTTCTGACAAAGCTGAGGTACTTCGGCCAATGAACATGAATTCAAATATTGGTTAGTCTTGTTCTATCTTGTGAAATAAGGGAGTAGATGTTCCAGTATTTAAATATAGTTCCAGTTTATAACTAGATACATAAACAAAAAATAAAAACAAAAACCAAAACCCCCACCAAAACCCAACATTCTCTGGGTGAGGATATCAATAACCACTTTTGCTAAAAAGCTACATATTACTAAAACAATCTAACCTCAAGGCTAATCAAATTTTTGGAAAGAAAAAAGTGAGATAACATTACTGAATAATTGAAATTACTATCTAAACATAGAAAGCGTGGTCATATTCATTTAATCACAGGTCTATATTATTTATAATAGGCTGACATTCAGCAAAAAATATTGTATGTATAAGTGATCAATTTAAATATGGTACATATAAAAATAGCCATGAGACATTTTTGTTGTATAAGTTAGGGGCCAACAATTATTCATTGTAGTTGCCTGAAACTCCATCTAAAAAGGAGGATTTTTATATTTTGAAAGAAGCTTTTCTCCTATTAAATACTTTCTGGGATTCTCTGAATACCATGTATTCTCTCGCTAAGAAATGCCTTTGCTCTTCTTGGCAACCACGAAGGGAATGTGGGGGCCTGATCCGTCCTCCACCCAACAGCCCATTCAGGGTTAGCACACATTTGTGCTTGCTCACTGCCCTTCTTGGGGCTGCATGGGGCACACTTCTGACAGAAGTCTTCTTGCCCTTCTCCATGCTGAACTCAGCTCTGCCTGAGCATCTCAGCAAGGTTCCACACTCAGCCCTGTTCACCCCATGACATCACTCCTGCTCACTGGGTATAGATTTTTTTAGGTTTATTTTATAACAAAATGCATTAGTAATCTTTCTTTTGCTAATTCTAATATACTTCTTAGATATTTTAATTTTGATTTTCAGGTAAATAATCATTTATAAATAATGATTGCTTCCTTTCTTCTTTTATTTATGCCTTTTTTTTTTTTTTTAAATTTTACCATGCTGACTGGAACCTCCAAAATATGGCTGAATAACAAAGATGAGAGAGACATCCTTGTCTTATTCCTAACTTTAATTGGAATGGTAGCTACGACATTGACCACTGGCTTCTGATATCTGTTATTAAATTAAGAAAGTAGCTTACTTCACATTACACAGTTTTTATAGTTTTGTAGAATACCCAAAGACCATCAAGCTTTGTAGCTTATTCACTCTTTGAAGACTAAAATCAACAGGGCAAATTCGGTGTTTTCCCATTTTACCAGAAAGTGGGGATCAGGAGGAAGGTGGATAATAATGGTTAAGTCAATGCTCTTTAGGACAAATACCTAATGCATGAGGGGCTGAAAACCTAGATAATGGGTTGATGGGTAGAGCAAACCACCATGGCACTTGTATACCTATGTAACAAACCTGCACATTCTGCACATGTATCCCAGAACTTAAAGTATAATAATAATAATAGCCGGGCATGGTGGCTCGTGCCTGTAATCCCAGCACTTTGGGAGGCCGAGGGGGGCAGATCATAAGGTCGGGAGATCGAGACCATCCGGGCTAACACAGTGAAACCCCATCTCTACTAAAAATACAAAAAATTAGCTGAGTGTGGTGGCAGGCCCCTGTAGTCACAGCTACTCGAGAGGCTGAGGCAGGAAAATGGCATGAACCCGGGAGGCGGTGCTTGCAGTGAGCCAAGATAGCGCCACTGCATTCCAGCCTGAGTGACAGAGTGAGACTCCGTCTAAAAAAAATAAATAAAATAAATAAAAGTCAATGTTCTATAGTAAGTGTGCCAACTGTTCCCAAAATGGCCCTCAAAGATCTGCACCCTTGTGACATTCATGCCTCTGCTTCTCTATCATCTCGAGGCAAGGTCATAGAAGACACTGCAGCTTCTGCCTTGCTTTCTCTCTCTCTCTCTCTCTCTCTCTCTCTCTCTCTCTCTCTCTCAGACTTTGCTCTGGGGAATTCAGCTGCCATGTTGTGAGGGTGTCCAAGCTGACCTATGGAGAGCCCCACATGACAAGGAACTGAGGCCTCCTGTCAATAGTTATGTCACTGAGCCATCTTGAAAGTGGCTTCTCCAATGTCAGTCAAGCCTGGCTGCCACTGTGGCTGCGACTTCATGACAGACCTGGTACCAGAGGCACCCAGTGAGCTGCTCCTACCCCACAGCTGTTTCCTGACTCACAGAAACTGTGAGAAAATAAATATTAGTTGTGTTAAGCTGATTAAGTTTTGAGGGAATCTGGCATGCAGTAATAGATAACGAATACAGAAGGCATTTATAAAGACAACAGGATGGCAAGAGGGCTGAACTAATATCACCATAGGGATGCCAACTACTTCAAACTCTCAAGAATAATGGGTCAATGGCTGAAAAACAACCATGCTTTTTACCAACAAACTCACTTCAGATAATCTATTTCTCTTAAAAAAAATAACTGGTTCAAAATAGGGGAAAAGGCTTTAAGCATACTACTAGCTATTTAAAATTTATTGGAAAAAATTAAAGTATCTACAATTGAGAAATATATAAGATGCAGCAATTAGAAACTATGTTTGGAAAGTTTTAAATAATATGCAATAAAATTACATTATGGAACATTTTGAATACTTACTATTCAGGCACTATTTTAAATCTTTACATCTATTAATTCACTTAATCCTCATAATAATCTTGTAAGGTAAAACTATTCTTATCTCCAATTACAGATGGAGAAATGGCAGAGAGGGATTGAATAACTTATGCGGTTCACACAGAGTGGAAACACTGGAATTTGAACCTTGGTAGTCTGACCCCACAAGCACATGTCATTAACTACTTTGCCATGATGGGTAACAATGCTTGAGATACAACCTTAAGTGAAAACTATCTATACAAAGTGTGATTACAGCTCTGTGAACAACCTGAATGGGGAAAGATGAGCAAAAATGTTAAATAGCAATTATCTTAGGGTAGTGAAATAATGAATAATATTTTTATTATTTGCCTGTTCTAGTACTTTTCAAATATTTTACAATGAGTAATATTACTTTCAAAATCATAAAAAAGAAGGAAAATAAACCTGAAATGAAAAAAAAAAAAAATCTCACCAGTCATTTCTATAGCTCTGGTAGTATGGATTACCTCCCCAGAGACAGAATCGTTTCTGGATACCTACCTTCTCCAAGAGAAGAGATATGACGGTATTTTTGTGGTGTGAGGAAAATGAGGCTTAGGAAAGAGTTCTAGACCTTGATCTGAGGTCAGCTACTTAACTTCTGATTTCACAACTGCTTTTTTGGAGTGATTTACAGACAGATTCTTTGGCTTCAATATAATACTTGGCTAACGTTTATTGAGCATTTACTATATGCTAAGAAGTATGCCAAGTCTTTCACATGGATCCTCTCATTTGAGCCTCACACACACTCTGTAGTAGGTGCAGTTGTGATCTCCATTTACAGCTGAGGAAACCAAAGCTTTCAAGAAGTGGAGTAACTTGCCCAAGGTCACACATTAATAAGTGGTACTTAGTTATTCTCATTAGGTCCTACCTTATCTCAAGTCATTAATTTGAAATAAATTATAACCCTTTTGTTCAAAACATTTTCTCATTTACAGATATATGAGAAATTACATATAGGCCACCATGAGTCAAGCTGGAATTAAAATTGGGAATTTTATACTCAAGTCCTGAAATCATGATCTCTTGCTCTAGATACAGTGGTATCACTGCTGCTAATACAACTGAGGTTTCTAAGCAGCCAGGAAAGAGTAACCCTGCCTCGTATACCAATATCACTGCCTTTGAAGGAAAAGGATTAACTGAGAATTAAGGAGGAGCTACATGGGTTCCTGCGTCCAGGGGTTCCCCAGGCTGCAGCCAGGGTAGGTGGGGTGTGCACAAAACAGCAAACAACTTCCCAAAGCTGGGAGTTGTTCTTATGCTATCTTTGAGAAAAGCATGGAGACTCTAGTTATGTATCTCATGAGAGTAGCACAGGTATCAAAAATGTTTGGCTCCAAGCATCCTGTGACTGCCTTAGGGTTTGTTTACTTATTTAAATGTCATCACTTGGAGAGCTAATCTGGACTGTTCCTGCTCTTAGAGTCCCTCGACAAGAAGACGCATCAAAGAATGAACTGATCCCTGGCATGGCTAATTATTTTCTATCGATGTTTTCAATGGAGCACTGAAAAGAAGAAGATAGTTATTTCCATTTGTGATTTAATTACCACCATCCCCCCATAAGATAGGGAGGAAACAGGTGTCTCTAATTGGCCCAGGTCTTTTCTGGTTCTATTACATTTTTTTTCTCTAACTATTGTTTAAGTTCTGGACAGGCTTTTATGCACTATTTTGTTCAGACATCCTTAAGACAAACATATTCGAATCTTTAAAAACTTCTGGCTAAACAGTTATCATTCTTATGCTATGAAGTGAGACTATGAAATGACATGGAACTTGAATTGGAGTTCCACAATACCACAAAATAGGCCAATATTTAATGAGCTTTTTCTAGAGTTAAGAAATTAACTTGTCTAATAATCTCATCTGTCAGAACGAAGATTAATTTTTTTCCTTTTTTTTTAGTAGCTCTTCAATCTCTAGGCAACTCAAATGTACCCTGTCAAGAACCATCAGCAAAAAATTTCAATGTAGTAGCATGCGGCTAGGGAATGGGGGCAGCAAGGGTTGGGGAAGTAACAGAACTCCATGGGGGACACTCACCAGCTATGGCACCAGCTAAGAGCAGGCTTCCTGGGCTAACCTGCCCGTCTTCATTTGCAAAGGAAGCCTTCACATGAGCATAGCACGGAAAGTAGATGGCCGAGAAAGGAATGTCCCGCAGAAAGCATGCTTTGGCACCCTGCACATTTGCAAAGGAAGAAAAACCACATGAAACACATATCCCATTGAGGAGATCAAGCTTCTTTGGAACTCACCTCAGAACAAAATATTCCTGGAGAAGACCAAATTTGTACTCACATATTGAAAGGGGAACAGAAAAAAATAACCCAAATTCTGCAAGTAATAAATCTAAACTTTGTTTTTAAAACAAAAACTAGTTTCGTTGTGTGCTGTGAGGGGAGGAGAGCAGTTCTCATTTACTCTAATGCTAAGACTTCAATTAAAACCTTTTTGGAACTCTGCCTGTGACATCCTTTTAAATCCCGACTGGTGGCAAGTCACTGTCATTTCAAGGAAGATCTGTTCTCTGGTCTCACCAAACTTGGGTAACAGTAGTCAAGATGCCTCTTTATTTACACACTAGGAAGTAGACAAATTATATAGGTGGGTGGGTGGGGGAGGAAGAGGTTTGCTGTTTTGTACTGTTTGGATTGTTTCCCAGAAAGAAATTACCCATACATAAAAAAATTATATCTTTTCAGGGGTTCATGATCCTTCTAATTTCCTTATATACTTACTTACCTGCCACCCAGGGTTTATGAAACATTGATAAATGCCTGCTCTAAAGCCTGAAATATTCACAATAATTCGGATACATTTTAGAGCTGTGTGTAGAACAATTAGTTCCTACAGCAAAGTCTTCAACAAATAGTTTCTGTTGCCAACATAATGCTATGCAGGGGCCCCATGAATTGATAAGTGCCCAGAAATATGATATATTATAATGAAAACCACAACACATATATTGTGTTTTGGGTAGGGTGAATGGGAAGGAAATCATCCC
This sequence comes from Papio anubis, assembly GCF_008728515.1. Lineage (NCBI taxonomy): Eukaryota > Metazoa > Chordata > Mammalia > Primates > Cercopithecidae > Papio > Papio anubis. The sequence continues at coordinate 75,117,556 of NC_044979.1, forward strand.
TTTTCAACATGTAATGATTTAATACCATTTCTTTCACAGATTTCTAATAACTAAAAATTTCCACCAAATACACAGATTCCCAAAAGAAAATAATGAATCCAGCCAGAGTCAACAGATCTAGCCATACCCAGTGACATTTATTGAGGGCTAGTAATGCTGGATCTTGGGTATTTCTGTTTGATGCTCCAAACTGTCAAAGTTCTTTAACACTATGTATCTGTTACTGTAGCCTTTGTTTTCCTGACACCCACATCTCACTCCTGACTCAAACTGAGCTTGTGGGTAATAAAACCCTTAGTCTTTTTCATATAAATTACTATTAACTCAAGTTTACTATAACTTAATTAGTTGCCTCACACAAGTAACACAGGCAGGACGTCAGATTTAATCCTATTAAGTTGCATCCTACTTTGGCTCATCCTGCCAACCAGAATAAATGCTTGGAATCTGGATTCTGTCATGCTGGCTTTTTCTCAGTCAACTTACCCATGGATGTGTAGGCATGCCTCTGTTCACTCTGTGTACACAAGTATTCAGAGAAGCAAGCATCTACCTCATGTACTGCCAACCGGCTCAGGTTTCTGTATCTTGTCCACCCCCAAAGTGTTAGATGTTTAATTAAAATTAAGAATCACAATATCCACCACACCCAAGCTACTCATTTTAGGCACATACAAATGAATGTCCTAGACAGGTAATCTATTGTCCTGGACAGGTCATCCATCAATTGCGCATGTACTGAGGGCTATGCCCTTGGCTTGTTCAGAGGACACCCTGGAGGTAGTTCCAGAGACAAGTCCAAAACTCAAGACCCTAAGAGTTTTTTCCACTTCTCTCAGCTCTTTCAAAGGGGAAATATATAGTATAATGTTAGTATCTGTGTGTAACATCCAAACCTTTTCTTACAACTAGATTTTTAAAAAGGTATAATTCGGGCAGTTATTGTAAAAGGGTAACAATATCAGCGTTTAGTTTCTATTTTTCCTTCCTTTTCCCTTTTTGGCCCAAGCCTTCTTGTAAGTGCTGCTAGCTATTCATCCACATGTAGATTCAGTCAAGAAGATAATCAAATTAGACACCAAATAATCAACTCAAATGAAGATCACTTTAATTCCAGTTACTCGGGAGGCTGAGGCAGAAGAATCGCTTGAATCTGGGAGGTGGAGCTTGCAGTGAGCTGAGACCGTGCCACTGCACTCCAGCCAGGGCAACAGAGTAAGACTCCATCTTAATAAAAAAAATAAATAAATAAAAAATAAAAATTAAAAAAACATTATTTCTTGGAAAAATATATCAGAAACTAAAACCAAGCTTTTAGCTTTTCTTCCTTTCTTTTTTTTTTTTTTGGCATGGAGTTTTGCTTTATTGCCTAGGTTGCCCAGGCTGGAGTGCAGTGGTGTAATCTCAGCTCACTGCAACCTCTGCCTCCTGGGTTCAAGCGATTCTCCTGCTTCAGCCTCCTGAGTAGCTGGGACTACAAGTGCCTGCCACCATGCCCAGCTAATTTTTTGTATTTTTAGTAGAGACAGAGTTTCACCACGTTGGGAAGGCTGGTCTCCAACTCCTGATTTCAGGTGATCCACCCGCCTTGGCCTCCCAAAGTGCTAGGATTACAGGCATTGAGCCACCGTGCCTGGCCACTTTTAGCTTTTCAGACAAAGATATATTATTTGTTGGGGATGTAACAAAACATAGGAGGAAACAGTCACTAATTTTGTACTGAAACATTAAAGTGAAAAAAAGGGGGCGAGGGGAGAAAGAGAAACAGATTAACCTGTCTGATGCTGTGTGGCTTCAATATGATGAGAAGGCCATGGGAAGACATGACCCAAAATTATAAACATCCCTGAGGCATAGGAAGAGTAAAGGAACAGGAAGAATCAGCTGGGTTTTCTGAAGAAGGACCCACTGAGGGTTCCACCTTCTGAGAGCCTCCTCCTTCCTTTCCTGAAATCATGACAGTAAATCGGGTATCCCTGTTACAAAGGCATCTACAAGAGATGTGAGACGTACTTCAAGAGATGTTGGAAAACAACTCTACATGGCTGAGATGAAAAATGGCTTGATCAAAAACCAAACATACAAACATATATATATATATATATATCCCTGAGGAAACGGTAGAATTGCCTTGTGCAACACTAAAGGAAAAATGCCTAGAAATAGGTTGTATTTCATTTTCTAGGAATCAAGCAATGTGGTCAAAGTGTTTTCAGACTAGAACAAATGTTAGGATATGCAAGAAGTCTTTGGTGTCTGATTACCTGAGAAAAAGTAAGAAATGGAAAAGTCAAGGAAGCAAAAGAACTTTCACCTGGTATGATCATCCTGTCACCCCTAGCCATGTGATGAGCACCTGTAGAAATCAAGCCCTTAACCTTCCTCACCTGTCAAAAATACCATAGGCCACCTTCTTTAGGCAACTGAGACAACTGAAACTTTAGGAATGAATGAAGTAATACATGTGAAAGTCCTTGTAAGGTATCCACTGCCTTACAAACATTAAGGGGCAGAAATGTGTTCACCTCGAGGGCTATGTCTCCCTGCCTCTCCTGGCACCTGCTCTGGTGTCTTCCTGCAGAAAATACCTCTCCCAGTCGCATCAGGAGGCGGCCCTTCACCTCTCTTGCACCCCAGGCATCAAAGCTCAATTCCCAAGGAAACACACAGACTTATTAAATTTCCCTGGCCTCTTTTTCCCCACCACTTCCTTTAGGTCTTAGGCATAAAGGCAGGTGCCAATTTGTAAGACTGCCTTAGGCAATCCCTGACCTGTTGCTCTTGCACAATGAAAAGGGAAGCAGGATGTTAAAAAGACTTAAAGTTCTAAGGGTGAAAATGTTTCTCTCCCGGATTCCTTGATAAATCCTTCACTTTGTGGTGAACACCCATTCTCCAGCACTACAGCAAAACATAAACCTGTTTGATTTGATCTCTACTTGTCCCAAGTATAATTTTTACCAAGTGATCAGCCATTCTGAACAGGCAACTTTATAACAAAGGGAAACAGTCCATGCTGCCCTAGAGCCTGCATCAGCAACACAAAAATATTGCTTTGGCTTTTTAAGAATTAATGAGTTACAAAGGCGCGCCACTTAAAAAAAGTATTTAAACATTCCTGCCATATAAGAGAATCCCCACATTATCCTGCTTTGGGTATTTTTTTTTTTTTTTTTTACTGGTTTTCTAGGCAGCTCTGCCCTTAAACATTCTCTGATTGGTCTTGAATTTCCTCAGTATATACTACAATCACTTGGGGAAAATTAATAAATGCAAAATACAATCATCTAATCTCTTTCTATTCTTTAAATACTTTATCTCTAAAGATGATAAACTATTGGGTTCTTCTTTTGAAATAAAAGGCACACTAATATCCAGACATGGACAACAAAAATCATCTCAGGGTAGACCTATGTTATAAACTGGAAAAAAAACTCAGATCTAGTTTAATTATCAACTCTGCCTCCATTCCAATTCTGTATCACGCTAAAGTCTCTCCATCATCATTCTATTTAAGATCTAGAAAAGCTTTTTTAAGGGTAGGCCTCACTTAACTTCAAGTTAACAGTCCACAATTGACACAGGTCAATTAGACAGGCTTAGAGATTCTGGCAGCAGAATCATCATGGCAAAAGAATCATTTATTTTGCTCTCATGCCTTTTTGATGTGGACACTGTGCTGAAAGCCTGAGGAAGCTTTACTCAATTCTCAAGTTGCTAGGATCGTCCACTCAAGTTTGTTTTGCCAGCTCTGCCTGGCATGAAATTGTCAATAGATAAAATACAACAGGATTTGTATCTCTCTTTCTCTCGCACGCATGCTGTCACACATGCACAGCAATTTCCGATGTCTCTTTTTCTTCTTTTAAAACTCTTCATCTTGGATGGTAAATCACTTGCCCAATCAATCCAAAGGGGGGAACAAACCAGTCCTGAAGGATGGTGCTGATAAAGAAGTCAGGGCCAGGGCAGGTCTTTTCGCATGCTAATTCCTGCTTATTCTAGCTGTACCTGCAAACACAGCTCTAAACAGACTATTTCTAATACAGGGAAAGGTAATTACACTCACAAAGGCACCTCTGTGTCGGGCCGGGCACCAGGAGCCAGCAGGTCTGGGAGACGGAGGCTTAACAGAGACTCCAGCAGTGAATGCACATTGTCTAGCACAGGGGAAAATGCCAGACTGGGGACCCTGCAGCATTCAAGACAACAGTGGCGCACCTTGTCTGAGAAGGTTATTCAATGCTTCTGGCACCTGTCGTCAGAGCCACCCAGCCCTCTTTTCCTACCTTACAGGTTTAGAATTTATTTGGCACGTATAATTATATATTTTGATCCTGGAGCTACAAACAATGGGCAGCGTGTCATGACTTGATCCCTTAGCATTCCTCTTGGCTTCCCCCAACCAAGTTAACCCTTAGATACACAGCTAGGCAGTGCCTCTCCAGCCCAGTCAAAGGATGCTCAGACCCCACCTACATGGCTGAGATTTGAGGAGGGTGAGTTTCAACGTCTTGCTGAGAAATAGTAATGGTGCCAAGACCTATTATGTGATTGTGTCACTGGTATTAAAACTAAATAGGCCAGCCAACATTTGAAGACTTGATATCAGTGAACATGGAAATTACTTCAATTTGAATATAAAATATGAATGACCATTACTTGGCTTCTTTAGTCCAGGGACTTCAGGGATATGGGTTCTCCTTAATTTCATTGCAATTCTAACAAAATCATCTTGACAACTCTGGGTTTCTTGTAGGAAATGCTGCTTGTGTCAGTGCTACTTGGCTTCTCTATTGTTCTAGTATTGCACATTGCTTTGCTATCAACATTGCTCATCACTGATATGGACTGAAAACCCTAGACATGGCACAGAGGAATGTTATCACATGGAATTTTAGTCCTGAAGCTGCTAGTCATGTCATCTTTACAAAGGTAATCTATAAAACATGTCCCACCTTTTCTTTATTTCTTTATAATAATTATTATTATTTTTGAGACAGAGTCTCGCTCTGTAGCCAGGCTGGAGTGCAGTGGTGCGATCTTGGCTCACTGCAACCTCCACCTCCAGTTCAAGCAATTCTCCTGTCTCAGCCTCCCGAGTAGCTGGGACTACAGGCGTGTGCCACCATGCCCGGCTAATTTTTGTATTTTTAGTAGAGACAGGGTTTCACCATGTTGGCCAGGATGGTCTTGATCTCTTGACCTCGTGATCTGCCCGCCTCAGCCTCTCAAAGTGCTGGGATTACAAGTGTGACCCACCGCGCCCAGCCCCCACCTTTTCAGTTATTCTTTCCTTTCCTTTCTTGCCTTCCTCTCATCGTTCTTCTCCCTTCCCTCTGCTTCAGCACCTGCTTAGAAGATGTAAAGTCTACTTCTAGTCTGTTTACTCTGACAGTTTTAACACGCATACAGAACCTACTGTAGTCTTTCTTTTCCTTCCTCCTGTGAAATATTTGTACTTCAGACTACTTAAAAGTATCCCCATTTTATCAACATGCACTTTAATTCTGGCTTCACAAATATTAAGCATTTCAAATAGCTTAATATTGTTTAAATTATATGTATATTTAAATTATGGCAATGTTATTTAGACTGTTAAAGTGAACTAAATATGGCCTGAGAAGAACTCCATACTTTCATATTTGAGTCCTTGTGGACGAACTATAACCTAACTTAATAGTTAGACAAGACTGCACCTGTAACAATAGCTAAGTCTTGGCCAATTCCAGCAGTCATACTTCAACCACTCATACACTGCTCAGTGTTCAAACTGTGTTCAAATAAGGCAAACACTGAGCTGTAACCAAACCAGTTGTTTCTGTACCTCACTTCCGGTTTCTGTATATCACTTCCATTTTTTTGTCAATAAATTTTTTTTTTATTGTTGAATAATTTTTTTTTAAATTATTATACTTTAAGTTCTAGGGTACATGTGCACAACATGCAGGTTTGTTACATATGTATACATGTGCCATGTTGGTGCGCTGCACCCATTAACTCGTCATTTCTTCCACCACGTGGCTGCACTAGAGTCTCTCTGAATCTGCTGTGATTCTGGAGGCTGCCTGATTCACGAATCATTCATTGCACAATTAAACTCCCTCAATTTGGATGAAGTTTTTCTTTTAACAAGACTAAACATTTACCACTTTCTTTGCTATTCATTCCTGTCATCTCCACCTGGGATCACTTTCTAGAATTTCCTTCATTAGGGTCCTACTGGTGATACGCTTTCTTGAGTTTTGCTAGTCTAAAAAATATCTTCACCCTTGTTCTTAAAAGCAATTTTTACAGGGTATACAAGCCTAGGTTGAAAGAGTTTTTTCCTCCACCTACTGAAGACACCCCCATTCAACTGTCTTCTGGCTTCCACTGTTGCCATTCTTAGGTTTGCTGTCAGTTCAACTGCTGCCCTTTTGAAGGCAAATTGACTTTTTTTCCTCTGGCCGCTTAAGAGTTTCTCTCTAGCTCTGGTGTTCAGCAGTTTTCCTCTGATGTGTCTAGTCTGAATTATTTTCATTTATCCTATACCTGCAATTTGTTGCACTTTTTTCTTTGCTATTTTTTTTTTCTTTTTGAAACAGAGTCTTGCTCTATCACTTAGGTTAGAGTGCAGTGGTGCAATCATGGCTCACTGCAGCCTTGACCTCCTGGGCTCAAGTGATCTTCCCACCTCAGCCTCCCAAGTAGCTGGGACTACAGGTGCATGACACCATGTCTAGCTAATTAAAAAAAAAAAAAAAAGTTTGTTTTTGTAGAGATGAAGTCTCACTGTGTTGCCCAGGCTGGTCTTGAACTCCTGAGTTCCCAAAGTGCTGGGATTACAAGTGCAAGTCATCACATCCAGCCTCCTGTACTTATTGAATCTTAGATTAATGGCTTTCATTAGTTCTAGAAAATCTTTAGCCATCATCTCACCTTTTCTTCCAGTTTTCTTTTATATTTGTTAGACCATCTCATGCTTTCCACTGCTGGGGGTGCAGAAAATGATAACCCAAACATATGGCTGCTTTGCCATGCTGAGTGCTTTGAAAATTGAAAGGACTCAGAAATAAGCCTCAGAACCAAGGTATCTCTTCTAAGGTCTCCTCCCATTCCTGCCTCCTCTCATCCTCTGTCTCTCCCAAGCACGGCATGAAGCTGTTCTCTTATCCACCTAGAAACCAGACCCCCAAAGAGGAATGTAATTGCCTTCAACCCCTTCCCTGAGATTTCATTAACCAGAGAAGATCGAAACTCATCTCACAGAGGAAGAGACTGAATACTAAACACAACACCTAGAACTCAGACAACCTCTGTCCCAAATATTGTGTGTTCTCTAGTCCCATTCAATTTCCAAAGATAATTATTTACTTAGCATTGTTTGAGCCTTGGGTCCATTCGTTACCCCTAAAAATCATTGACTCCTACATCCTTCATCTCCCCTTCCCCTAGGAAGAAGGGTATGTATACATCTGTATCCCATTGAGTCACTGAGTAATCATTCTCCTGTGATTCTTCCATGCTATGCATGTTAAAATAAATTTGTATGCCTTTCTCTCCTATTTCTTTTTTTGAGACGGAGTCTCGCTCTGTTGCCCAGGCTGGAGTGCAGTGGCCGGATCTCAGCTCACTGCAAGCTCCGCCTCCCGGGTTCATGCCTCAGCCTCCCGAGTAGCTGGGACTACAGGCGCCCGCCACCTTGCCCAGCTAGTTTTTTGTATTTTTTAGTAGAGATGGGGTTTCACCATGTTAGCCAGGATGGTCTCGATCTCCTGACCTTGTGATCTGCCCGTCTCGGCCTCCCAAAGTGCTTTCTCTCCTATTAATTTGCCTTTTATCAGTTCATTTTCAGTGAACGTTCAGAGGGTGAAGGGGAAAGTGCTTCCTCTTCAACCCTACATACACATGTACATGCCTTTAATCTTTGTCTCTCAGAAATGCATTCTGGATAATTTATCTTCCAGTTGACTAATTCTCTTTTAGGCTGCTTTTAATCTGTTGTTAAAGCCATCTGTTTAATTTTTTTTTTTTTTTTTTTTGAGACAGTCTCACTCTATCACCCAGGTTGAAGTGCAGTGGTGTGATCATGGCTCACTGCAGCCTCAACCTCCTGAACTCAAGAGAGATCCTCTCACCTCAGCCTCCTGAGGAGCTGAGACTATAGGTATGAGCTACCACACCTGGCTAATTGTTTTAATTTTTTGTAGACAGGGTTTTGCAATGCTGCCCAAGCTGGCTGAATTTAAAATTTTAATCATTATAAATATTCTATGCTTTTTACTATTTTAAAAATAAAACATTTGTTTTATAATTCTGATAATTTTGAAATTTTAAATCTTTGTGTGTATAATGTTTCCTGTTGTTTTCTGCTATCTCCTCTTAAAGTGTTTTATTGCCTGTGTGACTTGGGATTTTTATTTTTATCGTGAGCTGCTCATTCTCCTTGTACCATTAAATACAAAAATTCTTCGAAGTCTGGGTTGAAGGTAGGTTCCTCTAGAATTGTGTTTGCTTTTTTTTTTTTTTTTTTTTGAGGACGTAGGGGGAGGGATAGGGTTTCACTGTGTTGCCCAGGCAGGAGTGCAGTGGTACAATCTTTGCTTGTTGCCACCTCCCCATCCTGGGTTCAATTGATTCTTGTGCCTCAGCCTCCTGAGCAGCTGGAACTACAGGTGTGAGCCACCATGCCCAGCTAATTTTTGTATTTTTATAGTAGAGACGGGGTTTTGCCATGTTGGCCAGACTGGTCTTGAACTCCTGGCCTCAAGTGATTCACCCACCTCGGCTTCCCAAAGTGCTGGGATTACAGGTGTGAGCCACCGCTCCCAGGCTGTGTTTGCTTTTCTCAAGCCTGGGAGCACTATCAATTGAAGACTACCTAAAAATTAATTTCTAACTTGAGGTTTTTCATATCACTTAAAAAATATAAATTCAGCCTGCAAGCCCATGAAGAGCAGTTTGAAATTCCTGATTCATGGGGGAGTGTTTCCCTGCACCCTCCTTTTCTCTCCCTCCACTGAGAAGCAAGGCAATTTTCCTTGTAGCCTAGGGTAGAAGGGAACACTGCTATTTTACCCTTCCACTGAGGGTGTAGCCTTTTGAGATGCCAACCTCATGGGGAGGATTTTCTTTAGGGATAGAATAAGAAAAGAGTGATAGTTATGGTAGAAACTTTCAGGAGGCCCTATCAGGAATGTGTCCATGTAGCATTGACACCTGGAAGTAAATACCTTCTTAAACTGCGTCCTAGGTGCCCTGCTTGCTTCACCTTAGCCCTAGCCATTTTTTTTTTTTAAATACTTAGCACTTTGGGCAGTACCTGATTGTCCCGAGACTTCTAAAATTATTGTTCACATTCAAGTGTTTGGTAAGTGTCATCAAGGCAAAAAAGAGCTTTATGGTTCTGCTTACCTCACCTATTTTTAGGCTTGAATATTCCTTACTTCCTTGACTCATATGTGTAAAAAGGCTTTTATGAAATATCTTATCCAACATTTTTAGTTGTTTTCAATTGGATGATCAGTTAAAAATCTGCTCTACAGGCCAGGCACAGTGGCTTGCGCCTGTAATCCCAGCACTTTGGGAGGCCAAGGTGGGCGGATCATGAGGTCAGGAGATGGAGACAATCCTAGCCAACATGATGAAACCCCATTTCCACTAAAAATACAAAAATTAGCTGGGTGTGGTGGCGTGTGCCTGTAATCCCAGCTACTCAGGAGGCTGAGGCAGGAGAATCGCTTGAACCTGTGAGTCAGAGGTTGCAGTGAGCCGAGATCGTGCCACCGCACACCAGCCTGGCGACGGAGCAAGACTGTCACACACACAATATACACACACACACACACACACACATAAAATATATATGCTCTACCAATGGCTAGAAATCCTATAGAGATAACTTAATGTCTTATTGAGGAGATGCTCATTCTGGTTGTTCCTGATGCTTTCTCTTGACACGTATTCTTTAAAATGTGCAATGATTATGCAAGCAGTGCCCTCTGATAATTTTTTGTTTTTCTCCTTGATATAGATCACAAAGTCCAGGGAGAAAGTAAAAAGCTCTTTTTTCAAACCCTCTTCAATACACCCTACGAGCACCATTTCTCTACAACAGCAACCACTAGAGCTAAGCTAGCTGAGCTGGTGTTCTCCTTGCGTTTCACCCAACTATTTTTTTTTTAAACCACTCAGCTAGCTGAGCTGAGCTGGTGTTCTCCTTGTGTTTCACCCAGCTATTTTTTTTTTTTTTTTTTTAAAGACAGGGTCTCGACTCTGCTGCCCAAGGTGGAGTGAAATGGTACAATCATGGCTCATTGCAGCCTGAATCTCCCAGGCTGAAGCTCTCCTCTTGCCTCAGCCTCCTGAGTAGCAAGGGCTACAGGCACACATCACCACGCCCGATTAATTTTGATTTTATTTTTTAATTTTAGTAGAGATGACATCTCACTATGTTGTCAAGGCTGGTCTCAAACCCTTGAACTCAATTGATCCTCCTGCCTTGGCCTCCTAAAATGCTGAGATTACAAGCATAAGCCACTGTGCCCAGCCCATATGCAAGTCTCCTGAATACTTCATTTTGAAGAGGATGATTTAGATACAGAAGTATATTGCATTCAAAGAAATACATACTCAAAATGTATCATCTTAAATATGGATTTATATCTGAATTATTCTTCCACTCTGCATCAAAGACAGTAAATTACAGGAGTAAGAATACAGGTTTTATAATCAGAGACCTGGTCTCAGATCATCACTCTACTATTTAGCAGCTATCTAATGTTGGGTAACGTTCTTAAAATATCTGTACCTCAAGTTCCTCATCTATAAAATGTGAGTAACATTTGTACAGACACATTAAACTTAAATCCAATGATTAATATAAAGTAGTTAGTATAGTACCTAGCACAAAGATCTCCAATAAAAGATGATAATTCAATAAAAGATGATAATTACTATTATCAATGAAAGCACACTGTCCTATTGGAGTGGAAAATTAAAATATATATGAAATAATATATAATTTTAACAATTGGCAGCTGGAATATGAGTTCTACGTGGTTTCACACCTGAATCATAATAGAGTTCTACGTTTATCAGGCCAATCTTTTATTCGGTGGAAGACCTAATTCTACTAAGTACATTTATAGTAGTAGTTTGTTAGGTTGATTATACATCACACAGACTTCTTTGGTTGTTACAAGGCATATCTCTTTTACAGTTAATGCATTTCTTATGCTGTCCATCTTTTAAATGCATCTCTTGGTCACAATTAGAAACCAGAGAATGTAAAGATGACTCAGTAGAAATACATCCATCACTTCTGGAAAATATATTCAGAGTACCTTACAAACGGTGGATAGCTGGCATCATTTAATATACTTTTTAACATGAAAAAGACATATTCTAAAAGTTTAGATACAATTAAAAAGTACTGTCTTAAAACTAATATTGTGGATACTTAGCACAAACCAAAAACGAAAAAGAAAACAAGCAATAACAAAACAAAAAATAACTTGGTAAAAATGTTTGTCTCTGGAAAGAAAGGTTATCTGGGGCTTGGGCTGAAAAACTAGCATTTTATCGTTAGATACTCTTTTGTATCTGAATTTTCTACCTTAAAAAAAGGTACTGCCTATTAAAATTAAATTTTAAAAGAACTTTATGGCACTAGAATTACATGTTTCTCTTCTCTCACCCCTTAACGTAGATCACTTTTAAGGCAATGATACTGTACACATCTTTGGTATTCTAGCATCTAATCGTGTTAGCACTCAATATACATTTGGTGAAAGAATAAAAGAATGGTTTAAAAAATTGACCATTTGCTGTTACTTTAAGGAATTCTTTTCTTCTGGTGTCTTTAGCACACTCAATTCCTCTGGGCATTATTTTATAAAAATAATATTTTTCAAGCCATCTCCTTTTAATCTGCTATTCTAAAGTCCAAAGCAGAAGACCCGGCCTGGAGAGGGTGTTGACCACACAGCACTGGAAATTACCCAGGACTGGAGTAATGAGGAAGAAACTAGGTATTCCTGCAAGAATACCTTAGCTGACACTCAATAATCAAAAGTTGATGACAACTAACACACCACGTGTACTATGTGCTCAACTCTATCCTATATGCTTTACAAGCATTGTTTTAGTAAAACCACACAACGATCCTATGAATAGGTAGGTACGATTATTATCCTCTTTCTACAGACGAGTCAGTGAGTCATCTGAAGCACAGGAACAAGAAATTTTGTAAAAAGAAAAATCATTTTTTTCAAACTAAGTGTTGGGTACTATGCTCACTACCTCGGTAACTGAATCATTCATATCCCAAATCCCAGCATCATGCAACATACCTGTGCAACAAACCTGCACATGTACCCCCAAATTTAAAATAAAATTTGAAATTATTTTTTAAAGTTTTTTTTTTTTTCCAGTTTTTGTTTAATACAACCTTTAAGCAGTGATTTAGGACATTACATGACCTGTAGTATTTTTCAAATGTTCACACATATTAGATACAAAACCTGACTCCTTGAGGTGTGCTTGATACTCTCTCCTTAAATTTCTAAAAATCCTTCCTTAAGTGAGAGAATAAAAGTCTGTCAGGAGTAAGACACAATATTTTTATTGATTTACTTATTAACTTACTTCAATTTTCGGTGTTGGTATATTTGTGAAAAGACTCGGTCACTCTCTCTCATACATCAAGAAATGTACACTTAAAAATAGAATCATGCAGTATTTGAAGTTCTGTGACTGCCTTATTGCACTTAACATAATGTCTTCCAGGCTTATCCATCTCATTGCAAAAGCAGGATTTCCTTCCTTTTTAAGGCTATAATACACCATATTTTCTTTATTCATTCCTTTGTTGATAGACATTTAGGTTGTTTCATAGCTTGTCTATTGTAATAATGTTGCAATGAACCTGGTAGTCCAGACATCTTCTTCAGATATCTGATTTCTATTCTTTTGGATGTACACCCAGAAGTGAGATTGCTGGATTATACAGTAGTTCCATTTTAACTCTTTGAGAAAATTCCATACTGTTTTCCACAGAGACTGTACCACTTTACATTTCTACCATCAAGGATCTCTCTTTTTCTTTTCTTTTTTTTTTTGGAGACAGAGTCTCACTCTGTCCCTCAGGCTAGAGTGCAGTGGCACGATCTCAGCTCACTGCGACCTCCACCTCCTGGGTTCAAGCCAGTCTACTGCCTCAGCCGCCCAAGTAGCTGGAACTATTGGCAAATGCCACCATGCCCAGCTAATTTTTTGTATTTTTAGTAGAGACAGGGTTTCACCATGTTAGCCAGGATGGTCTTGATCTCCTGACCCCGTGATCCGCCTGCCTTGGTCTCCCACAGTGCTGGGATTACAGGCATGAGCCACTGCACCTGGCCTACCACCAAGGATTTCAATTTCTCCACAACCTCACCATTGCTTATCTTTTTTTTTTTTTTTTTGATAATAGCTATCCTAACAGGTATGAAGTGCTATCTCATTGTAGTTATGATTTGCATTTCCCTGATGATTAGTGATGTTGAACATCTTTTCACATCCTTTTTTCACATACATGTTGGCCATTGGTATGTCTTCTTTGGAGAAGTATATATTCAAGTCCTTTGCTCATGTTTTAAATCAGCTTCTTTTTCTTCATGGTAGCACCAGCTGATGTCATATTCATTTTGTGTATTCCTTTCCTTTTTTTTTTTTTTTTTAAGACACAGGGTCTCGCTCTGTTGCCAGGGCTAGAGTGTGGTGGTGCAATCATAGCTCAATGCAGCCTCGAACTCCTGGGTTCAAGTGATTCTCCCGCCTTAGCCTCCCAAATAGCTGGGAATACAGACATGCACCACCATGTCCCACTAACTTTTATTTATTTATTTTTGTAGGGATGGTGTCTTGCTATGCTGCCTAGCCTAGTCTTGAACTCCTGGCATTAAGAGATTGCCCTGGCCTCCTGAAATACTGAGATTACAGACACAAGGCACCATGCCCGGCCGTATCATTTTTTCTTGATGGCTGACCTGTCCTATCCAATATACTGTGAGCAGGGACTTGGCTTTAAACAGCCATCTCCTAAAGGCTGGAACAGTGCCTGGCACAGTAAGCTCTCAATAAGAGTGTGCTGAGTGAGTGAATTAATATGATTTACATTTTAAATGGATCACTTTGGCTGCTGTGGCAACAGTGGATTTAGGAGAGTCAAGAGTCAAAATAAAGAAAGCCCTAAAGAGGCTTTCACAGAGGTTCAGATGAAGGATAAAAGCAGAAATGGATGGGTGAGAACTACCCCTAGGCTGGTTGTAAAACCATAGCATGTCCCCAGGTATCAGAAAACTAGAACGACAATGTGTTCTCAAAGTAGACTAAACAATTGCTTCCTTCAGGTCCGGCTATGAGCACGTAAAAATACAAGTTTTCAAAAGATGATAAGTTGAAGAATTAGTCTTATGAGTATTTACATGTTACCAAGGAAAAAGGGATAAACAGATAAAACTGGGCAAAATCTATTAACACTAAAAAGTGCACATGTCCTTTGACCTAACAACTTCAATGCTAGGAATTTATCTTTTCTAAACAATCACAAAAGTATGTTAAAATATGCACGGGGATGATCACCATGGCATTGCTTGTAATATCTTCAAACTAGAAACAAATATTCATCAACAGGAAACGGTTAAACACAAACATTTATACAGCTATTAAAATGAGGAAAGAGCGTTAAGATATATTGTGTTTGAAAAGATTCTATTTGTGTTAAGACACAATTTTACTTAAGAAAAGTAAAATATTCTCCTTTCATTTTAATTTTAGATTCAGGGGATACATATACAGGTTTGTTACAAGGATACATTGCGTGATGCTGAGGTTTGGGCTTCTATTAATCCTGTCAGCTAGGTACTGAGCATAGCACCCGAAAGGAAGTTTTTCAGCCCTTTCCTCCTTTCCTCTTTCCCTTCCTCCTATTGGAGTCTTTGTGCCCATGTGTACCCAAGGTTTCGCTCTCACTTACAAGTGAAAATGTGATATTTGGTTTTCTGTTTCTGCACTGATTTGTTTAGGATAGTGGCCTCTAGCTGCATCCATGTTGCTGAAAAGGACATAATTTAGTTCTTTTTTATGGTTGTCTAGTACTCCATTGTGTGTAGTTTTCACGTTTTCCTTATCCAATCTCCTGTTAATGGTAACCTAGGGTGATTCTACGTCTTTCCTATTGAAAACATACATACTGTTCTGATGCTGATATTGGTGAAATTTTTGAAAGAGAAATACTAATCTGAGCAGAAAGTTTTTCTTTTTTAAGGATACATTAATATAAAATCTTAAGCAGTAGCTATACTTTGAAGAGAATGGAGCAGTAAAGGGTAGAGAGATAATTTTACTTTTCTTCATACACCTTTCTAAATTACTTGATTTTTTTGAAATATAAATTATATTTTACTTTTTAAAATAAAAAAATGTTAGAGATAACTGACAGAATAAACAAGAATATACTGATATATCATAACTTGCTTTCTGAGTTTATGAACAATAGCTCCAATGAATCATTTATACACACATTATAGATGAACACATGTATACAACATTTATGTATATGGATAAAAATATGTTTGAATACTGTCAAATGCAGTGGAAAAAAACAATGCCTTTGATTAGAACACAGCAGACAGAGTCCATATTCCTAAGTGACCTTCCATGCTAGAGTTAAGGTTTAACTTGTGATTATAGAATTTGAAAACAGTGCTTGATGGATCCTAGCTGTCACTGCTTCACTGACCATGTTTTGTACTCAAAAAGAGACATGGACTGTTCCACTGCTTCCTAATAAAGCATCTTTTTGGCCTAATTAGCTGTGCTGCCATTTACTGTTAAATGATAAGTTTCATTCAATTCCTAAAGTATAATTTGTCCCCTCATTAACGCTCTGACAGCTCCTATGGAAAAGGTAATGTTCAAAAGTAGATGGATACAACTTTCTTTTCTATGTCAAGTTTATTTGACTTTTATTTTTATGCTCCAGGGGTTTATGTAATAAAACAGAAGTTATGCAGGGAAACGGAAATACATCCTCATAATTCTTTTTAAAAAGAAGTAGACATTGCAGATTTGTTTTCTTAGCTACATTACATTCAAATAGCTCTTTCAAAGGCAATTAATTATGCTGCCTTCACTTCAATCACCTACATCCTCTGTGCTATAACTAAATCTCTCTAAATGTTAGCATTTTAGACGGGGGCTTTGTTTACATTGCTTACTATATTTGTGCTAAACTATTTCTTACTTTAGGAATGCAAAATGTTTACTGTTTTCCACTTTTTTTCAGTTGCAAATATATTTCTAAAGCAAGTACTCTAATTGCCACTTACTGGGAAGTCAGAATAGTTTGCTTATTTTGCAAGTCAATACAGGAGAAAAACAGAAAGCTTGATTTTCCAATTTAGGTAAGGTTAAAGCTCAGCAGGCCTAAACACACAGACAGAGCCAACCACTCACCCTTCTTGGGTCTGGCATTGTAATGTTAACAACAGAAACAAAAGAACAGAGGGAAGGAGAAAGATTACCTGTCTCAACTAAATTTAGGACAGTGGTTCTTCTTTTTAAAGACCCACCTGGAGGGGCACATACCAGGTTTAAAAGTACTGTGTGAGGTCACTTCTAGTCATTTGCATTTTTCTAGCTAACCAGGACTAGAAACAGAAAAAAGTGCTATCCTGAAACAAAAACACATTAAACTACAAAGCAATGCTAATGCTGTGATGCTCCCTAGAAAGATGGATCTTAACCTGCTGTGATGTCTGATCATGTAAAGGTGAAGTGGGGTGGGACTGGAGAAGAGGGGTTCACAAGAAACAAAGTCCAAGACAGAATGCTGCGAAAATATAAATGAGGACCAACTAGACTTGTAATACAAGAGCTAATCAGACTGAAAGGAGACCAAACCACAGAGGTCAACATCTGCTGAATGAAATCCAGACTCCCAGGTCTCTGAATATAGCTGATACTGATGACCAACAGGAAGATAGAGATTACTAGGTCATTTTCTTGCAACGAAATCAAGGTTCCAACAGCTCAAAGCATTACTGATTTTCTTGTTAATTACCAGTACACCAAAAACAGCATTTTAGAAGTGAGCACCAAGCCCTGTGGAATGCTTCTGAACTAGATTAAACTACTAGACTAGTAATTAAACTAACTTCATACGGGAGAGTTCTCTTGCTCAAACTTGAGCAATCCTGCACATTTCAGGAAAGCAATTTTAGCACAAATGTGGAAACAAGAAACTTCTAAGCCTCAGTTTCAGCTCAGATACCATGGTTGGCAGCGTCTATTCACCTGAACTACAAAATCAGGATACCAACTACTTCCAAGAAGTGTTAAAGGGGATTAAGATTATTAAATAATGTGAAGATGAAAAGCACTAAGTCCCAGTATTGTATCATTTGCAGTTAGTTTAGCAGTCTCTGTTTCTGTATCAGCAAACAAGTTCCTACCATTTTACTCATCTAGACATTTCGATAACAGTCACTGCCATAGTACCTAAGTGCTTTTTACCAGACAACCCATTGAAAGACTCCTGGCATCTTGTCAAAATGACATGCTGCTACATCATATTACAGACTGCAAGAGCCTAAAAATTTAGAAAAGACGATTTTTCTTCAAATTGATCAATGCTATGCCTCATGACAACAGTGTTTATTTTTTACAGATGGGTAACAAATTGGTAAGCAAAATAGTTACAGAACATTGTGTTACATTGTAGAATCCCAGATTGAACATTTTAAGTTCTACTTAAAAAATCAGCAGGTTTATTCCTAAGTACCACATATGCTTAAATATAAGGCAGGATTTTCCCCAGCTAAAATTAATCCCAGAAAAGAGGGCATCACATTATATTCGATCTTCACAAAGTCTCAGATCATGGAGTACTCTTTCCAATCACTTGACTCTGAGAAGCAGAGTACCATTCAGGGAAGGCAGATTCTCCTGAGACAGCCACAATTATTACTAATTCTGGATGTTTACTGAGGTCACTTGCAAAACTCAGGTTAAAAAGAAAAGAGTAAAAAAGTATCTCTGGGAGGAGGATCTCACAAATACCGTGTAAAATGTCAAAACAAGTCATTTCAAGTTTACTCTAGCAATATGGTAAGTTGTTACATTATGGGGACCAGTTATATCCATTCAGGATGAACTGGGAATAGGAAAAAATAAATTGACTGTCTTAATATTATGTGTCTATGGGATAAAATTTGCAGGAACAATATCATACATAAAAGTCAAAAATGCTTCAAATTGCAAAGCTTGGGATAAAAATGAAGACAATGTATTCTGCAAAACCATGCTAACAGATGACCTTAAAAAGTGGGTTAAGTGGAGATCAAGATGCTGATTCAAAATTCATGAATAATTTGAATATTTCTTGATATGTGTTTATAGAAACAAAGCAATATTAATTTTATATAATGTGACTGTATACATTCTGTGTAAATAAATGAAACTATCTTAAGTAGACATCTGACATTTCTCCCATATCCCTAAAGGTTTACTTAGTAAGCTAGCGTAATTTTTTTTAAAAAAATTCTTCATTGAAAACTTGTGTTTACTTTATGTTTGATAAAGCCTTATACGTTGGCATATAGGCAGATAGTTATAGTAAATTCCATTATAACTTTTTGGTAGAGCAGTATGAATAACAAATTTCAAGAATCCTCTAGAAGTTTGGTTTTGTAATCATTCTGAAAAAACATTTTCTAAATGAAAAAATGATTAAGATTTATAATAAGACAAGGCATACATATATAGAGAAAACATGGATCAGACCACATATATAGGATCAGAAAATAAATTATGATATAGGTTTCTCCTTGAACTGAACTCAGCATATCAATAACAAATCCAAATAAAGTTCTAGCCAGTGTTGCTGCAAAGAGCTGCACTGAACAACTCTAGAGGGCACAATTCCTATCATAGTCATCCTGGATTTGTGTATTGATGAGGATAGTTTTTTGGCAGATGGCAGGAAGGGGCACCTCCTTCTAACTGGCATGAAGATGCCCCTGCAGCTTGGGTAGAACATCTTCTCTAGGTGTAGAAATGCAAACAAACAAACAAACAAACAAAAAACAAAAAATGGATTTCATGTTGAAGAACAGTTTCTACATTAGGAGATGAGAAAGTAATCAAATAAATGACTAAAAAAAAAAAAAAAAAAAAAAAAAAAAAAAAAAAAAAAAAAGTTACCTTGTAGATCCCAAAGAACCCCAGGTCCCGCACGACAGACAAGGCACTGACTCTGGGACCAGTAGTGATTTCTCCGGCCACTTGCAAACGGATCTTGACAATTTCTAAAGGATTTGTGAAAATCACCTGGGAGCCTCCAGCCTAAAAATAACAAAAAAGATTTAGGATCAAAGCAAAGAAATAGTAAGATGGGTTAGGAAGAGATGAATGATTATTCTCAAGGATAAGAATATTCTATCCTCAAGAGAATGTAGTTTCAGTCCTTATCCCATCAATCAAAGTGGTCAGGGATTACAAGTATGAATCAAAATATAGTTACTGCCTAGGAAGAAGCCCTACGTCCTTAATGTGGAGGCTGAAGGAGGGCAAAGACCAGAGATTTCTCTTGACCTCCCTGAGTCCTCACACTGAAATTACAAATGCTCCTTGAAGCACAAACAACTGCCACCGCAGGGCTCAAAGCCAAGGGCACAAAGGCAGTAATAAAATGAAAAGCATTCGTATCCAAATGAGGAGACACAGATCTGCCTCTCAGAATAGAAGGGGGACTAGGAGGACAAAGGCTCCTGAATGATGAATTTCATGATTCTGGCAATGATTCAAAAACTGCCAGCAAACACGTAAGCTTACATGAAAGCTATCATTTTTTTCTCTTAAAAACATCAAATCTCATTTTATGGAGTTGCATATTCTTATAATTTTATTTATGTATTACTTGTGTATAGAATTGCTCTTTTCATATGAGATAAATGGTATGTGAAAGTAGCAAAAAAAAAAAAAAATAACTAAGTCAGTTACTACCCAAATGTTGAACATCATGTGTTATTTCATTCCAGCAATGGCCAGATGCCTCACCTCCAAGATCATCAGTGAAATCTTTAAAGTACACTGTAAGGGTAATTTTAAGCTAGCTATTTTGAAGCTAAGCCTATATTTATCACATTTTTCACATATTTATCACATTTATCACATATTTATCACAAGCAATTACATTCTTTCTTACTGTATTTCAACTTGTTCTTTGTCACAGATGTATGAAATTTTTATATTATCCAAACTATACTGTACTAATTAGAACTAGCTACAAGGATGCCTTTTGAAGTATTATTTATAATAGCTGGAAAGAAAAATTAGAAACAACATAAATATCTAATGGTAAGGGATGGAATAAATGAATTTGAGTATGTTCATGCATGGAGATACTATGCAGTCAACCGTGAAAAATGTTCAAAATAGACTTTTAAGTAAAAATGCTCATATGTTTAAAATACTGGTACACATTTCCCCCGCCATCCCCTATCACCATGTAGAAGAAATACACCAAAGTGGTGCTTCTGAAGTGGTGGGATTACAAATATCTTTCTTTTCCTTTTTTTTTTTTTTTTTTTTTTGATGTATTTGAAATTTTTTCTATATAGATCATGTGTTACTTCCACAAAGAAAAATAAACACCTATACACAGTTTACCTAATATGTGTAAGGTTAATGAATCAAAGAAAGATGTTCATTCATTAACTCCCTAAATCAAAGTGTTTTTCCATTTTTACCAACTTGATACCTTAATCAAGACACTCTTGTTCTTTCTTAAGTGCAAATGAGCTTTTTTGAGGGATGGGGGACAACACAAAATACAAACCTGGGTTGGATTCACTGAAAGGCCCAAGAAAGGGCCTTACTGTAGGAAGTAGAGTGTGAGATGACACACCCAGAGGCTGGTGCCTTCTGGTCCACACAAAGACATGCTGCTCCCTGCCCTACTGCTCAGAACAGCTGTGTTTTGCTCAGATGCTGCTGCAACCTGCAGGTCCATGGGAAAAACAATACCCTCCCCACCCCGCTACTCCCCTCCTCCCCCCCGCCCTCCGGTTGTTTACAGCCCTTGAGTGTTCTGTGACTTTGCACCTACATTTCCCATATGATACAGACTGAGCTATTTACAGTTGGCAGAATGATGAGTTGAAACACACCTAGCCCAGTAACCACGCGAGAGGCACAGTAAGGATTTTCTCTATTTCTGAACCAGAATTCTTCATATGAAAATCTTATGAATACTTAGAAAAATGAATAGAAATTCAAAATGTAAAGATTGTTTTATGGGAGCAGAATTGCTGAGAAAAGATTCACCAGGATGGAATTAGGCTGAAGGCTGATTTTTTTTGAAGCTCAAAGGAGGGTAAGACCATCTCTACCCAGGGTAAAATGCAAAATAATCAGAGAACACCAGTCTTCTTGGAAGAGAGAAGAGGAATACAATGCATATTCATCCAAGCACTGCCAACAGTAGGGAAGGAGGCAGTTGAGTGTCCCACATGAAGGCAGAGCTTCAGTCTCCCTATTTGTCAAACCATCTCACTTACTATGAAGATAAAAAGAGATGGAGAATGTAAGGAGCCAGCACAGTGCTCGAGACAGAGCCATTACTCCAAACATGCAGGTTTCTTTCCCTTTTTCCCCTACATTGATGTTTTCCTCCATAGATGCATGTTACAATCACTTGCAGACCTTTTTAAAATACGGTGACCTCTGAACTTCAGTCCTGACAGTTTAATAAGAACTTTGCATCTGTCCTTGTTAAAATTTTCCTAGGAGATTCTTATGTGCAGTGAGGCTGACAATCCCTGCACTACACCGTCTCTAGAATCTCTGTCAATTTTGAGAACCAGCTTACTTGGCTTCCTGAATGCCACAGTTTCTAATCCCAGTCTTCCATTTCACAAATAACTTTTATTTGTTTTATATCTGATCTCGCAACAAACTCTTTCTACATATCCAAGTGGTGCTGTTATGAAAGGGTAGAATTCTTGGGTACAGAATTGTTGTTTTATTATCTCTTACCTTTACTAACACTGGTAAAAGTTGCTAGCATTATATACAATAAAACAAGAACTTACACTCAACTCCCTGACTCCAAGCAAATCGACAGATACCAATTCTTTTAAAACAGCAAAGTGAGTTATCACTAGGGATGATAAGGAGTCAAATCCACTTCAGAGGGCTGCAGGAGGCAGATGCACCAGGAAGAAAGAATGTAGTGATATCAAGAAAACATAATGATGTACCCGTTACCTGTGGTGGCCTCTGAAAGAAAGAACCTACAGACTCAAAGTGGCACATTGTAAAGGTGCTGAAGATGAAACAGGCCCTTTGGAGTCAAACTGGAAGGAAATGAGAGACTCCAAGGCACCAAGAGAAGATGCTTATCATCAGATGCACGGTGTCTGGGTCTCGCCATGACTTGATCACTGAGCAGCACACTGCCTGCCGCTCTTCCAATTCCTGGTCTATTATCCATTCACAGTACCATACCCATGGTTCCTCTTTTGCAGAGATCAAAGATAGCTGAATCGGCAGACAATGGACAGGAACACCTATTGTGCACAATGTCTTTGTGTCCCTCATCACTTGAGAGCTCTGGCTGTGTGAAGATACTGTTTTTTTGTGTGTGTGCAATTTTGTCACAAATCATTTCCCTATGACTTTCTGGAGACTGTGGCAAGTAGGACACAGGAAAATATTTCATACTGAACTGGCTCAGTGTGGCATATTATACTTACAGCGCTAACACTGACTTTTCTACATGTTTCCTAGTATACTCTTTGTTATTGAAATCTTAGTTACCATCTACTATCTGGATCCATCTAAGAGAGAAAGAGAAATGCATACAACTATTACAGACTCACTTCTGCTACTTGATTTTTCATTCACCAAATATTTACAAGCAATCATGTTCAAAGTTTGTCCTAGGAACTGCAAGGACACAAGATACTTCATTCCCATTCTCAAGGAGCAAGAAGTAGCAAGGGTAGAGATAAAGAATATTCATCAAACATCTATTATGGGGTATTAAGGTGTTGCTTTATATAAATATATTGCATATACTACATATTTTCAGTCCACTCAAGAGGTACTTTTTGCAGAGTTTACATTAAGAGGAAACTGAAGCACAGAATGATTAAAGCAATTGTTTTTATGGGCTGAACTGTGTTCTACCAAAAGTCACAGTTGAAGTCCTAACTCTCAAATACTTCAGAATGTGACTATAGTTGAAAACACGGACTTTAAAAGAGAAATTAAGTTAAAAAGAGGTCTTTAGGGTGGGACATAATCCCATCCAACTGGTTTCTCATAAGAAGAGAAAATTGAGACAGACATGTAGGACACAAAGAGAAGACACAGGGAAAAAGCGGCCATCTCCAAGCCAAAGAGAGAGAGACCTCAGAAGAAACCAACCTGGCAACACCTTGATCTTGAAGTTTCAGACTCTAGAAATGTGAGAATACAAATTTCTGCTGTTTAAGCCACCTAGTTTGTGGTATTTTGTTTTGGTAGTGCTAGCAAACTAATATAGCAATGTACCCAGGGCTATATAGCCAGAAAGAAGAGGAAAGGATTTTCAATGGAGTTCGATAACTATATGCCTCATAAATACAGAAAATGGAAAATGAGGATAGATAATTATATGATAAGAGCCAAGGTCCAGACAAGCGGATATGACAGTTCAAAGGAGGGCAAGAGATCTCCTGGCTGGGAGGTGATTAAGCTAGTGAGAAGGTAACATGTTAGCTGGGGACTGCAGTGTGAATAGGATTTTGGCACTCTAAGCAGAGAAAGGCACAAAGGCACAGTGACAAGGGCATACCACACTTATGTGGGTAATATATCCAGCATTACTTATGTCAAGCGAAATTTTAATGAGGATGATAATTATAATGAGATCAACATCATCATCCTCTGGCATTTATTGAGGCTCCTCTAGCTTACTAAATACCAGGGATTGTGGTAAGAGTTCTCTAAGAATTCTTGGGCCAGGTATGGTGGCTCACGCCTGTAATCCCAGCACTTTGGGAGATTGAGGCAGGTGGATCACCTGAGGTCGGGAGCTCAAGATCAGCCTGGCTAACAAGGTGAAACCCCGCCTCTACTAAATATACAAAATTAGCTGGGTATGGTGGTGCATGCCTGTAATCCCAGCTACTCGGGAGGCTGAGGCAGGAGAATCACTTGAACCCGGGAGGTGGAGATTTCAGTGAGCCAGGATCATGCCACTGCACTCCAGGCTGAGGGACAGAGTGAGACTCTGTCTCAAAAAAACAAAAAAAAAAAATTCTTTTTTGGTCTTCATAGTATTATAAGGTAAGTAATAACATAAATAATAGGCCAGGTGCGGTGGCTCACACCTGTAATCCCAGCACTTTGGAAGGCCAAGGCAGGCAGATCACCTGAGGTCAGGAGTTTGAGACCAGCCTGGCCAACATGGTGAAACCCCATCTCTAGTAAAAACACAAAAAAATTAGCCAGGCATGGCAGTGGGTGCCTGTAATCCCAGCTACTCAGGGCGCTGAGGCAGGAGAATCACTTGATCCCCGGCAGTGGAGGTTGCAGTGAGCCAAGATTGTGCCACCGCACTCCAGTCTGGGTGACAGAGCAAGACTTCGTCTCAATAAAAATCAATCAATCAATCAATCAATCAATCAATTCTGGTTTGAGTGAAGAAATTGAGGCTACAAAAAGTAAAGGAGGCTATTTAACATGCTTGGAGTCACACAGTTAGGAAGGTGAAGCTTGGATTCCAAGCTCGAGCAGCTGGATGCCAGCAGCACACTTACAGTTCTTATCATAGCAGCTTTTTGCTCTAGATAGCATGGAGAAGGGGTATGAAAGGTGGTGGCTGAAAATAAGATTGCTGGAACCAAACCATGGAAGGTCCAGGATGCTGTCTAGAAGAACAGGCTGTATTCTGGAGATGGTCTGTGCGACTACGTAGCAGCAGGAGAGCTGGTAAACACAGCTTGGGAGCTGTAGAGGTCTGAGCATCATCTGTGCCTTGAGAAGATGCCTAGGGAGCAGAGGGGAGAGGGCTCATCAGGGAGGCAGAGCCTGAGGCAGGGATCACAATTAGGGTTTTAGCCGACTAGGTGAGTGATAAAAGGCCAGAATTAGAACAATCATATCTATACTGAGGTAGAGGTGGCTGGGTAACGGATGCAACAGAGACCAACAGGGTTTGGCTGCTGAATATAGGGCAAAAAGAGTGGGTAAGCTCAAAGAAAGAATCCAAGTTTTTGCATCTGTGTAGTAGGAACAAAGTGTTGGAAAGACGAATAATGACACAGTTAGAAGGCAGTGGAAGGGTGAGTTAAGAGGAATGAGAGACATAGATGAGGGCATCACTCCACGTACATAACTGAAGGCAGGGGCTTAGATAAGGTGGGAGGGGAAGGAGAAAAATGGAAAGTGACGAGAGACCTATGAAGTGATGAGAAACCTCTGCTGTACACCAGTGGTACAGCAATCCAGGCACAAGAGTTAAGAACACGGCTTCCAGAAGTGAGAAGGTAAAAGGACCAACGTCTACTGACACAGGGAGGCAAAGCACATGGGGTGACTAGGATTGGAAAGAGGATGCTGGGGAAGGAGAGAGCTGTTTAGTCTACTTGCAGGGGAAGTGAAAGTGAGAAAATGACAGTAGTTTACGAGAGCAATCAAGAGACAATGACAATTCATTTAGGGTAATTCGGAGAAAATATCTAGGGGGAAGAGAGTGAAAAGATAAAACTACTAGGGATAATTATGCCATGCTTACGCATAACAGTACAAGTTCTGAATGGAGAAGTGAAAGGTAGAACATGAAGAGTTTGGATTTGCTTTAGTGACATACAGAGTTTGGGGATAAATTTGTTACAGAGCAGAAACTGACAAATCATAGTTGTCCTTACTATTTATGCTTTGAAGATAAAAAAAAAATCAAACGGAATTGAATTTGGCACAAGAACAACTAAAGTTCTGATGCATAAACCCCATCAGCAACAAAAGACTCCTTCAGAATCAATAGTAAAATAATACTCTGGCTCTCCATAGGAAGTTATGATTAAGTTACTGTGATCTGTAACACAGAAGAGAAGATGAAGCAGCTAATGACCACAGAGGTGAGTTCATAGGCTCACGCATTCTATTCCTCAACTCAAAACAGGTTAGAAGGTACAGCAGGTAGCCATGTGTTTAAACAGGGCTTAGGGCTGCACATGTGCACTGGGCTGCCTACCTGCACCTGGCCACAGGGGACCCAGAGCTGCAGGCAGCACCACAGTGGGTTCTCTACTAAGAGTCACTGTGTGTACCCACGACTGTAGAAGACAAATTACTAAGTTCAGTGCCACGTGGACTCTCACCCAGGCTATTATCAGGAACTGAGGAACATTTTATTGCCCACTGTATTAGTATTGAATACTAGCACCAGTGTGAACACATTTTTTGTAGCATTTTTCAAAAGGGGACCCGACATTCGAAAACATTATATATTTTTATTAGAGGAGAACAATGGAACTGGTACACCAAAAGAAATCTTACATATTTTTATTCTTTTACAAGTGGCATTAATAAAGAATAACTTAACATGAAATGTATAGGATCAAAATAAAGAAAAAATGTATTTTTTAAAGGCACATAAACATTTGAATGTAAGAGAAATAAGTATTATTAGATTCAATGCTGCAAATATGTCACTTGGGCTATAAATTTAAAATGCAAATTTTCCTAAAAATGATTATAACAGTCAAATATTATAACTTTTTCCTAAGTTAATCTAAATTCAAAGCAATCCTCCTAAACAAAACCCCAACAGGGTTTCCTGAAGATGTCTGAAGACAGGAATATTCTGAATAAAAAATCATGTAGAGGATCTTGTATCAGTACACATTTACACACATTGATAAAGTGTCAGAAATTTTTAAAGTTTAACACAAGACTAGACAAATGGAAAGATTCAAATATATAGAGTCACAGTCACTGAGTATCTTTTTTTTTTTTTTTTTTTTTTAAAGACAGAGTCTCACTCTCTCACCCAGGCTGGAGTGCAGTGACATGATCTTGGCTCACTGCAACCTCCGTCTCCTGGGTTCAAGCGAGTCTCAGGCCTAGCCTCCCAAATAGCTGGGATTACAGGTGCCCACCACCACGTCTGGCTAATTTTTGTATTTTTAGTAGAGATGGGGTTTCACTATGTTGGCCAGGCTGGTCTTGAACTCCTGACCTCAGGTGATCTGCCCATCTCAGCCTCCCAAAGTGCTGGGATTACAGGCGTTAGCCACTGCATCTGGCCGAGTATCTTAAAAAGGTAGCTAAAATGTGCTACTTTGCACATAGTCAATGGTAGAGTGGACCCCTTGTACTTGTAGCTAGGAGTCCCTCTGACCAACTCACATATCTGGTAACATCCTAATAAGTAATGCTATGGTTTACTCATCTTTTTCTTCTAAAAGAGGATGACGAGCAGGCTGGTTTTGATGCATTTCAGCATCAATTTTTTTTTTTTTGTTTGAGACAGAGTCTCTCTCTGCCACCTAGGCTGGTGTGCAGTGGCATGAACTTAGCTCAATACTATCTCTGCCTCCTGGGTTCAAGTGATTCTCATGCCTCAGCCTTCTGAGTAGCTGGGATTACAGGTGTGTGCCACCACACCCGGCTAGTTTTTTTTTTGTATTTTTAGTAGAGTGTTTCGTCATGTTGCCCAGGCTGGTCTCAAACTCCTGGCTTCAAGTGATCCACCCGCCTTGACCTCCCAAAGTGCTGGGGTGACAGGTGTGAGCCACCGTACCTGGCCCAGCTTCTACCAATTCTTGCTTCCCAGAGGTCTCATCTTTTTCTCTTTATTGAGAGTACATAGTTAACCAAGAGGTCCTGGATGCTGGAGGAATCTGAGTCTGAAAGTACACTTGTGGAGGGAGGCCCAAATTGCTGAAAAAATTCAATGGCTGGTATGAGACTTCTCTCTTATCAGTTGTGTAAGGATTTTTTTTTCAAAGGCTCCATTTCCAAACTGTGATTCATTATGTATGAAGGATCTTCCAGCAGAGGGAAAGATATTCCAGTAGTATACCCCAATTATTTTTTCCTCCCCAGGGTGCTTTTCATCCTCCTTCCTTTCTTTGGCTTTCCCATGCAGTAGATTATTCCTATCATTCTGCCCTTTATGGGACCTGAAGGCTGTGGCTCTGCCCACAGTGATCTCTGCACTGATTATTTCCAGTCAGCCCTCTAACAATGTACACCTCACACATGTCTGTCCTCTAGATCCCTTTCTGGAAGGATGTGATTTTCCAAGACACCTTTCAAGAACAAATTACCCACCAGTGTGACCAGAAAGAAGAGACAGCTATAACTATTTGAATAACTACAGCCCTGCAAACTCTCTATTCTCCCCTCCTCTCCTTCCTGGAGAAACAAGAGCCAGACACGTGTCAAGCACTTCTGATGTAGGAGGCACTGTGCTAAACTCTTCACAGACATCATCTCCTTCATCCCGCTGTCATGCTGACACAGGCTATATTATTCCCGTCTTTCTAGAGATGAAATGGAAGCAGAGACTTCTCTTCAAGGCAGTAAAAGAATGCAAACCCGGACTTGCCCAATTTCTAACCCACGCTCAGAACCATTACGCCTAGTTGTCTATTGTGAAAAAGCAGATTCAATAAAACAATTCATTTTCAGTTTTTTCTTTCATGTTTGAACAGAGTAGCTGCCTGAATTTTTGGTTAATCTGATCATATGGACTAGAATTCCTGTGACTTTAAGAGCTTCTAGGAGATAAAGATTAACCAGTGGATTCAGAGACATTAAAATACATCAAGTAATACGGAAGAGATGTTTTTCTAGGTACAATATAACTGATTTACATCAGATATATCAAATTTTTATTTGTAGATTAATCAATAATGAGAAAGCCAGGCTACTGGGTAGTAAAATCCCCAAATCTGAATCCTTGAGCAATACTATATATATATATATATTGTGGAAGAGTCTCATTCTGTAGCCCAGGCTGGAGTGCAGTGGTGCAAACTCAGCTCACTGTAACCTCCGTCTCCCAGGTTCAAGAGATTCTTGGGCCTCAGCCTCCCAAGTACCTGGGATTACAGGCGCTCACCACCACACCCAGACAATTTTTTTTTTTTTTTTTTTTTGAGACAGTCTCCCTCTATCGCCCAGGCTGGAGTGCAGTGGCTTGATCTTGGCTCACTGCAAGCTCTGAGTCCCAGGTTCACACCATTCTCCTGCCTCAGCCTCCTGAGTAGCTGGGATTATAGGCGCCCACCACCACGCCCAGCTAATTTTTTGTGTTTTTAGTAGAGATGGGGTTTCACCATGTTAGCCAGGATAGTCTTGATCTCCCGACCTCGTGACCCACCTGCCTCAGCCTCCCAAATTTTTGTATTTTTAGTAGAGACAGTGTTTCACCATATTGGCCAGGTTGGTTTCAAATTCCTGACCTCAAGTGATCTACCTGCCTTGGCCTACCAAAGTGCTGGGATTACAGGCGTGATCACCATGCCCAGGCGTGAGAAATATTTTAGGCTCAAAAATATACAACTAGTGACAATTTTAACTTTATTCAAATGGGCATGCAAAATAATTATACTGATATAGGTTTTGTCTAAATATAGCATAGTCGTTTCAAGATAGGAGCAAAGGTGCTTCACCTCTCTGCCAACACAATCTTAAGTTCACACCTCCATATGACAGTTTTGGATGCTGTAATTCATATCAGAAGTCCATGATCTACATAAATCCACCTTTGCATCTCGGAGTGCTGAGAGCAACCAGAAAGGGCAATAGGACTGTGACTACAACCATGTCAGCATGAAGTCCAAGCACCAAGCTTCTCAAACGCACAGCGTTTGGCTGATACAAAGCATCATTATTTCCAAATGCTCTGTTTTTTTTCAAGTGAAATGGTTTTCACGGCTCAAAGTAAAATTACAGGTTTTTTTCTTCTAATACCCCCTTCTCTGAAATGGGCTAGTCTGCAAAGAAACCAAACTGTGGTTCCTATCACTGTGTCTTTCGCTTAGTGCCTACATGCTTCCATAAGCTTGATTTCTTCCCCTCCTTACAGTTTTGCCACCGAAATCCCTCTTGCCATGTTACATAATGACTTCATTGTTGACACTTCTGGTTTGGCATAGGGAAGTGATATAGCTATTTATTTTTTAAAACAGAATGTTAAGGGCTGGGTGCGGTGGCTCACGCCTGTAATCCCAGCACTTTGGGAGGCTGAGGCAAGCAGATCACTGAGGTCAGGAAATGGAGACCAGCCTGGCCAACATGGCGAAATCCTCTCTCTACTAAAAATACAAAAATTAGCCAGGCACGGTGGTGCGTGCCTGTAGTCTTGGCCACTCGGGAGGCTGAGGCAGGAGAATTGCTTGAACCCAGGAGGCAGAGGTTACAGTGAGCCGAGATTACACCACTGCACCCGAGCCTGGTCGAGAGCACAAAACTCCATCTCGGAACACAAACAAACAAACAAACAAACAGAATTTTAAGAAATCAAATATTTCAGAAAGGCAACATAATCCAGAGTTCCAAGGTACAGCCCCATTTTCTGTAAGTACTCCAAGAACAGTGACCTTCATTAAAATGATAATGTACGTTAGGTCTAACAGTTGTGGACAAGTAGGTTTTACAGTTATATGTGCCTTATAACTGACTCACCAAGGCTGTCTGCTCATTTTCACAAGGATAGGAAATATTGGTAGCCTAAAAACATTATCTAAAGACTAAGGGTTCAGAAGCTCCAGTTCATATTTCCCCATGATCCATTTCCTTTCATCTGTATCAATAAAACAAGGCTTTCTCCAATGCTTCTTTATTAAATGAGATAGTATTCCTGAACATTTTCTTGAGACTTCAGGAGTCAAAAGAACTCATTAGATAAAAATAAAAGCCTTCTTACAATGCCTCCCAACCCCCAATCATTCAACAGTCTTGAGAATATTCAGAGAATATTAATAGTCTTGCATTAAAAAAAATTAAACCCATCATCACTCTGCTGTCCACAGAAAACATGGCAGTATATTTTTAATATAGCACAATTTCAACTACATTTTAAACTAAAAGCATTAAATATAACTGTAATTTAATCACCCTCCTTTAATTTGAATTCACATGGTAGATACTTATAGCTACTTAAAAAATTAAGTGGCAAAATGTATATGAAGAATATGTATCTTGATATTTTAATTATGCTCAATTGAATGTACTTAGATTTAAAGTGCTTTTCACAAATGACATGTGCTAAGAATATCTAATTGCACACTGACATTCTAAAATGTGTGCTTACATGTGTCAAAAATAGATTAATATAAAGTTATAGAATAGACTTTGACTAAAACCCAAATATATTATTTTGATTATCTGGACACAAAATTGTAACTACAAACAAGATATATAGTAATAAATGTCTAACAATTTATGTTTCCTTAAGATGAACACACAAGTGATGACAGTGCTTGATATTTGAATAAATTAGAAAATAAAGACTTGTAAAGGAATCTAAGATTCAACATATTTTCCATTTACTTCCTTACTAACTCAATGTTAAATAGAGACATGAAAATAATTTGTAGTATAACTATTATTATTGTATGTAGAGCTCACAGGTAAAAAAGAGATATTCAGCAAATAGCAGTGGATGGAGTAAATTAAAACACATTGCCCAATTGCAGTCAAGTGCTGTTCACAACTGTTCACAAATGCTGAAGATGGCATTCAGCAACCTCACAGAGAAGATGGCAAAGATGAGGTGGCATGAGGTCGGGAGGCCACTCACCCCATCCAGCTCTGAAGGGAAGTGTGTTGGGCCCACTGCCTTCACAAGATATATCATCACCCTCCTGCAATCAGAAACTTGAGTCCTCACAAACTGAAAGAAAGACCTTTTCTTAAACCCTAGTATTAGGGGCTGAATTGCATCTCTCCAAAATTTGTATACTGAAGTCCTAACCTTCAGGACCTCAAAATGTGACTGGATTTGGACTTAGGGCCTTTTAAGAGGTAATTAAGAAGAAATGAAGTCAGATGGATGGGCCCTAATCCAATATGCCTGGTGTCCTTATAATTAGAGATTAAGACACAGACAACACACGGACTGAGGGGTGACCATGTGAGGACACAGTGAGAAGGCGGCCATCTGCAAGAAAAGAAGACAGGCCTCAGAAGAAACCAAAACTGCCAACACCTTAACCTAGGACTTCCAGTACCTGTTGTTTAAACCTCCCAATCTGTGGTATGAGGCATTTTGTTACAGCAGCCCTACCAAATGAATACACTAAGTTAGATTATCTGTCTAAATGCACATCTCTAAACATAAAGCAATATATAATTTTTTTCTTTTGATTTGGTATGAAAATAAAACTCAAGTGAAAAATGTGTTACTAGATTATTAACAATATTGGAACGATAATAAATTCTTACTCCATAATTGATTCTGAGAAAAATACCAAACTGAAATATCCTAGTCCTAATTTCTTAACCACATGGTGAGGCAGAAAAAGGCTATTGTGTTTACATGTTTTACAAATATTAAGTTTCATGTTTTCAGCTTCATGGGGTTTTAATGGGCCCACAGAAGCCTGGCCAAGAAACCGAAGTGGAATCCATTTGACTGACATTAAAAAGCAATTAAGTTACAGGCCTGTCAAATATGTTAACATTTGGGGTCTGCCTGTTATACATGTGTATTTTGACTACTACTACCAGAAAAGTTTAATGATTTACAGACCTTCAATGTCTAAAGTACCTTCACTGTACGAAAGCTATGACCCAGTCTTTCTTAAGATTTTCCTATCACAACAAACTCCTCCCTATTTACTAGAAATCCAGAAAGATGGCCCAATGTTTGAACTATGTTGAGTCAAACGACTCTGAGACTTTCCCAGAGAGGGGAAAGGGAGAAAAATAGAAAGGAAATATCTGGCTGGCCCAGTGTCTAGCACGAGAGTTGGACTTTCCCCTAATAAGATGACATTTCTGAGCCACTAAAGGCAGCCCTTAGTCAGGGAGGCTATGCTTAACTGTCTTAGTCTGTTTGGGTGTCTATAATGAAGTATCATAGACTACGTGGCTTATAAACAACGAAAATTCCTTTATCAGAGTTCTGGAGGCTCGAAATCTGAGATCACAGTCCGGCATGGTTGGGATTTAGTGAGCACTGCTTCCTGGCTCACAGATGTTGTCTTCTCACTGTGTCCTCACATGGAGGAAGGAGTGGGGATCTCTCTGGGATCCCTTTTATAAGGGCACTAATCTCAACCTGTAGGTTCCACCCTCATGACCTAATCACCCCCAAAGATCCCACTCTTCTAATACCATCACACTGGGAGTTAGGTTCAGACCTAGCAATTGTGGGGGAAATAAACATTCAATCTATAGCACCCATGAGCCCTTTGTACCATCAGATATTTCTTTTATTTTTGCCCTCGGTCCAAGTAGAATCATCTGGAGAAAGAGCCTCTCATTGGAGTAGGCAAGCAGCAGAACTCTATTCAAGACCAATGCCTTAGTCCCATTGCCTGGAGGACTTTTTGAGCAAACCGATGGAGCTGCCTCTTGGCTTTTCAGAAATCTGCAAATTTAGATAGTGCCATGAGGTTAGAATTTTTATTTTTTTGGCTATCAATTGGCTCCTCCTTTTTTTAACCTCCTCTTTTCTAAGATTCCTTCATGACTCTGACATAATTTCGTGTTAGTCATTCAATAAAGTCTTTTCTACTTAAAATACAAGCCATAATAAATAAGCTATACCAAACGCTCCAAGTTGTTTATCTTCATCCTGTTCTTAAGATTCTGAATATATTTAGGGATTATTTATTTGTCATTCTTAGAAATGAAGTCAAATAAAGTAAATAGGAGCCTTATAAAGGTTGGTTCTATTACTGGGCGATCATGGAATACTTTCTTGTGAAATATCCTGGATATGTAGACACCTAGCCATGTTACAGCTATTCCCTCAATTCCTGCACCCCTACTCTCCCACCAATTTTTGGAGTAAATTCCTCTTTGCTGGTCATCAGTCTCTAAATTAATAGTAACATGGTATACAGAGCCACTACTCTTTCTTTCCAATTCTATAACCAATTTTTTTTGGTTTCTTCCATATGTCAGACACAATGCTAGGCACACAGCTGTAACAGTGTGACACAGGCCCTGTCATCCATATTTATAGATGTCACAGTTCAGCCATTTACTCAAGGTCTGTGAGATTCAATTAGTTGTCAGCAAAAAGTTATGAAGGAAGATCTCTTCAAGTGGCAAAGCAGTGACCACGGTTGACAAAGACAGCAGGTCATATAATACCAGATACAGTCTCCAACCCTTCAAGTCAAGAAGAGATGGAAGGCAGAGATAAAGCATAAGTACAAATCAAGAAAATCTTTAATATGGTCTTACATTTTGGGGGAGTATGCAAAAAGTTCTCCCAGGGAATATTCCAAATAATAACAATAATAACATTTGAAAACAATGTAATCACTAGATTTTCACTGAACTACAAAAGGTTATAAAGATATAGCATTAAAAAAATTAACATTATTGTTATAGCATCACTATAATGCATAATATATCTTAATTAATTCACATGTCACTCGAGAGTGACTTCATAACAATTCAACCTAATGATTAAGCCTCACATCATCTTATATTTATAAGTAAGATATGTGCAGAGGCTTGCATAGTGAAATAAAAATTCTATTTTAGGAAAACTACACTATGATGCTACATATCCACACGAAATCCTGGGAAGAAAAAAATCGCAAAGTAAGACTTAAATCCACTTCAGACAATCTGTCTCACCAGCTCTGATTGTCAGAGTATACGTATTCATTATATGAGGAAATTTTCTTCCTGGTTTGATACGATTGAGTATGAAATCATAAGGGATTTCAAGTTCAATCACAAGGAATAGTGACTTTGAGTATATTTTATGACCAAAGTATACACAATACTACTCAGGGAAAACTTACAGAATTCAGAGCTAAAAACAAAACAGTACAAGAAGGGTTTGAAGACACTTACAGATAGCTGAAACAAATGGAAATGTTAAGCAAAGTCATTAATATCTGGGTGGGGCCATGACTCAAGGCTGCCATATGTATGGCCTAGCACACAAAGATCAGGTTTGCCAACCAGATTTCCTCTCTCAATAATTACATGAAAAGCAAAACAAAACTGAACAACTTGAGCTAATTAGCTGGGAGCTGGGGCAAGGGATGAAAAGAGGCTGTCTCCTACTGTGAGAGAGACTAAGTGGCTGGCAAGAACATGAAGGGAATTCTTGAGAAAGTCAACTTCAGTTCTTCAGGAAGAGAAGAAGTGATGGATTAGAATAGTCAAAAGATGTGCAGAGTGATGCAAAGTCACTGCGAGAGACAAAGAAGGCCAAGTGGAGAAAATGGAGAGAGTAGCCAGTTCCTAATGCTGCCTCAATTCTCGAGAGTCTTCAATTTCATTTAATGGATACCCTTAACCTTCACTTATCTCCACTTTGGTGAGTTTCTGCCCCCTGCTACCAGAAGCAATCTAGAGAATGAATGGGTTCTAGGATCAGCAACAGACCCTCAGAGAAGGCATGAGATGGGCTATGAAACCTTCACCAGATGAAAGGCAATGAAGATGTTCCCAGCTCACAACACGGGTTACTGAATCCTCCAGTGGTACCTGAAACATCCTTTGCTATTATTCCTATTAAGATATAGAGTCTAATTTCTCTCCAGTTGAATCTGGGCCAGCCTAACTGGCTTGTCTGACCAACAGAATGCACTGGCAGTGACCTTCAAGGTCAGGTCATAAGAAGTCTTGTCTCTGCCCAGGACTCTTAAGATGCCTGCTCTTGGGAGGCTCCCTCTCCGAATCAAACTGTCAATGTTTGAAAAGACCAAGCTACACAGAGAAGTCAAGCAGGTGCTCTGGACCACAGCCCCAGCAGTGACGAGAGTGAGCCACCTTGGATATCTGTCCCAGTTGACCCTTCAGATGAGTCTGGCCCCAGCTTCCACTAGCCCATAACTACATAAGAATCCCAAGTACAACCCTCCCAGGCTGAGCCCAGTCAATCCACAGAACCACAAGAGAGAATAATAATAAATATTTATTTGAAGTCACTAAATTTGCAGATTAGTTGTTATGCAGCAATAGATAATCAGAACACCTCTCCTCCTCAATGATGGAGAAACACTGAAATCATTCCTGTTAGGAGGAAAGCCCTGGAACTCGGATTGGCATGCACTGTGGACACAGGATGAAATTAAAGTCATTTTTAGAAAAAGGATGCTATGCTACCCAGCAGAGGAAATCAATCAGTAGAGAAATGACAAATAAGCAGGTTCACAAAGACCAGAGATTTCAGGAGCACCTGAGGTAGCTGAGGTCCTCAAGAGCCATGTCCAAACTCCAATACCCCTATTCCATTCCGTTCCACCCAAAAAGCCAAACTAAAACATTCATTTTCATAAAATTCTCTCTCTCTCTCTCTGTGTATATATATACACACACACATTAGAAGTTTAAAAGTAGACACTAGAGGCCGGGCACGGTGGCTCACGCCTGTAATCCCAGCACTTTGGGAGGTCGAGGTGGGTAGATCACAAGTTCAGGAGTTCGAGACCAGCCTGGCCAATATGGTGAAACCTCATCTTTACTAAACATACAAAAAAATTAGCCGGGCATGGTGGCACATGCCTGTAATCCCAGCTACTCGGGAGGCTGAGGCAGGAGAATCGCTTGAATCCAAGAGGCAGAGGTTGCAGCAAGCTGAGATTGCGCCACTGCACTCCAGCCTGGGTAACAAAGCGAGACTCCATCTCAAAAAAAAAAAAAAAAAAAAAAAGCAGACACTAGAAGAGCAGGAAGACTAGCACTGAAGTCATGATTTAATTATTTCATACATATTATCTCATTTAATTTTTCCCACAATCAGGCAAGGTAAGTGTGGTGCATTAAAGATGGCTGCAACATCATTGTCATGTCTCCCATTCAGAGGCAGACTATTTTCCCTGGCACTGAATCTGGCTGACCTATAACCTGTTTTAACAAATACACTGTGGCTAAATTAATGTTGCATAATCTCAAAAACTGGGCCTGAGATTTTTCTCAGTTTCTTATTCTGCTCTCAGAACTCACCTTCTTAAGTCTGACACTATAGTATGAGGAAGCTCACGCAGCTATGCCATGTGGAGAACCTGTCCCCACCCAGCCCTGGCTCCAGCTGAGCTCCAAGCTGGTTGCCATTTGTGTGAGGACATTCTGGACCTTCTAGCTACCTCACTACTCCAGCTGAAATCATGGGAAAGAGACAGAAACCATGGGAAGGAGGCAGCATTCATGAAAAAGAACAGATTTTTTTGTTTTTTTAAATACTTTAAGTTCTAGGGTAGATGTACACAATGTGCAAGTTTATTACATATGTACACATGTGCCACGTTGGTGTGCTGCACCCATTAACTCGTCATTTACATTAGGTATATCTCCTAATGCTATCCCTCCACCCTCTCCCCACCTCACAACAGGTTCCCCTTCCTGTGTGAGGTTCCCCTTCCTGTGTCCAAGTGTTCTCATTGTTCAATTCCCACCTATGAGTGAGAACATGCAGTGTTTGTTTTTTTGTCCTCGCGACAGTTTGCTCAGAATGATGGTTTCCGGCTTCATCCATGTCCCTACAAAGGACATGAAATCATCCTTTTTTATGGCTGCATAGTATTCCATGGTGTATATGTGCCACATTTTCTTAATCCAGTCTATCACTGATGGACATTTGGGTTGATTCCAAGTCTTTGCTATTGTGAATAGTGCCGCAGTAAACATACGTGTGCATGTGTCTTTATAGCAGCATGATTTATAATCCTTTGGGTATATACCTAGTAATAGGATGGCTGGGTCAAATGGTATTTCTAGTCCTAGATCCTTGAGGAATCACCACACTGTCTTCCACAATGGTTGAACTAGTTTACAGTCCCACTAGCAGTATAAAAGAGTTCCTATTTCTCCACATCCTCTCCAGCACCTGCTGTTTCCTGACTTTTTAATGATTGCCATTAGAACAGATTATCGTTTTAAACCACTAAGTTTTGGAGGGGTTTGTTATACAGCAATAGACAACTGAAAGAGAAAGTTGCTATCTAAATTTTATAGACAAGAAAACTGCAACTCAGAGAAGTCAAGTAAGTTGTGTAATCCTTGATTCACATCTGGCAGGTGAAGGCCTTGAGACCCCAAACTGACTAAAAGCCCATGTTCTTTCCAGTAAACTGGACTGCCTCTTGTTAGATGTGATTATTCTCACTACAAATGGCTATGATTTTCAAAAGGATTAACTTTACCAAAAAAAAAAAAGAAAAAATAAAAACCAAAAAACGAAGAAGCATCCCTGTTGGCAATTCTCAGAAATCAGAATGGCAAGGTTTTAAAAGGAACACTTTCACTTTGTAAAATGATCTCCATCTATATGCTTTCTATTCTTGGTGATTTGGGAATCATCGTTAAGTACGGCTTGGAGAGAAAGGTGATAAGTTTTATTGTTAATGACAGGAAGGGGTTTGGCAAACATTAAAGAAAAGATATAAATTAGTCCATTACCAGATTTGTCATTGATTGGCTGTGAAGATTGACAAGATCACTTTTGAGTGATTTTAGCTTTAAAATTCTTTCATTTAACCAATATTTATAAAGAGTCTACAGGTTACCATGCAATGCCTGCAGTCCCTGGAATACATCAATGAATAAGAAGATCCATGTCCTTGCAGAACTTGTACTCTACCGTGAAGGGGACAGAAAATAAACAAAAATCATGAAAAATAAGTAAGTTATACAGAATGTTTGAAGGTGGTGAGAACTATGGCAACAGGAGAAGAAAGGGGGGTGATGGGAAGGCAGGCTGATAGGTAGATAGGGAGTGTTTGCTGGCAGTGGGGAGGGTTAACATTTTTAAACTAAGTATCATGTGTAAGTTTAAAGCATAAGACTGAAGCAATGACTGTTGTCTAGGGAGAAACCCCAAGTAACCAAAAGCTTGGTTAAATGAATACACTGTTCCAACCATAAGTCTATCTAGAAACCCACACATCTGTAACAGACATACGCAGTATATGCGTTCCAACACTAGAACGTAATACTCCCATTTACTATTATTTTCTGATAAGCAAAGCACATGAGTTGCACTAATGGGAAAAAATGCAAAGGCATCAATCTGGGAATCATATGAGTTGTTCCTAGAGCATTGTGTTAGGATGAAGCATTGAAAAACAAACATTTATACTGCTTAGGATACTCACAA
This sequence comes from Papio anubis, assembly GCF_008728515.1. Taxonomy (NCBI): domain Eukaryota; kingdom Metazoa; phylum Chordata; class Mammalia; order Primates; family Cercopithecidae; genus Papio; species Papio anubis. Next base: position 75,156,884 of record NC_044979.1, read on the forward strand.
GTAATAAAAAGTAGAAAGACATGCTTAGAATGAAAAACACCAGTGTCAGGACAGAGTTTTCTCTTGGGAGATAAGGGAAGGAAAAGCAATTTGGACAGGTACATTAAGGGCCTCCAACTGCTGTCCAGTTTGCCACCAATCTAAGTGGTAGGCACACCTGTGTCTGTATCTTTGTGTTTTTCAAAATCTTTCAAAATAAAACAATTGCAACTGAATGTAATGTATGAGACGAGTAATAAAAACTTGCCTTAAAAACAGTATTTGATATGTGGCTGGACAAACTGGTATAAACCATCATGCATATGGGAATCACCATAACGGTGGGAATCAGGCAGCCAACAGCATTAGGGTACTACTTATTTATAGGGGAGAGTAATTAAGATTACTCTTCATTCCATGTTTTCCCAACAGTGTTATTCTCACCAGTCCCTTTTAGAACCAGTGACACAAACATATAAATTGTTTTTCCAACTAAAAATGCACTCAAAATAATACAAACTTTGATAAACACCAATTATATTTACAACATGCACACTCATGCACACAAATGTGTGCATCACAGTGAAAAAATACCCTGGGACCACTATCAAAGGACCATAGTTTAAAACATGTTAATTTGTCTTTCCAAAAATTACTACACAATACTACTACTTTGTATTGGTATATGAACAGTTTTTACTAAACATGGCTTTATAAGACAGATGTTCATATTTTTATGACTTTCTTAGTAATATTAGATTTATTTTCATGCCAAATAAATTAATCATCATATTTATACTTCTTCCTTGAAACTAGTTATCGCATCACTTGTATTCCTTACTTGGTGACTTTTTTTAAAGATCAAAGGATCAAAAGCTAAAGATCCCAGGCTCCTCAAGATTTCAACCTAGATGCATGTTACGCTAGATATATAAAAGTCATACACTTACTTTGTCGAATGAAGCACTGCAGCCTACAGATCATACTGCATTACTTAGGTTATTTTTCATTTTTTCTTAAAGTAACAGCAAAAAAGCAATAAAGACAACATATTCAGATGTAATATGGGCCGGGCGCGGTGGCTCAAGCCTGTAATCCCAGCACTTTGGGAGGCCAAGACGGGTGGATCACGAGGTCAGGAGATCAAGACCATCCTGGCGAACACGGTGAAACCCCGTCTCTACTAAAAAATACAAAAAACTAGCCGGGCGAGATGGCGGGCGCCTGTAGTCCCAGCTACTCGGGAGGCTGAGGCAGGAGAATGGCGTGAACCCGGGAGGTGGAGCTTGCAGTGAGCTGAGATCCGGCCACTGCACTCCAGCCTGGGCGGCAGAGCGAGACTCTGTCTCAAAAAAAAAAAAAAAAAAATGCTCAGAAAACTGGAGTCAATTTTTTAACGGTGCTCTAAACTAAAACTAATCTCAAATGCGAAAAATGAGTTTAAAAATAAATTACAGACTTGCCCTTTTTCCTATGTCAATGAAACAGAAGATTATTTTTTAATCTCTTCAGTTACAGGCTTTATTATACCAAAAATAATAAAGAAATGGGATAAACTTTATTCCTTTCTAGTGACAATGATTTTTTTCCCTCCAAATTTACTAACACTTTCATTTTTCTAAAAAAAAAATACAATAAAACAGGTTGTTTAGCTAATCACTATGAAGTTATGAGACAAAGACTTCCCTACATACTTTCCTCGTTTTTGCAGAAAACAGATCATAAAACAGAAGAAGCCTTGTTCAAAGAAATGAGCAGCTTTGGTTACAAGTGCAAAAGTCAGCCATGTGTACTAATTCTCAGTAATAATGAAGCAAGGTGAGGTCCCCAGAGACTTAAAAGTCAACATCTAGCAATGCTTGGATGAACTAAGATGAGGAACCGCTCATGTGGCACAACCTTACAAAACCCTTTGTATTCCCAATAGGACAGATGAGGCTGTGGAACTCACAACAACCCTCTAAGGTGTGTGACTGCCTCCAATTATACAGAAAACTTTGCTAAAGCCTGCAAAGAAAGATGCTGCTGCTACTTAAAAAATGCATGGCTGGGCGAGGTGGCCCACGCCTGTAATCCCAGCACTTTGGGAGGCCAAGGTGGGCAGATCAGGAGGTCAGGAGATTGAGACCATCCTGGCCAACATGGTGAAACCCAGTCTCTACTAAAAATGCAGAGAAGTTAGCTGGGCATGGTGGTGCGTGCCTGTAGTCCCAGCTACTCAGGAGGCTGAGGCAGGAGAATCGCTTGAACCTGGGAGATGGAGGTTGCGATCGCGTCACTGCACTCCGGCCTGGTGACAGAGCAAAACTGTCTTTAAAAAAAAAAAAAAAAAGGATGTGTGTGCACACACAAACACACAGAAAATGGAACCATCCATTCATCTACTCAGAGATCTAAAGGGACCTGGGTTGTCTGCTACCTACAGGATTGCTTACCTGAAAATAAACTCTTACTTCTTAAAGTAATGACTGGGGGAAAAAAGGCAAGGGAGAAGACTTGAAAAGCTAAGGACCACTCTCTACCTCTGAGATGAAGGATGGCAAATCTCATTTCACAGATATTTTAAGTAGCTGTAAAGCCTAAGTGGCTCCAATTTTAAGCCTGTGTTTAGATCAGGTTTGAAAAGGGCTACATCTCTTTACATAACTAGGCACCACTTCTGATGCCAATGTGCTTTGTGTTTGAAATGGGCGACTGCATATGCAAAAACAAGACCACCTACAGATGGCACCTAGAAAATACGTGCCACAACCAATCTCCTTGGCACCCAGAGGCATGTGCAGGCAAAATGCTTTCATTAAAAAGAAAATAAACCTCTGGGCACCATGCCATGATGATTGCCAACATCTTGAGTAGTATCACATAATTAATTTTACATTTTAATTCTTATAGAAATCTATGATCATATCTTTTCAGAAAGTTTAAAATGTAACTTAAAAAAAAAAACAACCCCACCTGACCTACCAAAAAACCCTGCTATATCCTGGACCCTGTAACAACCTGAAGGACTAGGCTAGGCACAGCCAATGGATATACCTATCCAAAAATCAGAAAACCTACTTACTCAAATGGAAACTACAGAGTTGTTTTAAATGGAGAGTACTTATGGGGAAGAGCAACTTCTAAAATTCTCTTTGATTATTATTGTGTGCCCTTTTTATTTAGGACATTAAAGGCTCCTTTTTTCCATCCTGAATGCTCCTAAAGTTACAGAACAAGGGGATCCTGCCTGGCCATCTCCGACAGGTCACTGATCAAACAGAGAGTCAGGCAGTAGCCAAATTCCATCCATCTCTAAAGAATACCAGGAGCTAGGACTTCTTAGCTCCTGCTACATTTAAGAAACCATCATTCAATGTTAGATAGGACAATAAGCCCTTTCCACACAAACATTGTCCAACGCCTAAACTCAAGGATCTTCAAGAAAAAAATTACTTCAGGAATACTACTTCCTGCCCAGAGTAAGCCAATTTTAAAAAGTGACTTCATCTTTTTTATAAGAAATAGATTCAGATAAAAAAATACCAATTTTGTATTGCCTGAGTGATCAAAGCCTGTTATTTAACCAACCTTATCTTTAAATAACACTAGTCTTTGTATAAGAGTTTAATTTACTTAAAGTATTTACATTCACATGAACAAACCAGTACATGAGATAAAACGAGACACAATGTTTTGCTGAGCTTCAGAACAAGATGCAGGTTGTTCATCCATATAAGGAAACAATCATTCCAAGCGTTTTTGACAATGCAGAGCACACTCAGCCAGTTATTTCCCAGCATTGTTCTCCCAAAAGCAGTGGAAGCTTGAACAGATGCTGCCACTTGCAAGGCAAAGCCAAGCAAAGAGCTATGGTTGCTGACTTCAAACTACAAGTTTTAGTGCCTGACCCAGCAGAGGGTGCCATGAGGAAAGAATGTACTAAACATTAACTTTAGAAAAGGTTAGCAAAGATTTTTCAAAGGGCAAACACTTCTGTCACAAATGACTTCTATTGCAGAACAAACCATAAGCAATGACGAATTTAACAGGCATGACTTAACAGGCAGTAAGATCAGAAACATTTACCCTTCCACCTCTGGAATGGTTCGCCTGTCTAGGAAAAGCCGAGGTGCCCTAGTAGACTCTGCCCTTGTGCAGGATCTGTGGTTAAACAGAAGCCTTAGTCCACACCTGTTGACCATGGCAGTGATATATATGTGAAACAAATCTTTTCAATGTAGAGATCTTCAAAAGGTACTTACGCAGCCTCCAGCAAGAATTTCTGCTGCAAGTGGGACCGAACCATCTTTGTGCATAAATTTATCCCTCACAAAATCGTTCACCTTGAAGAAAAATATTTATAGAAGCTGATGAAAAATATAAAGAAAGTCATTAAACACTTATAAATACGCATCTGTCAATATAGGCTATTTTTTTCTATCAGTCTATTGGAGTAATCATAAATTGCACAAATTAACAGATCTTAAAATAGTTTGAGAAGTACTCTTAATAGCATAATACAGTTTTAAAAAATGAAAAATATATATGCATCACTGATATTTCAGGAGAAAAGTTAAAAGATAAATGAAAGCCAAAAATACGCTCTGCAATTAGAATAGCTTAAGAAGGCTGATTTTGTCACTGATAATAGTGACAAAATAAAAACATACATCTTACAACTTAACACTGTTTTATAAGGCTTGATTAAAAATCACTTTCAAGTCTTCTAACAAGAATTAATCTAAAACACTACTCATCATGGAGATAAATTTGGCTGAGCAGACTTTTTCAGCTTAAAAGAAATTCAATATCTAAAAATTCCTCAAGGATTCTCAAAGAACATAAATTACATTAATTAATTAATATAATATTCTCAAAATGGTATGTACTACAAGAAATTTTAAGAAACAGTCATATCTTTTTGGCAGACATAGGCCAGAGAAGATTAGCTATCTCAAGGTCACATAATAAAATGGTAAAAGAAGAATTTCAGGCTCCAAAGCTACGCAGTTCAATCTAAAGCTAGAGTTTCACTTTCTGGGGCTTTATGACCTTAGTGATGCAAATGTTTGTATATTCCACAAACACTTAAACTGAATATCAACCATCTGTCAAATGTGAGCCAGGCACTGGGCAAATAATCTGATGAACGATCGACTTCAACTAGAACCCAGATCCCTGCACATTTGGCTTTATAGAACACACCCTAACCACGAATCCTATAAAACAGCAGGTGCTGACATGCTCTGGAGTCAGACAAGTCTGATTTTAAATTCTAGTTCTCCCACTCATGATTTGTGTGAACACAGGTAGGCTCTTTAAGCCCTATAGGCCTTAGTTTCCTTATCTGTAAACTGTGGATCACGCTCTGTTGAGATTAGACCAGTAAATGGTAATATATATAATGTGCCTAATACAGTAGATACTGAAGGGAATTTAGCTGCTACTGCTATGATGACAACAATGATGGCAGCAACCACTAAAAGTACTCAAGTTTATTATCACATTTTTGGATGTCCACTGCTAAATGGGGAATAATGAAAAAACGTGTGTGGTGAGTTCCCCTGCTTTCAAATTAGCTAGCACCTCTGAGCAAACAAACCTGCTGTTTCCTATAAGAATACCTGCTAGATTCTTGAGTATGTACAAAAGCCCTTACTAAGAAGCACCAACTCAAAAGACTTACTGTAAGTTTTATGGCCTTCTCTGGGGCAACTCCCAATAACTGTGGCAACAGACCTAAAAATCAACAAAAAGTAGAAGTATATTAAATAAATTAGCATTAACTAAACAAATCAACAGTTCTACAGAGGGGATTACCACTTAAAAACTGCTTAATCTCTGCTGCAATTTTCTGCTATTACCCTTAATGAGAATATTTGAAATGGAATGTTTAAGTACTAACTTCTAACAGCCGCATCAGGCCCAAGTACATTCCATCTCACATTCTGGATCGTTTGCACATTGGGTAAATCAACAGTATTAGTGACATAGGAAATCTCATTATTCCCCCAAAGTCTGCTCCTTCCCTTCTGCCTTCTAAATCAGTGGACCACTTGATTTTCTAAATCAAGAACCACTTTTGGGGAAGGCAGTGAGAACACTGAGTGCATTTAGTGGAGCTACATATCTGAACTAAAAAATCTCATCGTTTTCATTTGTTCTTCTTAAAGAAAAAAAATTTAAATCACAATTGTTTTTTCTTGGAAACACGCACCAAGCTAACCCTGATGGTAGGAGTACGTTGTACCCTTTGTCATACTTTGCGAGAGGTTCATGGTGCTATTCTTCATTGGAAGTATAATTTTCTAATTTATCTATGTAAGAAGGTCCACTTGCAGCCTCTTCTGAGGGACCAGCCTTGCCCACACTCTCTTCCTAAAGGAGCAAGCCTGAGAGGTCACTAGCTTGAATGCCATATGTATCCAACCTACAGGTATATTTTATTGAGTAACGAAAAGTTTCAAACATAACCTGACATCCTTGTAAGAAAGATCAATGAGGCCAGTAATCACGCCTGTAATCCCAACACTTTGGGAGGCTGAGGAGGGCAGATCACCTGAGGTCAGGAGTTTGAGACCAGCCTGACCAACAAGGTGAAACCCTGTCTCTACTAAAAACACAAAAATCAGCCGGGTGTGGTGGCAGGCACCTGTAGTCCCAGCTACTCAGGAGGCCAAGACAGGAGAATTGCTTGAACCCGGGAGGCGGAGGTTGCAGTGAGCACAGATTGCACCATTGCACTCCAGACTGGGCAATGGAGCGACACTCTGTCTCAAAAAATAAATAAATAAATACATAAATAGATAAAATAAAATAAAATAAAAATAAAAATAAAATAAAATAAAATATCAATGAACGGACTGACCTAGCCGTCAGTTCATAGGTTCAGTTCTGACTGAACTGACTGACCCTGGGCCTCTTTCTGACATCCCAGCCATCTGCTCTATTGAGTGAAGCTCCATCCTTCAGACAGAAACCATGCAAGGTGGTGCCCACCCTGCTCTGAGGCCCGTACCTCAATGAGGACAAATGCCCGTTTCTTTCTTTCTTTCTTTTTTTTTTTGAGATGGAGTCTCACTCTGTCACCCAGGCTAGAGTGCAGTGGCTTGATCTCAGCTCACTGACAGCTCTGCCTCCCGGGTTCATGCCATTCTCCTGCTTCAGCCTCCAGAGTGGCTGGGACTACAGGCACCCGCTACCACGTCCAGCTAATTTTTTGTTTTAGTAGAGATGGGGTTTCACCATGTTAGCCAGGATGGTCTTGATCTCCTGACCTCATGATTTGCCTGCCTTGGCCTCCCAAAGTGCTGGGATTACAGGCGTGAGCCACCATGCCCGGCCTCCAGTTTCTATTTTTATTGCTCTATTGATACCCTCACAATTGATAAAATTTTTTCTTTGCTCATATCCTTATAAAGGGGGAAAACTAAATAGATGAATGCAGCTTGATGTTTTTGGAAAAATGGGAGAAAGTCCTTCATTGTGGAATTAAACAAGGATAAGGATGGTGAGGCTAATGAAAATTTTCTTTAAAAGTGCATCATGTTTATTACATGCCAGGTACCATTTTAAAAACTTTATTAACTCATTTAATCCTCATAATCACTCTATAGAGAGGAAACCAAGGCACAGAGAGTTAAAGTAATTTGTTCCAAGTTACCTAGCTGGTAAGTGGTGAGACTGGGATACAAGCCTTAGCCATCTTACTCAAAAAAATCTATACCTTTATACACCACTTAACTCTATGTGTCAATATGCAAATGCGCATCTGCATCTCACACCCAGCTGCATTTGTTCACTTATATAACCTGCCTAGATCCTATAAGCATTTAAGTTTGCAACACTTCTTTTTGTTTTTTCTTATTTTTCATTTTTAACAAAGAGACAAGGTCTCACTATGTTGCCCAGACTGGTCTCAGATTCCTAGCCTCAAGCAATCCTCCTGCCTAGGCTTTCCAAAGTGCTGGGATTACAGGTGCGAGCCATCTCACCTGGCCTGAGTTAGTAATCCTTCACTAGGCAACCATAATATCTAAGCCTGCTTCATCCCCAGAGCCACAGCTGACTGGACAATGTAAAACACCTAAAAGATAAGCAAATCAAGAGTTCAGCAACTTAAGCCTGCTACCAAAAATGGAGCTGGCCAATCAGGATGCCTTCCCCAGGAGTATGACTGACAGTCTTTAGAGACGAGGGGACAAGTTAGCACAGAAGCAGCAAGATGAAAAGATGTCATGGGTGGAGCAAGGAAAGCAGCCAATTGGAAGCCATCTGTGCGCTAATGTCACAAGGAAGCAGAAACCATGAATAAGCAGAGGAAATGCGTTGGTGGACAGATGAGAATGTGAAGCAAAAGGAATGGAGACTCTAAAAAGAGAATGCACATAGCCCATGAAAGGCACACAGGTGGGAGCGCCCGTCCCCATCACCTTCAGGTCCCACTGAAGCCAGGCTCCAGTGCAGCTCCTGCTCTTGGATCCCTGAGATTTCTACCTTCTTTCTCTCTTGTGCAAATGCTTATTAAAAGCCCCCCTTAGCTCTTGCTAGCTTGAGTGGGGCTGTGCTCTTTAGAATCTAAATGAGCTAAGGCAGCATATGAGAAAAAATGGGAATATGCAACCATTTGGGCAAAGCAAGCATTCTTATCCAAAGCAAGCATTCTCTCCTAAACTATACTCATGACACTCACTCACTGATCTTTCATTAAGATATCTATAATAAGAGAAGTCTTGGTTATTACCTAATAAAAGTACATTAATTTCTACTAGTAATATGTGGGCAGACGCCTGTTTAAACTACCTCTTCACATTTGAAATTTCCATCTTACTCCCTGTATTCAGGTCAAGTGCCAAAATGTTTAGTTAAATATTTACTTGCTAGAAGTATTTTTCTCATCATTAAATTGTAGACCAAAATTGTGGATGGGTTGAAAGCACTGTGATTTAAATGATGATCTCTTGTCTCCATAACTATCCTGTGACAGTCTTTTTAAATGACTAATAAAAAACCAGCCCACAGAGCCAAATGACTACAGTGTTAGATACAATCATTGCAGTCAGCCTTTCAAACTACTGAGATTTATCCTTCTCGCCATAAATTTAGTAATGCCTGTGAACAGCAAAAAACAAAAGGGAAAACCCTGTATGTAAGACTACAAAGAAGGCAACAAATAGCTATTTGTTCAGCAAACATTTACCAAATGCATCCTCTGTGTGCCTGGTACTGAGAGGGACTGGGATGAACACAGTGAGACTGGTGCCTCCCCCTTAAGAAATTCAGAGTTTAGAGGGAAAGGGAATGCTAGTTGTCTCCACCTGCCAGATGGGGGACAAACCACCTAACAGCAGCACATGCTGCATGCCAGACCCCAGGGGCATCACAGGACTATGAGAACCCAGTGGAGAGAACAAGTTCTTCTACCCGCAGGAGGGAAGAAAACATCAAAGAAGAGGAGATATTTGCCCTGGGACTTCAAGGGTGAGCAGAGGTTTGCTGGAGAGATGAGACAATGAGCAGAATAGCGGGCAAGGTGATCCAGGCAGAGGAAACAGTTGGTGTGCAAAGGCACCAACATCTTAAGGCTATGGCAAGCAGTCAGGGCACTGGAGGCTGTGCTTGGATCACAGAAGACCAGATAATAAGTAACAATATTATTAATAGTAGTGATAATGACGACAGCCAATAATTGGGGAACACTTGTTACATCCACATACTACTCTGTGTTTTATGTGAATGAACACATTTAATCCACAGAACACCTTACTTAGACAGTGGCTTTTGTTTTATCCACAGCAACTGAAGAAGAAACTGAGGCCGACTTTAAGGTAGCTGCCCACGGTGGCTGAGCTGTTCGATGGAAGAACGGGGTTCCACCCAGGCTGTCCGGCTCCAGCCTCTGCTCTTACCTGGTAAACTGCATAACTTCGCTCCCAGGCCCACTAAGGAGCATGCATCAAATTCTGTAGATGCATGGGGTGGCTTTTAGGGTAAAAAGTAAAGTTCAAAAAGTAAAAAGTTCTAGAGGCAGGTGAAGGATAGTTTGCAAGAGCAGAGACCTGAGGCAGTTAGAGAAACTAGGAGGTTAAAGTAATATACTAGAGGCCCCACGTTTCCTTATATTAAATGATTAACTTCAACTTAGAATAAAACCAAAGTACAAATCCACTCCTAAGACCTAGGCCAGATGCTGGCACTCAGGGAAGTTGTTGATAAGAACCATTCTTGTAGTGACTACCCTGTCTGGTTAAACAGGAAAATGAAGGTGACTGGATTATAATCTGAGGCCCACTACAGATGTGGGCCTTGAAAACATTAGTCTTGAGTACCTGCTCTTTGTAAAAAGGTCTGTGAAACAATGAAAAGTTAAAGAGGTGGGAATTCCAAGATCCCTCCTTGTACCTTGACCTCAGAGGGAGAAGAGGTAGCAAGGCCCAGTAAAGCCTAAAGCAGAGAGTCTAGATGAGGCACTTCACCGCAACCACATTTAAGTCTAAAGTGCATATATATCTGACATCTGGGTAACTCAGCAGAAAAATCAGGTTTCTAATATAAGATGTTTCTGTTGGGTCCTGGAAATTCACTTTAACCATTTGAAACAGAGAATGGATGTGTGTGTTGTTTCTAACTTGTCAAAACAGCAGTCCATTTTCCAACTGCCTCAAATGAAATTTATTAGTGTGGTTAGTTTTCCAATCTTCTCCTTTTAGTTCAGCTCCATCAGCACATATGGCAATGCTTCCTTGGCAACTCGACTCTACCAGAAGGCTGCTAATGCGAGAAAAGATTTACAGGGTACAGTATTAATGTAGTATTTTGTCTTCACATTTCATGGGTTGGAGATATAAATCACACTATCCCCTCTGAATCCAGTCCCTAGAACAAACCAAGGAGCTGGAGGTGTGGGGACCAAGCCCAGATCAGGGGTCTCCAACTCAGGCTTCATAGGATATCCCCAAAAGAGGTTCCTGGGACCACTGTGATCAACTAGAGGGCTAGCACTTAAGAACCTGTTAGAAATACAACTGGAATTTCAGGGTTGCAAGGGATTATGAAAGAAACTCATTAATATTGCTGGCCTAATTTAAACTAATTTTAGGCTATTTCCAACGGGCTGGCAGCAAAATGAACAACCTAGGGCATGGGCTTTCAAGGTGGACAGACCTGGGCTAGAATCCTAGGTCTGTGCCTCTTTCACACTGAGTGATCTTGGGTAGTTATTCTTTGAATTCTAGGTTCCCCGTTGGCAAAACAAGGGTGCTAATTATTATCTATTGGCTTATTTTGGTAATTATATGAATAAGTGTACAAAGAACCAGACACTATTTACCTCATATAGTATGTATTCCAAAAGACATAATGCTTTTTCTACCTATCTTTTCAAGACACAGCCTTGCTTTCTTTTGTTTGCAAGAGGCAATTCGGCCTGAATCATGTTCATAGTCCACCATTAATTAAGGAGTATCATGCTGTGCCCAAGACATTATGCCTATCTTAGAACAGCTGTGCCCAAGTGGTGGGAGCACATGTGGTCTGAGAGTGTCCAGGAGCCCTGTACACTTTGGGCAAGGTAAAGTAATAGCACAGACAACAGCAAAATAACATGTTATTAAGCTGAAATAAAATATTTTAGTTAAAAGCTTAAATGATCCTCAACCTCTGCTGACAAGCAACTTTTCACAATGTAATTTCTACCAGGTGACAAAAAAGCCAAGTGATATTGTGGACAAGTTACCGAATTTCTTTGTATCTTAGTTTCCACATCTGTAGAATGGGAATAATCATGATACCATTTTCACAGGGTAGTCGTGAAGATGAAATGAGTTAATACTCACAAAATCCTCAGACCAGTACCAAGTACACACAATAAAGACTACAGAAATGGATTTTTGTTGTTGTTGTTGTTGTTGTTGATCTTCATCATCACTATCACTTATTCTTCCTCCTCCTCCTTCATGGAAACTGGAATCCAGAGAGGCTAAGCAGCTTGTTTCAAGTCACTAACTTCTGAGTGACTATGTAGTAGTACTCAAGAGCTGAATTCAGGCCTGCCAGTACTCTCAACTCAGGGCTCTACGCTCCTTAATTCTCTGTGGTATCCAGTTTCCTCTAACAGACATTGCTCCAACTTCCTCCTCTGCCCTGGAAAGGCATTTCTTCCAGACTAGACTGTTCTAAACTTTTCTCTAGGCCTCAGCTCACGCTGGGCCAGCACCCTGCCCTGACTGAACCTTTTAAACAACAAAAGGATGGTGACCATGTAACAGGCATCCACGTCATGCTTCCCTGTCTCTCCAGATGGTGAATATCAGACTCCTTAAAACCTGAAAGGCATTGAATGTGAGAGCCAAGCTGCAGGCTATAACCTGGTGAACCAGTGAGAGCAGGAATATACTGGAAGGGAGGCGTAGGGTCAGGAGTGGGTTAGAAGCCAGGCTGAGCAGCCACTGTAACCTAGAGTGGCCAGGGTGCCAAAGGACTACGCTGGCCAATGCTAGCAGGACCACAGAGGTGAAGGGGCTACTACCAAGGAAGAAACTTGGTAACTAAGGCAGTAGTTACTAGTTCTGTCTCAGCATAGAACTTAGACGGGCCAGCCCAACCCAGAGAAAGACAGCTGAGAACATGTAACACAGGGTAGAAGGTATTCAGGGCAGAGACGAGCAGTAAACTTTGGTAGGAAAAATTAATCCAGAGGACACCCCTATTCCTGTAGCTGAAGCCACAGCCAGCACACTGTTGTGTTGTCTAGTTTCCACCTGGTAGCAACTCCTCCGATGTCAAATTCTTACCCTTCTGACCTCACTATTGAAACCAGAACACTTGTCCCCATCTTCCTTGAGAAACCCCTTTGCTTTCAACATCAGATTAACCTTCATTCTGCAGCTATCAGCACTCTGTGCGCGCTGCCTTACAGCTTTTATTCCTGCTCCTGTTGCCATGTCCTTCTCTCTTCACTTGCTCAAGCATTCTTTCCTCCCTCCTCCTCCTCCCATTTGTCTGTCTGCTTTTGACTCAGATTGCCCCTAGGCATGAGGCATTTCCACCCTCCCAACTACACTATCCCCTTTCAAAGCCTTCATTACAACCCAATTCTGACAGGCTCTTTGGACTGCTACCCCAAGGTAGCTGTACAGTGGAGCTGGGGAAATAGCCAGGGACAAAGACAGAAATGAAGATTTAAATGCCAGTTTATCTAGGTTAAATGTTTTACGCTCGAAATTTCAAGCACTGTCTGTTATCTTAGCTATGGCTCAGGATGCCTTTGGGAGACAAAGTGTTAAAACATAAAATAAGTGACTATGATTATGGTCTAGAAAAAAATCAGTTCCTCAACTCCTCTATTCTGAGGCTTTCTAGAAGTAAAGATAATTGGGGAAAATGATCAGATACTCCTTCAGTTTTTCACCATAGTACATGAGAACTTTCAGGATCCTGGTTATCTTTTCTTCTATCTAAACTATTTCCCTCCTGCTGAAGTTTAATCTATCTCCCTTGTTTTAGTCTCAGCAACAGTAGTTGGTTATAAATGATCATTCTTGAGGTGTGGAACTAATTCACTCATTAACTTCTTCTCTGGGATACCTACATGTCTTTTTGTCATCTTTTTCCCATTTTCTAAAGTCATCAATTGTTACCATAGCACTCTCAAGCCTCTAACAATTCTCTCATCCACCTTAGATCCAGTGTGTGTCACCTTAGTCTCAGATTACAATGCCCTGTGCTCACTACAGTTTGCTCACCATAGATTTCTGGAGGTTGGCTAACCAACACATGATCTGTTGAAATTTTTTGCTCATTCTTACGTGGCTTCCTATAACCAAACACATGTCTTCTGATCTTTGTATAGCTTAACGCTTTAAATGAAAATGTGCAGACATTGGCCAAGAAAATAAAGACTCAAACCTATCCATTTTGCAATCATTAAAAGTTTTGGTGGACATGGATGGACATGAGTGCAGTTCACGGATTAACTGTGGTTTGTTCCAAGATGCATGTGTTCTTAAGTAATGCAGAACAGTCATGGAAATTTCAACCATTTTATTTTGGTGCCAGAATTTTAAAGTTTATTTTTATCCACATGAATTATGCAAGAAGGAAGAATCTCACTGTGATTCTAAAGAATTTGGATACTCCCTTTTATAGTACCATCAACGATACGGGACCTGGCTTAAACTAGCTGCCTGCCAAAACTTCCCTCTGCAATATAAAAGTATCAATAACTTCCTGAGATATCACCACAACATCCTCTAGATGTCACCTTGAGAACATTCCAGGATGGAAGATGACTGCTTTGTACTACACAGACAACTTGAAATAGAAATATTTACAACTCTGCAAGCTTGGATCAATGGGCTGATTAAAAAATTTTTTTTGCCAATTTCCTCAAAGGTTAAGCATTGCTCTAAATTAAGTTTAATTCATAAAATGATCTAATTACTCTTTCTGGGAGATTTTCTTTAGGGCTTCTCCCATGAATAGAAACAAAAATCTTCCTCTAAGAAGTATTTCTGATAGACCCTGATTTCTCTCTCTCTTTTTTTTTCTTTTTAATTGAGACAGAGTTTCACTCTTGTTGCTCAGGCGGGAGTGCAGTGGCACAATCTCAGCTCACTGCATCCTCTGCCTCCTGGGTTCAAGCGATTCTCTTGCCTCAGCCTGTAGCTGGGATTATAGGCCCGCCATCATGCCCAGCTAATTTTTGCATTTTTAGTAGCGACGGGGTTTGGCCACGTTGGCCAGGCTGGTCTTGAACTCCTGACTTCAGGTGATCCGCCCGCCTCGGTCTCCCAAAGAGCTGGGATTATAGGTGTGAGTCACCACACCCAGCCGTGATTTCTCTTAATACATCCTTTTTCCCAAGATTCTCCCAAAACATTTTCCAATGTCTAATGCTGCTCATCTCATCACCTGAAACATCTGAGGGAGAAGACTGCAACAAAGTTTAAAAGCAGAAATTATTTACTCTTGGAACATTCAGAACATTTAATTATGGCTGATTACCCAATCAATTGTTGTTCTTTAATATGCCGAATCTATAGCTGGCCAATGACTGGCTTATTTGGTTATGCCAGTCATTCAAACCAAACAAGTTGTCAGGTAATTCACTAAGGATTTCAAATACCTGAGCACATTAAATCACTCTGAAGACTGGAGAGGAAACAGAAAGAATTTTACAAGTGACTTCAGGAAGACCTGGATTATCTCAGGTGTGATTTCCCTTAATACAGACAGGCTTAGCCTGGGGGTTGGATTTTCACAGGAGCGGGGCAGGGGGGGAGAACTAGGAAAATTTGCCATTTTATTATTAGGAAAAAAGTAGTTTGCATTGCAGAGAAGGTTTTCAGGGCCAGACTCATGGGATTTTTATGGAGCTCTTTTCCAGCAACTAAAACTTACACAAAAATAGGAAATAAAGAAAACAGGGAGTTATACCAATACATGGAGAGCAGGGATTAGACAACTCACAACATTAACACCTCTCATGACTCTCTGAGGCACATTTCTATTGAAGAGCACGGCTAGAAATCCCTACAGCTGTGATATCAGCCTCCCTGGGACTATGGGGCAGAGATTCAAATGTGCTCTCTGATGACTACCAAGCAACTTCCACAACTGTTCTGATGCGGCCATCAAAGAACAAAACAACTTGTGGAGGAGCATTACAAGAGTTCTTTAAAAATAACCTTCATTCTAACGCCACAGGGAAGAGCTTTTAAATGCAAAAACAGCTTCTGATATTCTTGTTATAAGAAAAAGAGATATTGATTAACATAATAAGATCACAGACTACAAAAACACCTTCTTTGAGGTCAGATGCCAACTTTTTTTCAAAGTATACACAAAGGTAATTTTATAATAGGAGAGAGATCTCACGAATGCAACAGTCCCAAATCATCCTATTCAGGAAATATGAGCAATTACATAGGCCTTGATAGAGAAAAATTACACGTTGAGCAAAATTCTGTAATACTAAAAAATATGCTCAATATTTTAAAACGTGTATAAATTAAAGATGTACTCTGATACTTTCTCAAATATTGCTAGGTGAAAGCATTAATAGCAGCAATATTATGTTTTCCTAACTTAAACTTAACAGTTTTCCCTTGGAATAATATACTTTTATTTTTATTTATTTATCTATTTATTTATTTACTGAGATGGAGTCTTGCTCTGTCCCCTAGGCTGGAATACAGTGGTACAATCTCAGTTCACTGCAAGCTCCACCTCCCAGGTTCACGCCATTCTCCTGCCTCAGCCTCCCCAGTAGCTGGGACTACAGGCACCCACGACCACGCCCGGCTAATTTTTGTGTGTGTGTGTGTTTTAGTAGAGATGGGGTTTCATCATGTTAGCCAGGATGGTCTCGATCTCCTGACCCCGTGATCCACCCGCCTCGGCCTCCCAAAGTGCTGGGATTACAGGTGTAAGCCACCACGCCTGGCCAGAACAATATAATTTTAAAATAAAATTACATTTTATGAGAAATGTACAAAGAATCACATATAGGTATTTCATAACTTGACTTTGTACATAAAAGTGATAATACTGAGTCTCAGAAATATGTTAGGTCTTTTTTACTTACATTGTAATTTTTTAAATTAACAACAATGGTTTCCCATGAGTTACCTACATTTTCATCTGATCTCTCTTACCCAAAGAGTTTGTAAGCACTTACAAACATGCAGTTATATACAATTATTAATTATTGATGATGTACAAGAAACTAAAGAGAACTGATCCCTGACCAATCAAGAATAGGAACAAGTCATTTTCATGGCAAATGTATGTATCATTATTATTTTTAAGCTGAACTGTGAGTCAACTCTTTGCTCTCAAGATGATCCAAATTACAGAATGGGACTAAACAAAAATTTTACAGTAAATCTTTTGTTTTAAAATGGTTTACTAGAAAAGATATCAGGAAGAAATGAACATAGGTGACTCCTAGAACTAATCTTATATTCACACTCTACTCATCATCCTGACACACAGCTCTGTCTCTTGCCCTTAGGGTTGGGGCACCCAAAGATAAATGGTCATTTCTAAGCCAGGAAAAGGGTGAAGAGCTGCCACTAGGGTGTTTACAGTGAGCCTCTGTCTGTATCTAGTATATTGACTTACTACTCCTTCCCTGAGAAGTTAAAAGCAGTCACTTCCATCTTACAGATATAAGAACTGAAACGGCAAGAGTGGAAGCCTCTTTGCATAGCCCACATTGGCTCAGCACTCAGTACTCGGGCACACTTCTAGCTGCCAACAGTACAGGTTGCAAAAGGGAAATACAGATGTAACCAAAAATCAGACTTGCCAGGTATGGTCAAAGATAGAGAAAAAGGGACTCAAAAAACAAATCAACTTAAACAAATTAAAGACACTCAGCAGTGTTGGGAAGGGTTCTTACAATTCTAAAGGTACCCTTGACATTTAATCTAATACCAAGAAAAGCCCATAAAAGTAGTTTACGAAGCAATGCTCAGATGTCTGCCCAGACTTGAGACTCAGAGATTTCCCTTCCAAAAACCACCCATATGGCCAGGTAAGGAGGTCAATTTTGCCTGACTCACTGCAAAATAGGAACTGTGACATTAAACTTGTACTACTTGGAAGCTATTTCATTTGCAAAGTTGTTGTCATCAGGGAAGAAAAGTATTTCAAATGGAAGGCAGTGACCCTGAAAGGGTCATCATCAATCACCTGAGGTCAAAGACCTTCCAAATTGTAAGAAGAGGCAGGGGATAAGGAAAAGAGGGCAGAGCAAAGATCAAAAGGCCTTTGATGGGGGCTATCTACCTACACAATAGGACCTGCAAAATAGAACTTCTCTGGAGTTTGAAACTTTCTGGCTTCTAAGGTGAGAGGTTTCAAGAAAGGTTTATCCTTTTTGTTTTTTTTTTAACTGGGGTGATTAATTTGAAGACTGGAGTCAGCAGATGGCAGAAGAGGCCCAGAGGCACAGGTTTCCATGTCTGCCAGTTTCACCGTCCACCTTGGCAGAGTACTACTGTTTTTTTCTTCCAGAGAGAGCACTAGTAGGGGAGAGGAGGGAAGACTCTACCAGCTTTGCAGCTGCCAAATTATAAAGCAGCTGAGCTTGAACTGCCTCGTGATACTGTATTTTAACTGATGTAGAAACACTTTTTTCTTCTCGTAGAAGGCAATCACCAAAAGAACAGTTGAGAAGTCTCCTTCGGCCAATGCCAGTGGAAAAGCAGTCAGGGTCTGTGAGATCCTTTCCATCAGTGATGACACACTCTCTGCTACCACTTCCATTGCTTAATGAACCTCAGATGGTTAAAGGAAAAGGTGGAAACAGAAGGATTACCTATTTCAGGCTGGCTCAGTGGTGGGAAACTTTGGCTAGAGGAGTGTGTGAATCAACTCCACTGGGTTGAGAGTCAGATGAAGGAAAGGGGCAACTTTAACTCAGGATGAAGCAGCAAAAGAGAGCTCTACCAAACCCTTGGTTACCTGCTTGACAGGCGTTTTTGTGGTATATTCCAGGAAAATCATGAATCCTGAGTAGTCTTTGTCCTGGCCCCAGAATACCTTTCCCTATTAGCTGGAGAAGAGAGTACTTCAAGGATGCAAACAATGTGAGCCTTTCAAAAATTCATGGAAAATGCTTATAAAAATAATTTATTATTTTAAGAAATAAAACATACAACAGAGCACTATAAATAACTTTCAGATTATGGGCTGTTTTGATTAGCCAAGCCCTAGATGCCTCCAGCCTACTCCCATTAGCATGGACAATTGAGAATTTGCTGTATTTCCTTTTTAATGCAGTCTTGCTAATTCACGTCAGGCACTAAGATGAGAAGCCAAACCTTTGAGTATTATTTCACCTTACAGGTATTGAGCGTGTGGCACTAACCTCTATACAGTCCAAAGAAGCCTTCATAGCGTAGCACTTTCTTAAAACAGTCAAAGCTGTTTTTATACATCAGTTCTCCCACAAAAGAGCCAGTTGATCGTTGGTTCTGCATTCGAGTTTTTACAAGATCGATAGGATACACAGCAGTGGCTCCAACAGCTAAAATTAAACAATATCAATATCTCAGAAGAAAGTAAGGTAGGTCAGAAGAAAGGACAAGGTGGTTAAAGTTAAGGAAAAGACTGAGAAAAGAAATGTGTTTTGAATTTTAAATACAGATTTTAAAACAGTACTACCTTTCTTATATCTTTAATAAACAATTGTGGGATTTCATTCAAGTATCCCCTAATAAAAGGATGTCATAGATATTTTAAATTAAGGCACATTGCTACAGCCCAGCCTCATTAGTAACCTGTCTTTGGAAGGCCTGATCTGCAGATAAGAGGAAAATGCCACTTCTAAGTCCCTGATCACATGCAGGCATAGGAAAAAGAGTTCCTTTGCTCTTGCCCTACCTCATCAGTAGAGACTGATAACTGGCATTGGGAAAGACTAGAGAAGACTGTCCTTTAACATTTCAAGATGGAAAATCAGAGAAAAGATAATAGGAATAATAAAAGTGAAAATTTTGCTCTCATTCATGACTAACCTCCAGCAACAGAACCCAGACCAAACCTGTAGGCCGACTCCGCAACTTGTAAAAGAACTGGTCGAGCTGAATCACCTGAGGCCTTCTGCTTTGCATGCACAGGAATCAGAGAGCAGGAAAACAGGGATACAAAAGAAGATAAAACAAAAATGAGCATACGTTAATTTTAAACATTACTCATTGGGTGTATCCATGATACAACTAAAATGTCAAAAAAAAAAAAAAAAGTAGGAATGGATTTCATAAGTTCTTATTAATAAAAAGAGTTTAGTGCTATTAATGTTTAAAATCAAATTTCAATATAATCAAAACTATCCTTTGACAAAAATGATATTATAAGTCTATTTTCAAATTCTTATAAAAAAAAATGCACACTTAAAAACATGAATGAGGGCAGGCATGGTGGCTCATGCCTGTAATCCCAACACTTTGGGAGGCCTAGGCAGGCGGATTACCTGAGCACGCAGTTCGAGACCAGCCTGGGTAACATGGCAAAAGCCCACCTCTATTAGCCCGGCATGGTGACATGTGCCTGTAGTCTCAGCTACTCAGGAGGCTGAGAAGGGAGAATCACTCGAGCCCAGGGTGCAGAGGTTGCAGTGTGCCGAGACTGCACCACTGCACTCCAGCCTGGGCAACAGAGCAGGACTCTATCTCAAAAACAAAAATAGGCTGGGTGCAGTGGCTCATGCCTATAATCCCAGCACTTTGGGAGGCCAAGGCAGGTGGATCATGAGGTCAGGAGATCGAGACCATCCTGGCTAACATGGTGAAACACTGTCTCTACTAAAAATACAAAAAAAAAAAAAAATTAGCCAGGCGTGGTGGCAGGCATCTGTAGTCCCAGCTACTTAGGAGGCTGAGGCAGGAGAATGGCATGAACCCGGGAGGTGAAGCCTGCAGTGAGCTGAGATCATGCCACTGCACTCCAGCCTGGGCAACAGAGTGAGACTCTGTCTCAAAAAAAAAAAAATAAAAAATTCAATTGGTAGCAGCTGCAGCATTTTCATCAATCAAATTGGCAGGTTTTTGGTTTGTATGTATTTTTGTTTTTAAGTGGCAATACCCAGCCTGGCAAAAGTTGATAACAGGCCTTCTCAAATTTGCCATTAAAGCAAGCATAAATAGAGAGATGTTCAGTAATATACAACTAAACCCTTAAAATGTACGTAACCTCTGAAGTTAGAATAGGCTGGGTGCAGTGGCTCACACCGGCAATCCCAGCACTTTGGGAGGCCAAGGTGGGTGGATCACTTGAGGTCAGGAGTTCGAGACCAGTCTGACCACCATGGAGAAACCCCGTCTCTACTAAAAATAAAAAATTAGCTGGACGTAAGGCACATCCCTGTAATCTCAGCTACTTGGGAGGCTGAGGCAGGAGAATTGCTTGAACGTAGGAGGCCAAGGTTGCAGTGAGCCAAGATGGCGACATTGCACTCCAGCCTGGGCAAGAAGAGCGAAACTCCGTCTCAAAAAAAAAAGTTAGGATAGAAGATAATCATGCATGTAATAAGCTATAAGAATGTAGCACTTAAAAAACATTTGTAGTACTTATTGGAAATATTCTGAATGTTCAATAATGGGGGACTATAGCCTTTAAAAATAATAACTTTGTAACAAAAGCCTATCATTCAAAATGATACTGTAAAAGAATATCTTGATATTAAATGTTCAAAAGGAATTATAAAAGAAAACATAGGCTAAAAAGAGCATGGTAGGTAGACAAGTATTTGTTATATGATTCTTTTTACCTATTTAAATGTTTGAAATATTTCCTGGTAATTTTTTTAAAAACAAATTTTAAGACTATATACAAAAAAGATGTCACTTTTTATTAAAAATGCTTGTAAGATGTTTACATATATGTGCATATAAAATAAATACTAACAGTTTGCCTCCCTACCACCCAGAGATACTCAAAACATTTACAGTAGCTAAAACTAGGTGGCTGTATTTCAGTTGATTGTTACTTTTTCTCTTTTTTTAATCCATCTTTTCTAAATTCATACTTCAGGTCAGTCAGTTATTGTTTTGTGGTTCTTTGGACCTGACATCCTTAGTGTTTTTGATGCCAGAACATTTCAGAGTGCTGCACTTCTTTGTCTGCATAAATAAAACAGTAATTTTATGTCACAGAGAGTTGTCAAATGAGGGTGACATATAGTCAGTACTTAATAAATACCTGTTGAATGAATACATACATTTAATAAAATTTGTTTTTCAGAAGCCATGATAATTAAAATCAGTGAACAATGAAAATAATCAGCAACCCCAGCTATCAACCCACTGAATTTTAGTTGCTGTCAATGTAACACAATTCTAATACAATGAGATCATTGGGAATCTCCTTCAAAGTCACTTAACTGAAAATAACTTTACATGGAAATATGCCTCTTTAAGATACAAAACATTTCTTCTGCAAATTCTATGAGTTGTTTCCAATTCTAGACCTATATAGATGGAAATCAATAGTACCTTCATTTTGACAGACACATCCAAAAGAGAAGCAATATTTTATTTACAGGGATATAAATATGCAATACTTAGAAATGTTCTGGCATCAAAATAATGAGTGAAAATGCTCTGAAAATTATAGAAGGAGGGCAGGAGGGACCTACTACCACCATTAATTCCTCTCCTAAAAGACAAATGAAATCCTAGCCTTTTACTTAAGTTTTCTGAAGCCAGAACTGTAGCATGTTCTTGAAATGAGACAAAACTCTGCTCCTTCACCCCTCTATCCAGGATAAACGCTATAAGTGCTGCACAGTGCTGGACAGGCAGTGCTGTGCCCACAGGTGGATGACCTCCCTTGCTTGAATTTGTCGGGCCCACTAGGGTTCATGCAGTAAAAAGTCTATTCCAGGTAAGACCATTGTGAATTGCTTTAAACCTCTAAGCAGCAGCCAATCATTTCCTGCTGTAAATCTCATCAATCTGGTCTAACCCCTTCATGGCCAGTATCAACAAGCACCCATCATAAACTCTCAAAAGCTGCAAAGAGCATAAAGGAAAAATTGTGGGAAGCCTCTGCCAGCTGAAGAGTAGGAGGGATCTAAAAAAAACTTCTCTGCTTCTCTTAATCCCCAAATTTCTACAATAGCTGGTGGCATACAGACGAAGAGATAATCATCTCCTAAGCAGTGTTAAAAATCAAAGGGAAAGGAGAGAGAGCAGTGTTGCTTCCACCTCTGCATGTGATTATACAGTTCTTTCTCCTGCACTCAGAGAAATCGGCTTCCTCTTTTAAGCAAGGCCAGCTGGTTTTCCAGAGGTGCTTGTTAGAATTTACTGAGCACACACCCACTACTTTGACTTGCATGCTGCACACAAAACTCACCACTGCATTTGGGTGGGAAAGAGCTAAAAGGAGGGGGCCCTGGCTCAAGGCCTGACAGTCCTAAAAGTGTAGCCCGCATCAACCCATTGTGGTCACACTGGCGTCTCTGTACAAACCCAGAGCTCCATGCCAGAAACTGTGAAGTCTCACAGGATTCAGAGACGGCTCTGCCTAAAAGGAGATATTTTTCTAAAAACGACACTTGCCTGTGAGTGGATTTGTTTTACAAACACCATGTAAGCACAACACGTGCTATGAAGGCTTTTCTTCTCTAATCCTGATCTACAGAAAGCTGGACAAGAGTTAAAGGAGGAGGTCCCATGTCTTAAGTTTCTGACTCCCACAACTTCAAGAGATTGGTTTCTGTTAACCATAAAATAAAATTTAACATTCCTAAAATTGTTTCCACATAACTTATGAATCCTTTCACAGAGAAAATAGGTCTGAAAGCCTTTAAACTGTAACTCCAGACTAAACAAAATTATCTCATTTCGATATTCAGAAAAACGGAAGGCATGGCAGTTAGACGATGCGCTGATGAAGGGCTGCTCCACAGAGCAAAGACGGCTTTCATTTAGCAATGTACAGCTGCTGACAGGCACAGTGACACCAACACGGGATTCCTTCGTTACATCTCGCAACATGAGACTTCAAGAAGGAAGGAGAAAAGACCTCCTTCACGTTTTCGGGGCGTCAGGCTTCTGGTGCAGTTAGGAAATCACTCCACCTTAGCAAGAAATGAACAAATGCCAAATACCTGTTTATCACACCATTTCTAAGGAATTTCTCTTTACAGCCTTTAAAATTTATCTAGATTTTTGGTGCAAAACAGAAAAATGGTTAAGTCAGATACCAATGCCACAAAGGCAACTGCAAGTGGAACAGAGCAGGGGTATCATGCTAGGGAAACACCAGAATGCAAGTTTGCTCCTCTTTGCTCACCTGCCTCTGGGCCTCAGCCAAGTTAAAGGGCAGAGTTCCCTCTTCCAGAGGAGCAATCCGCTCAATGTCTGCTAAGGTCATACGTCTGTAGGGGAAAAACAAACACAAGCAACAAATATACCAATTTATTACAATTTACATTATACAATTTAAAAACATTCCTTTTTTCATTTCCCATATTTAAAATATAGCCTTCAGTTTGGCTTCTTTTTCTCCTGATTGCTGCCCTCTTCTTACCCCCACCTCCTAACCTCCTTTTATTAAGCTAATTCCAAAAAAAAAAAAAAGCCAACTTACCCCCTTGGCTCATATAAATCTGCTAACCGAAACAAGATGTCAACTTCCATGGGTGTAACCTGACCAAATTTCTGAGCTGCCAGAACAAACTCCTCTGTATGGAAGAAAAGTTAAAAGGGAAAGATTCAAGAAGAAATAGCCACTAAATTCAGCATTAACTCAAGGCACTGGAATGAGTGAACATCACAAAGTTGTATTATCATCATCAATTGCAGAATTCAAGTCAATCCAAATAAGGTAAGAATTTTTGCAGTTCTTGCATTCATTTGGAAAGAGTGTGCAGAATATGTTCTTGAACACATAGCTTAAAAGCTTGGTGTCATCTGATGTTATTCAAATTGCCAATCAGGGAAAATAAGGAATCATATATGAAACTTCATAAGCATAGGTCCCAGGAGGGGAGGTTATATTCACCTAATTAACTGGTTAAATTAGGATTATTATTTATATTAATTTAGGAGGTTATATTAATGAAGCTGTGGAATTCCTAAGGGAATTCTGATTTTTTTTTCTTTTTTTGTTTTTTTTTTAGATAGAGTCTTGCTCTGTTGCCCAGGCTGGAGTGCATTGGTGAGATCTCAGTTCACTGCAACCTCCGGCTCCTGGGTTCAAGCCATTCCCCTGCCTCAGCCTCCCAAGGAGCTGGGACTACAGGCGTGTGCCACCATGCCCTGCTAATTTTCTTAATATATATTTTTTAGTAGAGATGGGGTTTTACCGTGTTAGCCAGGATGGTCTTGATCTCCTGACCTCATGATCCACCCGCCTCAGCCTCCCAAAGTGCTAGGATTATAGGCATGAACCACCGTGCTGGCTCTGACTTTTTTTAAAATCCCATTACAATACTGATAATATCCTGTTCCAAGCTTACAGATCAACTTACACTGTCACCAATACAACTTTATGGAATTCCTCATATACATCTGAAGGCTTCCTTAGAGGTTGCCAATTTAGCTTAAGTTGTAGAAAGATTTGAAAATATTTAAGAAACTTTACATGTTTTCCTTATTCAAAGGATGTCTTCAGTTTCTTTCTTTATTTTTGAGACAGCATTTTGCTCTTGTTGCCCAGGCTGGAGTGCAGTGATGTGATCTTGGCTCACTGCAACCTTCGTCTCCCAGGTTCAAGCGATTCTCCTGCCTCAGCCTCCCGAGTAGCTGGGATTACAGGTGCACACCACCACACCCAGCTAATGTTTGTATTTTTAGTAGAGACAGGGTTTCACCCCGTTGGCCACGCTGGTCTCAAACTCCTGGTCTCAGGTGATCCACCCACCTTGGCCTCCCAAAGTGCTGGGATTTCAGGAGTAGTCACCACGCCAGGCCCAGTTTCCTTAAAACTTGGTGAAGATTGTTTTATTTGCTTTTGTTTGTCTGATCAAAGGATGAAAACCACGTTATCATATGGTTAATATATGTCAATGGGACAGAAAAATCATAAAGTACTAGTTGCCTTCTTCACCCTAATAATACACCATACTTGCAGGCAAGAATTCAGCTATATTCTCACTCACCCTTAGTCACTTCGACATCTTTCCTGTTGCCAGCCAGAGTGCTGTAGATCTTTCTAATGAGTTCCATGTTGTTAAGGAGCGAATTAAATCCATTAAAATAGGAGAAACTAACTTGATGGGATGTGGTACCTCCAGCAGCCTCAAATAAATTGAAAACAAGAGAGAAGAAAAATATACAAAAGATTTATAGATGATTCAGAAGTACATACATCTAATACTAGTTTGAAAGTAATCAAAAATGCATGTACAAGAAGAAATGACTACAAGTATTTTTCTTTAGCATTAAAAAAAGCTATAAATGATTTTTAGAAGCAACTGCAACTAATCATGACCAGAACTTGTATTCTCCACACACAACTCCTAGAAAACTAAATAAATACATGTGTAGGATTATAACAGGACTAGTAGTAATTTAGAGTTCAAATTTCAATTGGAAATGTTTTATAAGTTGGTTTATTTCATCTAATGAGCAAATCTTAAAGACTTAAACATGCAAAACTATAAGTACATATGCACACACGTGTGTGCTTATGCATGAAAAACTGTATTATATCAATGCAAACATACTATGAAAAGTGGTCAATCTAACATTAATATCAAGACTTGTCAAGTTACTAATAACCAGTAATAAATAATCATTTAGGTACAGACTTTACATTGGTGGGATTTCTAGCAAACAAGCATATTATGGTAAAATTACGAGATGCCATATACTTTCATGGGGGGTTAAGACTAGAAAAAATTCTGATAATCAGAATTTTTAAGAAACCATATTTCTTCACAAGGGACAAGGGAAACAGACAGAATGTCCATTATGAATGAGACTTCAGTTTGGAGTTTCAAATTCTATCCTTCCCTAACAAGGCAAAATATTTTTATTAGGAAAGCACTTCTTTATAAGGTAACAACCACATAAATCTTCACTTAGTAATCATTTAAAATAGCTGACATGAAGGTTTAGTATGGAGCAGAGAAGGGGGCACCCAAGAAAAGGAGTTAGATTAACACAGTGCCAGAATGGAAAAGGCCTTGTCAGAATGTCATGTCTCCAGAACTAAGCACTCGGGGGAAGAAAGGAAACTGAAAGGCTACTCTGAGTTCCTGCCTATGGTAAGCACTGTGGGAAACCCACATGATGGTGAAAACAGTCTTCTCCCTGGGATTAACAAAAGGACAGTTACCACTGGGTACTGGTCCTAAAACTGCGTTATTACCAAAATCACCCAGAAGCTTTACAAAATTAGATTCTAAGACCTCATTGTCTATAGATGGTATATGGTAGGCCTAGAAGAGATCTCAGAATCTGTAGTTCCAATAGTTTTTAATGGTGATGCTGGTGCTCCATGAGCAGGGCTTAAGAACCACCACCACTACAGAATGTTGCAGGACATCCCCAGGGCCCATGAGGGAAGGACAGCAGCTGACACCAGGGGGAGGGAGGCTCCATGAAACACAACTGCAGGGCTCTGCTCTCACATGTACCTTTGTGGCCTCAACACATACACGGTGAAAGAGAATCTAAGGTTTCGAGTTTCTGTTGTGCTAACTACTCTAACAAATGATATACATGTGCACTACTTTTTCCTTAGAGCATCTAAGAAGATTGGCAAAAATAGGCACTTGATATACTTCAAAATCTAAAGCAAAATTAACATGAGATCGCAAATGTTTTTCCTTTTATCTTTAAACAGTTAATATATTTCTCGAAGATATTCCATATTACCCAGATAACAAATTAACCTGCCAACCAAAACTAGCCAAAACACACTCTCTGAGTTTAGTAACGTACATGATCACATTAAAATGTTAGTGTTTGCAACAGAAAAAAATACTACATAACTTACAGAATTGTTTTTATAATTCCTTATTTACTGAGTTAAACCACTTCATTAAGGCAAGTTATGACTTACAGCTACTAGACATTCTTCTACAAAAGGAGTCAAGACATGGGGGCGGATGGTGACCATGATGTCTCGGAAGTCAATGGCTGTGACTCTCCCAGTCCTAGCATTGTCCCGTTGCACAAAGGCTTGCTTTGCATGCTCCAGTTGTATTTCCTGCAAATAAAGAAAGTAAAATACCTAATTTATGCTTCTCATTTAATAATTACTACAAATGACAGTTCATTTTAAAATCAGACTGAAGAAAGAGAGATTACCTCTTGATCTAACAAGCCTCCATCTGCCTAATAGCACCCCCAAGCTACTGTCTCCTTCCAAGAGAAAGAACTTTGCTCAGACCAATGAACATGTCTTGAGAAAGTGCACTCCACTTGACTGTGCTACCCAAAGAAACCCAATCACTTCCATGCTCTCTAGAGTCCATGAATACAAAGAAAATGAAAACCGGAATAAAGTTTGGAAGGTTCAAAGATCTGGCCCAATCCAGCTTAGGTGATACAGATGATCTAAGGAAAAATACTGCCAGGAACTTTAACTTCTCTCCAAAGAAAAGAGAAAAGTTCTTAACTGCAACCTGATACACACACACGTGATGTAACAATAGATAGAAAAGAGTGGTGGTTCTTCTCTGCTATTTCTCCAACACAGGGTTTCTCAGCCTTGGCATTATTGGCATTTTAGACAGGGTAAGTCTTTATTATGGGAGGGCTGTCATGTGAACCCCTATTCTCTTCCCACTGGATATAAGTAGCCCCTTCCCTCCAAGGTCATAACAATCAAAAATGTCTCTAGATAGAGCCATATGTCTTGGTTAAGGACTACTGCTCCAAGTAGTTGGATAGTATGTGGATTAGGGGAAGCAAATCTGTCGTGGTATCATTGCATATGTTTAATTAAAATGATCTAAAGACAGAACATCCAATCACAGAGCTCTGTTGCTATTCCCAGGAGATTAAGTGTGTACACAAAAGAAAACATAGCCTCCTATCAAAACTCATTGTGCACCATATGGGAGGAGCATTCTTCCTGCAGAGAGCATATTATCTTCCTCACAACACTCTGCCCATTTCCCAAATGGGCCCTTGGAGTGACAGCTAACTTCTATGCAATTAAAAAGTAACATCGGGCAACACAGTAGTAGCTCATGTCTGTAATCCCAACGCTTGGGGAGGCTGAGGTGGATGGATTGCTTGAGCCTAGGAGTTCCAGGCCAGCCTGGGCCACACAGCAAAACCTCATCTCCACAAAAAATCAAAAAATTAGCCAGGCATGGAGGTGCATGCCTGTAGTCCCAGCTACTTGGGAGACTGGGGTGGGAGGATAACCTGAGCCTGGGGAGGAGGAGGTTGCAGTGAGCTGAGATCATGCCACCACACTCCAGCCTGGGTGACAGAGTGAAACCTTGTCTCAAAAAAAAAAAAAAAAGGGAACACCAATAGGGCTCTCAAAAACTTCAAATTATTTGAATAAAATGGAGGTTTTTTAGATGATATTAAGGAAATAATTTTTAACTTTAGTGAGATAATGACATCATATTTATTCAAGTTATGTAAAAAATAATTGTCCTTATGAATTTGTGCAAACTAAAGTGTAAGGGAAGCAACATGAGTCTGATACTGCTTTAAAGTACTCGATCTTCCTTTCCTTCCCCAGAAAGGCAGGGAGATGAAAGAAGAAATATGATATTTGCAATAATGGAAGCCAAATAACAGTTGCATGATGGGTCACTATAGTCTTCTACTTTTGCAGTTTGAAAATGTCTACATTAAAAAATTTTAAAGATAAGACATTTAATAGTAAGAATCAGAGTTCTTATCCACTTAAAAGAATCTCCTCATTTGTAGCCATCTGCCAGTTTCGAACCAGCCTGTCTCAGCTGAAGCTCTCTTCTGGGATCCCAGTCTTTCTGGAGCCTCCACCACTGGCTCCTTAAATGGGAAGCATCTGTCGGCCCCTCTGCCCTCACATCTTCTCACTCTACTCGCCTAGACAGAGTGCTTTCTCCCTTAAGCCCTCAAGGATTTCTTAAAAACTAAGTAAGGCTTAACTCCCATATTCAAATCTCACTCCTTTCTGCTGGACCAGAATTTCTGTTTAGAGAACATATCCAAGTGGGTATCGTGTAAAGGACGTAGAATGACACATCACTAACCCCCTATTGTAGATCCTCCAACCCAGTGCTCAATCCTGGTTTCTCTTCTATGTTCACAGCTTAACTATTAGGCACGTAGTTTTATCGGCCACCTCACCTAGAAAGCTGTCATTCTGAATTGTTCAAGCTTCCTTTCTCTCGGAGTAAAGCAGTTACCAAATTCTGTCCCTTAGGCCTTTGAAAGTTTGCCCAAATGCACCTTTTCCCTTTTGTTCCTGATGCTACTGTTCAGGCCTTCCTCAATCCTCACCTACATTATCACTGATAGTCAGTGGTTCTGACTGTCAGTGTGGAACTTGGGCTTGCAGTCTGGACCTCTGTGGTCTACCATGCACACATCAAAAGTTGCTTTTCAGAATTAAAGACCTGACCTCCCTCTCCCTCTATGGAAATCTCCAACAACCCTTCATCATACAGACCCATCTCTGAAGCAAGGCATACAAGTCCCCAGAGGAACTACTCTTAGCCTCATCTCCCACCACCCATGCCCACCCCTGCTAGACCTGCCACACACCTGGGCTTTTGCTCACATTGTTCCTTCCACCTAGTGTAGACTGCTGCCCCTTTCTCCAGCTCCTGAAATCCTGCCACTTCCTTTAAGCTTAGCTCAAATGGTACCACTTAGGCAAATATAACCAGGTCTTATAACTAGAAATAACTGATATCCCTTCCGAGGCCCCCTGTCTGAATATCAATTATAAGACTTGTCTTATTTGATCTTACATCATAATCAGTTATTCACATTCCTGCCTTTACACCTACCTTACCAAGGAAAAGACAGTATATCCTGTTGAAGTCCCGTAAACATCTATTTACATTTATACATGCAGCTCAGCAGAATACTTTAGATATATAGCAGGTACTCAATAAATGACAGGCATACTCATCAGTGAAAAGTATTGTGTAAAACCAACTGAATGAACAAATTATGAGCTATTGAACAAAGGAAGGCTCTCCATATAAGTGCTTCCAATTCAGGAAGAAAGAAGAAACCAACCGTTAAACACCCTGTAGTGAAAAATGACCACAGTACATATTTAATGGAAAGTAAATGAACAGTCTCCTTTGAATTACCAGACCCATTGCTAAAGCTTGCATAAGCCAAGATTACTCTCAACAATAGTAGAAGGTATGTTCAGCGATTTACCATTTTCCCTAGTTTATAACTCAACATCTTAGGGATCCTCAGACAATTATACCAAAAATGGCATCACTTTCTCTGGCAACTCCATCTGCTCAGAAAGCAGGAAGCCACAATGCTAAGACCAGCCTGTCCAGAATTCCAGATTGGGAATGGATGCCAAGGTGGGGGCTGGTGCTCAAGCAGCAGGACAGGGGATGCACCTGTGATGAGGACAGTGTCACAACGCATCCTGTGCCCACGCTTCCATGATTAAACATCTACGAGCAGGGACCCCTCAAGCTGGAATAAGAAAGTCATTTTAAGCCTGATGATGAACAACTTGAGATTACATTTCCAACAGCTCTTAAAGATTGGGGGCGTTATAAGTTCCACAGAGAACAAAATGCTAGATCTATGTAGTTCTCTAAATAGTACGACAGAGTGAAAACACACAGTTAGGTGGCTCTCCAACTTTAAAAGCAGCTTTCTGAAGATGTGGGTTGCTTTCTGAAGATCATCTGTTTATGTTGTACTGTTTCTTCTCCCAGGTGAAGAAATGAAACCATGACCTCAACCAATACGACAACCATGCAATAGCAGTTAGCGAGCATGTATTATGCAGCAGGCACTGCTATAAAGCATTTTACAGGAATCAAATCATGGAATGCTTGCTGCAAGCCTATATGGTAGGTATTATTATTAACCTCACTATAGCAGTTGAGCAAATGAAAGTCTCACTGACAGGAAGCAGTAAAGCTGGAATTCAAGCCTCTGCAGTTCTGCCCCCCAGCCCCCAATCTACCCATGCTCCTAATAACTTCTCTTAACTGCATGGGGAGCCTCAGACAAAGCTACTGTCAGGAATTTGATTAAAAGATAAATTTGACACTAAGAAATCTTAAGAGCTGTGGAAAGATAAAAACTCAATTTGCATTTAATGCTCTAGATTTTACTGTTGCCTATTTTCGTGGAAAAATAATAAAATTCCCTAAAGTTTTCCATTAAGGCAAAGGCTTCAGTATACCCAGAGCATCAGGATTGTTTCACCAATAGTAGCAGAGACCAAGGAGGAGAGAAACCAAATCTAAAAGGCCTTCTCCTGGCCTCACTCACTTTTTGCTGTCTTTCCCACAGCCCCAAGAGACAAAGGAGGAAAAAATTAAATCAGGAGGCCAGTGGGAGCTAACACATAGATTACTCCATAAATATGAAAGAAATAAATGACCAGGCTCACTACTCATGGCAGAATGACCTAAAACTGAAGCTTCTGGTTTGCACCTCAAAAGCTATTTAATGAAAATCTAAATGTATACTATGGCTTGTCAAGAGAATGACAGCTCCTAGATCTGAACCCAGAAGGGATAAAACAGAGACAGAGAGCTTTTAGTATGCATGAAATATAGCATATACAAAATAATATTTATTTCTAAAATTAAGGGGATCAGAAGTAAATGAGTCATCTGTGCAGAGGAGGGGAGAACAATATGGGCAGTAAGCATTACATTCATACATTTAAAAGTTAAAAGACTATCAAGTAAAAAAATATTAGGCTGGCTATTTCTTCTGAAAAAATGGAGAGATGCTATAGGGGTCAGAGTTTAGTACAGTACACAGAAGTCTTTAACCTATAGAACTATTCTGCAGTAAAATGGGCTACCTTGAAAAGTAGCAGGTTCCCTGACACCAGAAATACGTGTTCAACCACAGGCTGAGGAACATATGTCAAGAATTTTACCTTATCTTTAATAGAGGGAGTTATGGAAGCCATACATTATGACGACAATATGAAATCTGGAACAGGCGTGGGTACAGTGCAAACAGAAGTCACGACACTGCTACTCGGGAGAGCTCAGGTCATTGTTTGCATCTTAGAGCCTCAGATTTTCTTCTACAGAATAGGCACACCACCACCTACTGTGCAGGGTTGTAAAAACCAGAGGTCATGCATGACAGGCATTTAATAAACGGTGGCTTTGATTTTTGTCTAGGTGAAAGGTTTAAAAACCTCTAAAGTCTCTTGCAATATGAAACAGTGGTTCTGCTCAATCATTCTGAACTAGCCACAGGAACAGAAAAATGAACATCAGCCAGGATGGAGGATAACAACAGCAGAATGCTTCAACGCTCACTATAGACCAGGGGCTATGCCAAGAACTTCAAAGACAGCATTTCACTTAAGCCTCACAATAATTCTGTGAAGTAATGATTATTATCATTTTACACAGAGGCACCTGAGGTTCAGAGAGGTCAGGTAACTAGCCTAAAGTCACACAACTAAGAAGTGGAAGAGTTAAGATTCAAAGCAAGGGATGTCAGATTTTAAAACTGAGATTCTTAACTATTAATTTATGCTGCCTCAGGCAAAATCGTAAGTAACGGCCATAACTAGATTTGGACAGGTAATAGGAAAAGAGATTTTAAGAAAATTTTGATGATGACTTGAATATATAAATGAAGGAAGATATATCTCAAAAATCCTCATTTTGAATGATGGGGAAGATACTCTACCACAAAGGAAAATATTCAAGGGGAAAGAGATGAGGTGGTTGACCACGATGAAAAACCTGGAGTGAAGTGAGTTTCAGTGATAAACAAAAAGTTAAGACATACACAAAAGAAAGCTGGAGGTACAGGTAGAAATACAGATCTGGGAAATTTAGATAACAGGATTTTAGAGAAAACATCACAAGGTGAACGTTTACTAAGTTATTAAGTGCATGCTATGTACCAGGGACTGTTGTGTTTTCCCTGCTTCATCTCTTTGAATCCTCTCCACAACCGAGGTGGTTCTACCATCTTGTTCTGAAGATAGAAAAATCAGGTAAGAATGAGCCAAGGGTGACACGGGCAAGGATGAAACTGAATATGCATCGAGGCAGTCGGCTTCTGGAGCCATCATCTTAGCCTACACAGACTGCCTGTTCCTTTCAGAGGGGGCCTACCAAAAACCAGAAGACGAAAAAGATGATTGTAGAAATAGGTGAGATCCCATAGTGCATACAAAGAGCAGCCAAACAACAAAAATCAAACTGATACCTAAATAAGTAAGAAAATAAGACAGAGGGCCTGAAACCTTGTAGCAAATTCAGAGAGCTGAGAAAATGAAGTGTGTCTCTAAAGAGAGCTCTGAACAGTACCTGGCAATGGGTGCTTACTAAATGCTGCTGCCAAAGACAGTTACCAACTAAAGACAAATGGTCCTTCCTATCACCTAAGGCCAGAAGGTCCAAGAGCATGAGTTCTGCAGCTATCTCTAAGGCAGTTCCACTCAAGTACATGAAAGGAGGCCCAATTTGTCTTTAATATGTGCCAGTGAACTATTTTCTGTTCCCTCTATTCTGGTGCATGATGATTAATGGAACAGGCTTTTATTGCAGCAGTTTCCAACTACTTCAACACACCGATTCAGACTGCTATAGAAAAAAAAAAAATCAAACTCTTCAAAATTGCTAGTTGTACAGAATAAACATATATAGGGGTTACACCACTTTAGATCTAACATTCGTGCTTCTAATAGTCCCAGGCCTGTCATTTCCTTAATAATCTCCAATTTTCAGGTGGGTATATTTTGAATGTAAAATATTCTCTCCATCTCTATTCAGACATGCAAGTTTGTGCTTTAGCCTGAGAACAATTTATCAGGAACAACAACAACAACAACAACAACAGCAATAACAATAAAAAAACAAAAAACCCAGCCCCTCAAAACAAGCAGAAGATCCAGGTGATTTATATTATAAAGCCAAAAACACCAAAAAATATATATATTTTTTGAACCCAGGTTAATTTGCATTTTTGTGTTTTGAAATCATAACAAAATCTAAAATATTAATAAAAGCAAAGAGTTAATAAGGAAATGATTCGAAATAATTCCTTTTTAGACATGGTGATAGCAAAATTCTAGGCAAAATGCAGCTAATTGTTTATCAAAACAGGAAACAAAAATGTATAAAGACGACTTGCCTAAAAAATACCATATCATATTTAGTCCAAACAATTTCTATATTACATCACATATCAGTACCTGTATACTAGTTTGCATATAAAGATCCACTTTGTTTTCATAATCTATGCTAATTTGAAGAAAAACATTCTAATTAAAATGAAGATCCACATATTTTTTAACAAAGTAAAAATGAAACATAGCAATAAAATAGGTAGAGAGATAAGTAGTCACCATTCTTAATTGTGTTCTATTTGCACCTCCCCCTCGACCCCCCATTTGGCCATGCAGTCAGAGTTTCAGAGTTGAGGGTGAAATTTCATCCCCAGTTCACTGGGTGGGGCCTTTAATTAAAAGGGTCTTTGGAAGCAGTGTCACATGTGGCTTGGCATACACCGCAACACCTTGGTAGAAAAAAAATACAGAGCTTTTCCATCTCAATTTCCTTGCTCTTCTGATTGAACGTTAAACTTCACAGTGGGTAACAGCTGGGGAGATGCTGTATAGAGTGCTAATTTTTACCAGGATGTTACTGTAAAAGCCTGCACAACAGGCTGCTCAACAAAACAGCAAGCTAACACCACAGACACAACAGCACAATGAATCCTGATTTCCTTTGCCCAGAGTAGAAAGTGTGTGCTGTGGCTGGAGCGTATCCTGCATCTTACTGTCCAAGTGACCACATCTCTAGTTACTCATCACCAAACTAGCAGTGGCTTCCATTTGGACACAAAACAGAATCTCATCTAGTGGAAGAGTTGAAGGCAAACAACAATAACGTGCTCTACCCACTAGTTCATTTGAGAACACCAAACGATGCGGTGTTTATGAAACAGTACCAAAGCTACATCATAGACCCCCACCTGATACAACTTAGAATCAACATAAAAAGCATTCACTTAGTGAAAATGAAAATACAACTGTGTTCTTGGGCTACTAAAAACACATGGTCGGGCCGGGCACTGTGGCTCACGCCTGTAATCCCAGCACTTTGGGAGGGCGAGGCTGATGGATTGCTTGAGGTCAGGAATTCAAGACCAGCCTGACCAACATGGTGAAACGCCATCTCTACTAAAAATACAAAAAATTAGCTGGGCATGGTGGTGGGCAGCCTGTAATCCTAGCTACTCCAGAGGCTGAGGCAGGAGAATCGCTTGAACCTGGGAGGTGGAGGTTGCAGTGAGCCGAGATCACGCCATTGCACTCCAGCCTGGGTGACAGAGTGAGACTGTCTCAAAAAAAAAAAAAAAAAAAGAAAAAAATTTCATGGTCTAGATACTTTCACTACTACAGACAAGACAAGTTGGGGGACAAAAGGGAGGGGCAAATGGCTCAGATTACTCAAATCTAAGCAAGGACTTTGTTATTTGTCCACTTATGTGTAAAGAATTATGGCTTCAGTCAGTTCTACTACAAGGGATTATTTTTTATGAACACATGAAATCGCTTATTAATTCTAAAGCTAGAAAATTTGGGTTGTCATGGTTGAAGGTATGTTTTGTTTGGTGGTGGTTGGGCAGGGGTAGCAGCAATTTTGTTTTTAACATATATAGTCTCTTGTGTTGAAATTTTTGCCTTATACCAGGATGCTATGACAAATAGAGTAGCAAACTGTAACTGATGGTGAGTATAAAGCCAAGACCACAGCTGACCAGCAGCAGCGAATCTCTGCCTTGTACAGGGACATGTGGCAACTACCAACACCTGGGAGCAGCAGGCTTCTACAGTTCTACTCTCTAGGACTCAGGATCTAAATAACCAAAATGTTCATGTTACACAGAAAAGAACTGGGCTGACCTCTACACTGTGCTGACCAAGAAGCCAAAATAATGGTTAATCTGATTTCTTAAAAAGAACCAAAATTGTTCAGTTGCACTACTAGCATGGGTATGCTTTGGCATCCAACCAGGTTAACACAGGATTTGTGATGTGAGGACAAGGATCCTTACTAATATGAATGACCAGTCTGGGATGCCAGACACAGCTTTGATCCCCAGGTTCTATTCCTAGCTCTATTTACTACAATTCATGTCTTTGGGTTTCATTATCCTCTTCTGGCAAAATGAGGACCAGAATAAAACTATGATAAAATACTCATGCCCTTGTGATTAGAGCTCTCTGTTGGGTCAGGTAACCTCATTCTTAAACTCTACTTGATGAGAAGACATTAGATAGGATTTTTAGCCTCATTCCCTCTCAGGTCAGCTATCCTGTCTCTTGGCTAGCCAACGGAATCCGCAACCTCAAAATCGGGCCTCTCCACCAATTCAGAGCATTGCAAATTTCTGGATGATGCTTTTAGAGCAATAGGCAGATGACCCCTGGAAACAGAAGAAATTTCCTAGCTACATAAAATGCAGAACAAAATTCCTTCAAAAAGTCCAAGTATACAGGGGCTGTAGATAGGGCTCCTACAGTAGATCATCTCAACAACAAAGAACTGAAAAGAGGCAGCAGAGCCAATACACCAACACACATGTGAACAGCTCTTACATATAAAGCACTACTCTGTAGCCCCTCCCTGAAACCTCCTCTTCTTCCTATGCTTCCGATTTCAGTGAAACACCACCATCCTCCCACTAGCCCAAGCCTAAAACCCAGGAGTCAACACTGAGTTCTGCAAATCCTTGACTGTCCACGTCCCATTAAATCATGAAGTCTTGTCTGGCCTATCCCTGTAGGTTCTCTTGACTCCATTTACTCTGGTCCATCACTGTTACCATCCGACCGAGACCACAGTTGTTTGACTTTTGGGTTAAAAAGGAACCAACTGGTCTCCCTCTCCTTGGTCATGTCCCTCTCCATTAGATTTACCACACAATAGCAGAGTGATCCTTCTGAAACACAAATCTGATGAGGTTTGCCTCAATAGGCTTCCCATAAGTCTTAGGATAAAGAGCCGAACGTTTACCTTTACACATTCGGGGTTGCCTAGTCCAGACCAAAGTTTGCCACAATGTGTTTCCTGAACCATCCAAAGCATCGCAATTCAGGATGCTTACTGGAAAGGCAGCTTCTTAGGCCCTATTCAGCACTACTAAATTTGAGTCTTGGGTGGGGAGCGGGTGGAGAGGCCTGGGACTCTGTATTTTTAAGTAAGCACCTCAGATAATTTTTACACTAAAATTTGGGGGGAAAAAAAACTGCCAGAGATTTAGAAAAATTAATTTCAACTTCAAATCCACCTGTCTAATCTTGAACAAATCCAGAACACTTCCTTAGGCTTCTGTTAACTCAGCTTTCATAGGGAAACAATGCCAACTGCCTTACTTAGCTTAACACCTAAGGTGACTGTAAGGACAAATATTAATACAAGTACAAGAACTTTCTTAGCTGGAAAATGCTATATGAGAGGTAGCTAATAACAGTGTTGTTGCAGTTAACAGAAATATGGAATTTGGTAGTAATCCTAGACTTTTCCATCCTGAGATTGGAACCACTGGAAACTCCTATGTGTAGACTGTTATCAAATTAAAATAATTACGTGTAAAATATATACCCAAGATTATAAAATAGTATCAAACAAAAAATCCTGGAAATGATAGTACTATGCACCCTTACTAAGAACTTGTTGATGATCACATCTGGCAATTAACGGGTAGGGGTCAGGAATGCTAGATGTTTAGCAATGCATGACTGGGCACTGCCATTCAGATGCATGGTAACTTCTAGGAACAGAAAATAGCTATCTATAGCCTTAGGCCTGGAGACAGTGCAATAGAGTGGGAACAGCAATGTATTATTGAATTCTTCACACACCTGTCATCTGACTGCAGAAGCTAAGCTCTAGAACAGCTGCTCTTTACCACTTTTTTGGGATACTTCTTTGGAAACATAATGAAAGCTACGGGCCATTTCCCTGGAAAATTACTGGGAAATGCAAAATTTTACCATAGAGTAGGTTTATTCTTTTGCGTATAATAGGTGATAATGATAATTACCTTTTAGGGTATTGGGAGGATGCTATTATCAAAAACAGAATATTTAAAAGCATTTTGTAAATTACAAACATCATAGAGATACTAGTTATTGTAACTTTTTTGAAAGTGACTCAGTACTGACTACACAATAATTTAGCAGAAAAGTTTTAGAAACCTTTCTTTCTGTGCCCTCAAGTGCCTATGACATTCACCCAATAAAAAAAAAAAAAATTGGCAAAGCAGGCTGGGCACCGAGGCTCATGCCTATAATCCTAGCACTTCGAGAGGCCAAGGCGGATGGATCACTTGAGCCCTGGCATTGAAAGTTGTAGTGAGCGCTAATGCACCACTGCACTCTAGTCTGGGTAACAGAGTGAGACCCTGTCTCAAAAAAAAAAAAAAAAAAAGAAAAGAAAAAGGAAAAAATGTTGGTAAAGGATCTGAGTACCTGCCATTAGGGTTTATGCTACAAACCTTTAAGGGTTTTTGCTACAAAACAACAAACTCATAGGGCAAACATTTTATGCTTACTTGTAGTTGCTCCTTTCACACTGTCAGGTGGATATACCCAGATACAATTTCTAGATTTTCAAATTATGAGTGTCTCAAGAGTTACAGTCTCTGCACCTTTCAACCCTGTGCACAAGTCCTCTCTTGACAACCCGACATGCTCAGCAAATATTTGCTGAATTAGATGGTTTGCCCAACATGAGTAATAATCACAACACAAAAAAAATACCGAGTTTTATGTTAATACTATTTATTTATTTATTTATTTTTGAGATGGAGTCTTGCTCTGTCATTCAGGCCTGAGTGCAGTGGCCTGATCTTGGCTCACTGCAGCCTCTGCCTCCTGGGTTCAGTGATTCTCCTGCCTCAGTCTCCCGAGCAGCTGGGATTATAGGCACATGCCACTACGCCCAGCTAATTTTTTTGTATTTTTGGTAGAGACAGGGTTTCACCATGTTGGCCAGGCTGGTCTCAAACTCCTGACTTCGTGATCCACCTGCCTCGTCTTCCCAAAGTGCTGGGATTACAGGCGTGAGCCACTGCCCCCAGCCTATTAATACTATTTGTCAACTGCAGTTCCATCAGATATAGAATAGAAAAATTTCTCCAAATTATTTTCTAAAATACAAATAATATTAAAATCTATTTTAAATCTAGCAGCTATAAAATTAGAGCTTTGCTCTAGGAGCTTGGAGTAGATATACGTGGAGAGGTTTATAGACTATTTTAAAATACACATACATACCCACATATAAAACTGTATTCACATTCACACATGCCATCAATCATGAAGTTATATGGAGATGAAGTTAACTGGGCATTAAGAAATACAAGCAACAGATGTAACAGTATAAATAATGGGGTAAGAGAAATGCGACCCCACTCCCTGCCAAAATCTTTCCATTCCAATGAGGGAGAAGACTACAGGAAGGAGGCTTTGTATCCCTGCCACTTGCTTCAATGCTACTAGATGCGAAGTTCAGATCAGTCAAGTTTAGCTCAAATAATATCAAATTGACTTACCACTTGCAAAGTACAAATCAGTCCAGTTTAGCTCAAATCATATCAAATTGATTCACCACTTTATGACTTTTACAACCAAAGCACAGAAAAGGACATAGCAGCTCACCATGTAAGCAATGCCCAGGACTGTCAACACCTTAGCGAGTGGGGGACCTGTCCAGACTCTACACAGACAAACACATGACCCAGGTAAGATCCTCACAGCCACATGGTGGTTTCTCAGAAGCTCACACTTGCTTAGATATAGTAAAACATTTACTAAATGACAAAAAAAAAATGGAAATGCAGAGAACTATACTGCCGCACCAATCACACACATGTATACACATATATAAGCACAGGTAATGTGCTGGCTGGAAACAACCTGAGCTACCTTCTCGGGACCCTCAGTGGAATAGAGGAGTGCTGTCTCTACATGCCACATAGGTTCCCTGAAATCACAAGCACTTTTTGGCTGTCCCTACAGCTGCTCCCCTTCCTCATCATGTGACAGGTAGCAGCATGCATGGTGGCAGCTCGTTCACATTTCAAGCAACCAAGCATCTGCCTTCACAGCCTTGGCATCAGCCAGGAAGCTGGTGCCTGCTTCTGAGTCCTGCCCTAGAGCAGAAAGGCGGATACCTGCCCGACAAAGCAAGAGCCTGAAACACAGGAGATTAAATTCACTAATATCTTTAAGAAGTTACCTGTATCCAGAAAGAGCCCAAAGGAAGCAAACAAAGCATCTGAAGTAGAGGTCTGAAGCTCTACCTGCATTCAGAAAAGAGTTCAAATGAAGCAAACAAAACATTTGAAATGGAAGGAAGAAAGGAACCCAATGGCAGACATTAAAACTGGCATTCAGGTAAAGCCTGTCATGGTCCATCCATTAATTCCTGTAAGTCTGGGTCTGGAGTAGGACACAAAGCAAGGCCCTGACTGAGATCATTAACCACTATAACCATTATAATCTAGTAAAAGTTCAGTACTTCTATTCTGGCTACAGAGACAGAATCATCCCACGCAGGACACTGTGGGATGCTTCCATTTACCATTATAGAATGAAGTCAGATTTAAGTGAATGCCTTACAAATTGTTTGGAAACATAACCATAATCCCCGAGTTATTTAATCCTGGACTCTGGCTTCCCTGTATCTGGAGGAAGGCCTAGAGGCTGCTGTGAGCAGTTGAAAATCGACTCAATTCAGTATAATTGACACTTGCTTAGAGGAGGAAACACGATCATCCTTACTACTGCTAACATCCTATTAAGATTAAAAGTTAATTAGGCTGTGTTCCATAAAGTCAATTTGAGGCATTTGTCTCAATAACATTATTGTAATTATTCCTCATCAAAATGAATACTGCCTCCTACAGCACAACAATGTCCTGTTGAAACAGCAGCAAAAATCCAGCAACTCACATTACACTCTCCATCTGAGTTATGTAAGTAGATTTATGTTTACAGAGAACTGAAAACAGGGATTCACAGACATTAACGCTTTGTTTTTAAAAAGTACAAAGGCAGGTTTAGGGCATCTTGTTTTATGTTTCCAAAGGCCTGGAAAATAAAAGCAAACTAGACAGCAGGGCAAATTAAATGAATCTAATAACACCATTAAAAGTCAAAAAGAGAAGCACCTATTGAAGTTAACCTATCGCAAATGCTAGTTGCTAAGAATGGACACTACAAAATCTTTACAAAGTGAGCACCACAACCCATGCACCCTCCACCTCCATCCAGAACAGGACTCCAACCACTCCCCAGAGGGCTCTGGCAAGGTCTGGAACACACGAAAAACCCAGGGGCACCAGGATACCCACTAAGGACATTTCTAGTAACAAAGAATTTAAAATTTTTCTCAAGACTCAAAATTTAAACACACCAAATGAGTCCCCTTACATGAGTTGTTTTAAATATATTTAATAAAGTATAAATAAAATGTAACTGTAGAAACAAAGCAAAAGTATAAACATCTATATAGCCTATAGATATTGACCTTTAGTGACTAAATGATAATGTTGTATTTAAAGTATTTTTAAATAATGCTGCTGAAGGAAAGCTAAGTTATAATCATATTTTGTGAATACTCTTCACCTTGCATCATCAGTAGCCCAATGATATGATCATATGGGTGGGGCAAGGGGGTCACAAGAAAAGGGCAGCAGGGACTGGGTTAGGGAAAGTGCACCCCAGAAATGTAGACAACTCCTACAGTGGTTAACCCAAAGGAAGCAAGTGCGCAAGTGCCCTTGGCACAGTGGTTCTCCATTAGGGCCACCCAAGAAACTTTAAATAGCCCCCAAATACCCAGGCTTTCCCCCTGCCTCCATTAAATCTAGTCTCTAGAGGTGGGACTGAGGCAACATTAGTTTTTAAAGCTTTCAGGTGATTCCAATATGCAGCCAAATTTGAGACTAGTGTCTTATCTATAAAAGGTGTCAGATGAAATGATTCTGAAGCTGAAGACAAATCTGTCCATTTCCAGGGGAAAACAAAATACTGGTAAGCAGTAACATAGCCAGTCACAAGCCAAAATTTTAAGTTGAAATTTTGCCCCTCCTGACCTAAGTGACCTTGAGGAAATCACTTGATTTCCCGGGGCCTCGATGTGTATTCCTTCTAAACCTGAAGGAGTTCTACATAAATCTGTGGAAATCCTATTTAATTCTATGATTTCAACATATTAATAAAGAAATACTTCCCAGTGGGACAGTTTTGCCAGGCTAGAAAGTGTGTAGTAAATCACAGTTCAAGACTCAAATCAGGACTTTTACATACAATTTGATTCCAGGTTTACTTATTTACCCTTTTAACTTTTTAAGAGCTAGACCCACCAATAAAAACTGAGTAAATTCCGCATATGTCAGGTGTCTTTTTCTTTCTTTTCCAAAATGTAGTTGCACAAATTCTGAATCCCAGTTAAATGGAATATGTTGATGAATTGTGGTCTGTCCAAAAACTTGCTTAACATCCTCTGAAAAGAGAAAAGACGGGTTGATTAAAACAAAGTAAATCAGGTTCTTTCTGATAAAATCTGTTATTGAATGGATATCACTTTTTCTTACTAAAAAAAGTAACTTAATTTTAAACAGACACAGAGATTACACACTATGGCAGAAATAAAAGAATCCTCAAGGAATCAGTTAAGAAATCAAGGTCAAAAATCCCACCAAACA
The DNA here is from genome assembly GCF_008728515.1 of Papio anubis. Lineage (NCBI taxonomy): Eukaryota > Metazoa > Chordata > Mammalia > Primates > Cercopithecidae > Papio > Papio anubis. The sequence goes on from NC_044979.1 coordinate 75,200,194, forward strand.
AAATAAAGGGGGGGAAAATCAAGAAGTCACACATACACACAACCTAAAAGCTGTAGGAAACCCAAGTAGTAAGCTAAAACTATTATCATCTCATTTGTTTAATGATTATTTTCTAGGTATGGAGGAGAGAATTCAATCTTGGTGGCAGGAAACACATACATACACAAACACACATACCACAAGATACAAGTGTTACATATAGCCTTTAACAAGTTATTTAAAAGTTTTTGGAAGATTTAGAAATCCATTAGGAAAAATTTGACATACATATTTAACACCCCTAAGGCTGTTTCTGTGCTTGAAAAAGTCCAACAATTTATCGAGCTGCATTGAAAGACAAAGAAAATGGGGAGAAAAGCCGGCGGCAGCCCAAGTCTTTCACTTTCTACTGCACTCTTTTGGCTTGACCCAAGAGTTCTCAAATTGTTCAAACAATCCCATTTAGATGGGTCACTGAAGGTGCTGGTCCTGCCTTAGGATCTCTTTTAGCCTCTACAGAAAAACTGTAAGAGGACTGACAGAGAAAAAAAAACCCAACATGAAAAACCTTACTTTTCTAAAGCTTAATGTTTTTATTTTTAGCCTCCTCCTCTCAATAAAAGTGTGTGTTTGAAGAGTGGACAAAATGCAAATTATTAGCATATTAGTAATTTTTCCTGGCTTTCACATCTTTAAATATATCTACCAAACCTCATTTTTATGAGCAAACTGTCTTGATACCTTTTTTCTCTTTTGCTTCTATTTAAAACAAAAAAAGAAACAAGAAGAAAGTTATTTAGTCTTCTGAAAAGTGCCAAAACCTTTGGCATATGTGTCTATGGTATCCCCCCAAATTTCCTACTCCCACCCCCATTATACCCACAGTTTTTATTCTATGTTTTTAAAGTTTCCGGAAATGTTTAAAGCCTCGCCATGAAGAAACAGTAGTGCCACCATTAGCATAAGGTTGGGTGTGTATTTGCACACAGAAGGCAGTAAAAATCAGGATTATGCTGGGCATAAATTTTATGAAATTTTCTAAAAGGTGGCAGAAATCCTCAGACTGGCCCTGATGAGGACAATTAAAAGTTTTAAAGTACGAGTACTGAATTTATTCTGTCTTCTTTACTTTTAGGGAAAAAAGAGGTAAGATATAAGGAAAATGAAGTGAATCCAGAATTAGGATTTAAAGGAAAAACAAACCAAAAAAAAGATTATCAGCGAGTCTGACCAGGGGTCAATAAAAGGAATTAAGTAGAAGAAGATTTCTGAGAAGAAATCACCAAACTAAAATTCAAATGACTTGGATTCAAATTCTACTAATAGGAGCTAAAGTTTATTGGGCACTCACCATGTGCCAGGTATTGTTCTAATGGCTCTAAGTCCCTTAATATCATAAAACATGACTTTCTTCGGTGCAAAACATATTAACCGAGACAATCTGTGGCTCCTTTCCAGGTCTGAGTGTCTGTATCTCTGCAGGAAGCAGGCCCAATAAAGTTTTAATAAAGGCTCCCATAACTTTCTAATTTAGATGAATAAATTATCTAACGAAAATAATGTTCAAATCATAAAGATGTGACCGAAAGAAAAAAAATTCACACTATAAATAAAATTTTATACTAGAATAAAATTTGAGAGAAATAATATGCAAGAAAAAATGGTTTTCTGGTTTATCCTCAGTTAACTTAAAGATTCCTTTCTGCCAAGCATTCCAGTGAAATAAAGTTTTAATGTAATAATCATAGGATAATTGTCAAAAATAAGATCTTTCCCCTTCTTGATCTCTCCTTCAATCTCTGTTTCCCATAGAAAGTAACAGAAGGTATTTACTAAATAGTTGGTATATAAAGCTAAGGCACTTATTATCCATTTTTATATTTATATGGTCTAAAATTATAAATATACATAAAAGTAGGTTTAAGTTTTTCTAAAATTAGTGAACGCATGTAAAATGTGTCTCACCATAAACAACAATCTTATTTATCTATAATTAAAGTTTACTTTTTACTACCATTTGCTGCTTACTAGAGCTCACATTTGAATCTGAAACTCTGAACGCTATAGTTTTTTGGACTATACCATAGAGTATGTGTATCTCTACGAAATGCCTGGCTGATGTACTGAAATCTCCTCTGCAGGACAGAGTTATACATTATCCCTAAGATATCTCTCAGATCTAAAATCTGACAATCCTATAGGCCTGTAGTACCAATAATGATTTGTTTGAAAAAAGATCTCTCTATAAATCTTCTAGAGTATACTATACTAGATGTATATAAAAGATCTCCATATGATGTTATCTAAATCATTATATAGTATGCATATGTATGCACATATATTAATGTGTTTGTGCATATTTATTGCACAAGTTTTATTTCCTAATTGATTATTAGCCCCTTCACAGCAAAGACCCCATTCTTCACATCTGACTCTACCACTATGGCTGGCACAGTGGTAGGCAGAGAGCAACTGCTCACTAAGTAGTTGCTGAATTTAAATGAACCAGAAAAAGTTTACAATAGATAATGCAACAGGTTAAGGACAGCGGTATTAACCCTTTGGGGCACTACAGTTTCCCTTGCTGAGAAACTATTCAACAGTCATTTCTCAACACTTCAGTGCACTGCATACAAATCATCAGTCAACATCGTTTATCAAAATCCCCAGGCCTAGTCCTAAAGTGATTTAAACATGTTGAGGGGTTGAAAAAACTGCATTTTAGTCAGCACTCCAGGTTTTTCTGATGCAAGCATCCAGGACCTCAGTCTGAAAGCATTATCTGGGAGTATGGAAGGGTTAGATCCACTCCTAATTTTTAACTTCTCACTGAAATGGATAAAAATTTAAAAGGAAGGAGGTAAAGAAGACTCTCCAGACCAAGCAGTGTAATGCAGGAATGTGTAAACACAGATCGTGTGTAGACGTAGGTCACTCAGGGCTCCCATGCTGCACAACTCCAGTGGATGGCATTCACTTCATGGTCCACGTGACTGGTGCCTTCTGAAACTGGGCAGTGTATCAACCACATGACCCTGAGAATGTAGGCCCATTATTAGCTTTGCGACTGTTCCAACACGCTGGCTATTGTAGGAATGTCAGGGCTTAGCTAGCTAGCTAGTAACCTTCTAAGTAGCACAGCTTGCATGCACTGTACTAGGCCTGTGGGAAGAAGAAGGGTAGTAAAAGGTATGAGGCTATATCCAAGTCTAATACATGAGAAATAATTCAACAGCAGATTCAAACAGTACACTGTATCAGCACTAAACCACGGGGCGGCCTCATGGCAAGGAAATGGAGATTTAAGAAGAGAAGTGAGAGAGAAAAGTTTGTTGGAGCAGATAAACCATGATCTGGGCCCCGAAAGCTGTCAAGGATTTACTGAGAGGGACCTTTGAGGGAGCTTTTCAATGGAGATCAACGGTATGAAGAAAGGTTCATTTCTTTTGAAGTGAATCAAAGGTCCAGTTACAGTGCTTTGGACCAAAGCCACCTGGGATCACTGAGACATGAGAGATCCTGTTCCAGGTAGCCACAGACACTGGCATCACCTGCCAGTAGCAAACATTATTTTAAAGCCCCCAGGGCACGATGCTATGTTTATGGTGAAGAAAAGTTTGCTATGGAAAGAACAGTTGGCCATGGGACTCTGCAGGGAAAAAAAGATCTGAAGTTGTTTACCACTTGGCACAATTTCTACAAAATTTACTTTTTACTCTCTTGACCTACCTAGCAGGATTATATACTCAAATATCATAAGATTGTCAAGCCATTCTAATTGGACAAGCCAAATGATATGCAAAAGATTAAAGGAAACCTACCAATATTTCTATTCATCTCACAACTGATAAAGTCTTTTAAAACAAAATAATGAATCTTGTTCCTCTGGAAAACTCACACATTTTCTCCAAAAATATTTTATAGACTCCTAAGTTTCTGAATATTTCATTCTGCTCTAATGAATCATCCTGGGGCATTCATTTTCTGAAATGTTTGGTCTCTACGTTTCCCTGCAGGCTCATGAATAGAAACATCTATAAACTCAATAATCACTATGGGTTCCTTGCATTTCTCCCTCCCTCTGGGAGACATTATAATATTACCTCAGGTTAATATTATTTTCTCCTTTTAGGAGGCACTAATAGCTTTCTCACTTAACATTTGATTGTTTAAGATTTCTCTATGTCTTGTACGGCTCTGAGAGGTGAGAGAACAAGTTTCAGCTCTCATTTTATAGCTGAAAAATCAGAAATGAAAATCCAAAGCGATTTTCAAGCCCAGTTCTACTCTATACTCTGGCTCCCACATGGGCAATTCCATGAGCTTTACCATGAAAGACTCCAGGAGTCAAACTTAGAGTTGCCCTCTCACTAAACCCTTACCATTCCCTGACCATTCCAAACCTAACTTGCAATCCTGGAAAGGAAAAAAGAAACCCAAAATGTTTTAGCCTTTTTAGTTGCTTACTTGGTTCAGAATAATTCGTAACTCAGTCGTGGAAGACTTTCAGGTAAGAACCACCTTCTAGATCTATCTCAAACATAAAAATAATTAGAAGAGGTCTCTGCTGGTTTAAACTACAAGTCTTAAACTCTTTCCCCCATGTTGAGGTCATATAGGCAGAGAAACAAAACTAAATTAGCATTAAAATGTTCATGTAGCACTAGTATATATTTCGGATATATAAAGTCATATTTTTCTTAGTTCAGCCACTCCTCCTAAAAGTAAAGCCAAATTAGAATGCTTATTTTTTAAAGTAAAATATAATTGTTGTTATTTCAGTCTGTGCCAAACAAGCTATGTTTGGAAGGCCTGTAGTTCCCATAATATCACCAAATAATAATGATATTATTTAAAGTAAGACCTCACCAAATAAGCTCAAGGATCCTTTTATTTATGGGACTTTGCTTTCTCTACAAAAGTTTCCATCTTAAAAGTCTGCTGCATTTGTTTACATCATGAGAAGACAAAGTGGCAGTTGTTTCCTTCCTAAAGATAACCTCAAAAAGTCAACCTATTTCTCCCAAGTTAGTAAGTTTCCCAGGCTACAGGGTATGGTTATAGTGAAAAGAGTTGAGACCTTTAAAAGTTGGGTCACAGATGGCATTATCTTATATACAGAAAAGTCCTAAGAAATCACTAAAAAATTATTAGAACTAATAAATAAGTCTAGCAAGGTTGGAAGACAAAAATCAATATACAAATATCAACTGATTGCTGTATACTTGAAATAAGCAATCCAAAAATGAAATTTAAAAAACAACTCAGTCAGGCGCTGTGGCTCACGCCTGTAATCCCAGCATTTATGAGGCCCAGGCGGGTGGATCATTTGAGGTCAGGAGTTTGAGACCAGCCTGGCCAACATGGTGAAACCCTGTCTCTACTAAAAATACAAAAATCAGCTGGGCATGGTGGCAGGCACCTGTAATCCCAGCTACTTGGGAGGCTGAGGCAAGAGAATTGCCTAGGCAGAGGTTGCAATGAGCCAAGATCGTGCCATTGCATTCCAGCCTAGGCAACAAGGGTGAGACGTCACCAAAAAAAAAAAAAAAAAAAACTCAATTTACAGTAGCTTCAAAAACAATAACTTAGAAATAAATTTAACAAAGTAAGTGCAAAACTGATTCTCTAAACACTACAAAACATCGCTGAAAGAAACTAAAGAAAATCTAAATAAATAGAAACACATCCCATGTTCACGGATTAAAAGACTTGATATTGTTAAGATGGCAAAACTCTCCAAAGTTAATTTTAAAATGGCAATACTCCCTAAAATGATCTATAGATTCAATGTAATCCCTATCAACATCCTACTTGGCTTGTTTGCAAAAATTGGCAAACTGATCCAATAATCCATTATGAAAATTCAAGCGATTCAGAAGAGCCAAAACAATCTTGAAAAAGAAGAACAGATGGAGTCTTGCTCTGTTGCCCAGGCTGCAGTGCAGTGGGGCAATCTCGGTTCACTGCAACCTCTGCCCCCCGGGTTCAAGTGATTCTCCTGCCTCAGCCTCCTGAGTACCTGGGATTACAGGCGCTTTTATACACCCAGCTAATTTTTTATTTTTAGTGGAGGCAGAGTTTCACCATGTTAGATCAGGCTGGTCTCGAACTCCTAACCTTGTGATCCACCTGCCTCGGCCTCCCAAAGTGCTGGGATGGTGGCGGGCACCTGTAATCCCAGCTACTTGGGAGGCTGAGGCAAGAGAATTGCCTAGGCAGAGGTTGCAATGAGCCAAGATTGTGCCATTGCACTCCAGCCTAGGCAACAAGGGTGAGACTTCATCTCAAAAAAAAAAAAAAAAAACTCAATTTACAGTAGCTTCAAAAACAATAACTTGGCGTGATCCACCACACCTGGCACAAATTTGGATTTCAAATTTACTATAAAGCTAGAGTAATCAAGACTCTGTAGTACCGGTATAAGATAGATACAGAGTACAACAGAATGAAATTGAGAGTAAAAAAATTAACCCTCACATTTATAGTCAAGTGATTTCCAACAAAGGTAACAGACAATAAGAAAAAACTGCTTCAGGGATAATATCCATATGCAAAATAATGAAGTTGGGCTCCTATCTCACCCTGTATACAAAAATTAACTCAAAATGAATCACTACAAGACTTAAAACTGAATAGTTTTAGAAGAAAATATAGGCATATTTTCAAGAAAATTTTAGAAAAAAGGTATAGACATAATTTTTTGATGTTGGATTAGGAAATGGTTTTGTTGACACCAAAACTACAAGCAACAGAAAAAAAATAAATAAATTGTACTTCATCAAAATTTAAAACTTTATATTCCAAGGATACCATTAAGAAAGTGTTAAAACGGCCGGGCATGGTGGCTCACATCTGTAATCAGAGCACTTTGGGAAGGCCAAGACGGGCAGATCACCTGAGGTCACGAGTTCAATACCAGCCTGGGCAACATGGCAAAACCCAGTCTCTACTAAAAATACAAAAATTAGCCAGGCGTGGTGGCACGTGCCTGTAATCCCAGCTACTCAGGAGGCTGAGGCAGGGAGAATTGCTTGAACTTGTGAGGCGGAGGTTGCAGTGAGGCAAGATCACGCCATTGCACTGCAGCCTGGATGACAGAGCCAGACTCTGCCTCAAAAAAGAAAAAAAAAAAAAGAGAAAGTGTTATGATCTCATACCACTCAGAATGGCCACTAAAAAGTCAAAAAATAACAGATGCTGGTGAGGTTGTGGAGAAAATGGAACGCTTACGTACTGCTGGTGGAAGTGTAAATTAGTTTAACCACTGTGGAAGACAGTGTGACAATTCCTCAAAGACCTAAAAAAAGAAATACCATTCAACCCAGTAATCTCATTACTGGGTATATACCCAAAGGCATATACATCATTCTATTATAAAGACACAAGCATGTGTACATTCATTGCAGCACTATTCACAATAGCAAAGAGGTAGAATCAACCTTGATGCCCATCAACGATAGAGTGGATTAAAAAAATGTGGTATATATACATCAAAGAGTACTATGCAGTCATAAAAAAAGAATGAGATCACGTCCTTTGCAGGAACGTTGATGGAGCTGGAGGCCGTTATCATTAGCAAACTAATGCAGGAACAGAAAACCAAATACTACATGTTCTCACTTTAAGTGGGAGTTAAATGATGAGAAAACATGGACACAGAGAACAACAGACACTGGGGCCTACCACAGGGTAAAGGGTGGGAGGAGGGAGAGGATCAGGAAAAATAACTAATGGGTACTAGGCTTAATATCCAAGTGATGAAATAATTTGTACAACAAACCCCTATGACACAAATTTACCTATATAATGAACCTGCACACGTACCCTTGAACTTAAATAAAAAAGTTTTAAAAAAAGAGAAAAAAGAAAAGAAAAAGATAAAACAGCCTGTACACTGTGAGAAAAACTGCGCAAATCACATATCTGATAAGGAACTCTAGCATACACACAGAACTCTCACAATACAATAAAAGTACACATAATCCTATTTAAAAATGTGCAAAGGATCTGAACAGACATTTCTCTAAATACAGCATACAAATTGCCAAGAAGCACATGAAAAGATATTAGCCATCAGGGAGATGAAAATCAAAACCACGATGAGACACTCACTTCACTCTGCTACGATGGCTATAATCAAAAAGAGATAATAAAAAGTGTTGGTGAGGATGTGAAGGAACTGCAACCCTCAAATACTGCTGGTGGGAATATACTTAAGAAAATGGTGTGGCCACTTTGGAAAACAGTCTGGCAGTTCCTCAAAAAGTTCAACATAGAATTACAATATGACTCAGCAATTCCACTCTCAGGAATATACTCAAGAGAAATGAAAACATATGTCCATACAAACTACATACATGAATGTTCACAGCAATGTTATTCATAATAGCCAAGAACTGGGAACAACTCTTATGCCTGTTAACTGATTAATAAATAAAATGTGACCTATCTATATCTACAGAGTGAAATATTATTTATCAATAAAAAGGAATAACGTATGTGCTACATCATGGATGAGCCTTGGAAACATTATCCTAAGTAAAAGAAGCCAATCATGAAAGCCCACATTTTAGACATGAAAAGTCTAGAATAGACAAATCCATATGGAAAAAGTAGATTAACAATTGCCAGGGGATGGAGGGACTGGATGGAAGGGAGTGGTGATTGCCAAGGTGTGGTGTGAGGTTTCTTGTTGATGAAAATGTTCTACAATTGAACGTGGTGATAACTGTACAAATCTGTGAATATATTAAAAATCATTGAATTATATACTTTAAATGGGTAAATTATATCTCAAAAAAGTTTTCTTAAAAAACACCTAGAACTGTCAGAGATCTGCCTCTTACTAATGAGTAACCCTGGGTAAATTACTCTGACCCAGTTCTCTCAGTCTTAAAATGGGAATATCTATCTTAGACAGTTGTTCTGGAGCTAAGCATGACTAGTACAATGTTCTAAACATAGTAGGTGACCACCAAAATCATAAAATTCCAAAGTGTAAAACCTTAATTATAATGAAAATTATTATCTGGGCACCAAATATTTACAAATACTATTTTTTAAATGAGCACAGTGTGATTTGGAAGTATCATAGTTTTTAATTTCTCAAAAAGCAATAATTTCCCCCAAATATTTAAAATCCACCCTTTCTTGAGCTCATATACTAAAATTTTGAATGAAAAGTGATCAAAAACTAAGTAATTTTCTATTATGTTTCTTAAAGTATAAAATTAAGAAAGATTAAGAACCTCCACTCTTTTCTCTGAAGATCTTTCAGACACTAGAAATATTTAATTGGCAAATTACTTGCACATGCCATTAAGTGGTTAGACTGAATTTGTTTTTACAAATTCTATGGACTCTTATTCCTTAACCTCCACCACACTATAATCTGAAATCATCAAGGTCTTCACTTATGCAAATTTTAACTTTCAATGTTTTTGTTTCCAAACAGAATAACTAAATTAATGCATTTTAATTTCAAAAAAGATTCACTTTTTGAAGCAGCATATCTATGAAAAAGAGTCTCCCATTAAAATAAAAAAGATTCATCAAGCTATATTATTTCAAACACTAAACCATAATCTCTCTCTCTTTCTCATGGATTTTAAAAATTTCATTAATACAATAAACACAAAAGGGATGTTTGTGTTAAACATAAAAGTAACCCCTCTTGGAGGCAAAGAGAGACTGCTGAACGACCCAGCACTTTATCTCTGAACAGTTTCATGCTTTTTCTAATGCATGCTAAATCCTCAAAGAAAGTTGTGGTTTTCCTCTAAGGGAAGTAATATTCCACCCTGCTGATATGGTTAACAACCAGCTTCTATGGCCATCATCTTTTAAGCAGGGAGCAAAAGACAAATTGTTGAATTCATACATTAAATAACATAATGGAGTAAGTGGATGCAGACCTATCTCTACTGCCATATGCTCCAATATCAAGGTTGCCATTTCAAACCCTTTTGACAAGTGCCTTTTTACATTAATCACAGCTAAGGGTTTGAAGAGGAAAGAAGTATTCTGGCTACAATTCAGAGTCGTTCAAGAAACTTCTAGGGGGAAAATGGTTGCCATTAAAACATAGTAAGTAGAGCATAAGTACTGCACATTAAAATTGAGTTCTCTATAAGGCCCTGTAAACTTATTATTATTACTATTATTCTGAGCATGTAGGTACAGTGGTGATAGGCATCTTTCAAAAAATAAGCACACACACAGCCAAGCTGAGCCAAATATTATACTAAAGTCATATGTGGTATTGGTGTATGTAAAAATTAGGGCTAATTTAAAACTGTATTTAGGAATGGAACTAGCCTGAGTTAAGGTCATGTGGCATTCAGGAAAGAATCCTGTCCTTCTAGTGCCAGAAGTCAAAGTTGTGATTCTTATGAAACTAGTCACCTTTTCCCCTCTAGGCCTGTTTCCTCATCCATGAAAGAAAGCCATAAACTATACTCAGCCATTGTTCATTTGAAGTATGAACTATGTTCCCTTGGAGAGCTTGTTTAAAACACATTCCCAAGCCCCACACCCAAAAATTTTGAATCAGTAGATTTGAGACACAGCCAGGGAGTCCACAGTTAACCAACATTCTACACTATCACAATGAGAACCCATGGTCTGCCTCATTGATAAGAATCCCTCCTCCTCTATAATCTGACAGATCTATCAGTTCTCAAGATTTATACACTATTTAAGTCATCACAGTGACTGTGATGTCAACAACAACAACAAAATGGCTCAAGGCTGGCAGATATCTAGCGTAAGATACTAACCATCTCTGTCACACACACTAACTAAATCAACAGAGGGGCCAACTGAGATGTTTCCAATTATCTGCTAGAAAAAGCATTTTCAACTGGGTAGAATAAATCATTATTAGCCTTTCATAATATCAAAAGTAGGTCAATTAAAATGGTGTTTGGAGGCATATAGCAGACTGTGGTCACTCTCCAGATGTGTAAGCTTGCTTTAATCATCTGTTGTGTGTTAATTATTGTTAACTTTCATTACCACTAGAGAATACAATCAATGTTTTAAAATTCTTAAAGCATTACAGAGTCCTAATTCACTCTCTAGATGCAAATATAATATCTATATTGTTTTAAAAAACCTATTTCCTAAGCTAGTTTCCTTAGACAGATGTTATAAAAAATTTTCTTGCAAAAGCATTAACATACATTTAACCCTACTTAAACGCTTCAAGAACAGATGTACTACAAATGTACACCCACAGTGATCCCATATTAGTATAAAACTGCTTTATTTCAATTAAAATGTCTAAGTATCCACCCCCAACATATACCTAAACTGTAATTTTCTCTGAGAACTTCCAATATGTTCTTGATTTTGTTTCCTTTATCAACCTATCAGAGTAAAAACTGCATTGCAACTGTTGGAAGAAATCAGTCATTAGCAACAAGATTACAGCAAATTTTCCAATTTAGAAAAACTGTATTTTTATCTCTCTCTTATACCAAAAGAAGAATGGTATAATTTTCCTATTTTTAAATGAGCAGTACAGTTAGTTTAAAATAGTCAAATTTTCCTAGGGCTCTAAGTTTTAGGATTTTCTGTTAGCTTTCTGTTCTCTACATCTTCTTTCCTATTCACAAATTCTCTTCACCCTTCATCACGCATGCACATGAACATGCACATACACACACACATGCACACACGAACACACAGGTGCACATGCACGCACAGGGACAGCAGCCCCCAGTCCAGTCTCTCCACATCCTGAAAGGCTTCTAAGGAACAGTAGACCTTCAGGCAGTAGTTAACTAAGGAGTGGCTTCACATGGTTATTTTGATTTACTCTCCAACTGACATTCTTCTACCTTCTCAACAGGTCTGCCTTTTTTTCTCCCGCTCTCTATTTTTAAAATGGAGTGATGAAGTAGCAAAAAGTACAATATTTTAGCCATTTGAGCATTGGCAATTCTTAAATTATCCCACCAACTGGAAGTGCTCTCTGATACTACTGTCTTTCAAAATTGAAGCCATTATGGTCAATCGTGCAAATCCGTATTTAGCTCTTCATAAATAGTGGATTTTTGACCCAATGAACTGGAACAGTTTCTGAACAGTCTCTAGGATCTCTGGAAAAGATACTCAGTACCCAGGCATGCCACAGTTCTTATCAACACAGAGGTTATTTACTTTCAAAACTCATACTGTTCTTATTAGAAATTCTTACTCTCTATTTGGGATGTAAGCATGTGTAAGAGAACATATTCAGTCCCCTCTTCACCTCTCATATAATAAAATAAAATCTACTGTAGGGCAATATTTTTCTTTCATCAAAATGACACATTATTTTTGTGAAATACCGAAATCAGAACCAATATTAATAAATAACTTTCCCCAAGTAACATTTCTTCCGATTCTTCACCATTTTACCCCCCAGCTAACTTTTCGAATATTTCACTTTCCAAGTGTCTTTACAAAGACACCAACAAATGACCTTCCTTTCCAGCAAGCTTAAAAATGATGGGTAAAGTCTGCCCTCTTCCAGTCCAATACCAGCATTCCTCTAGCTTTATATATTTAATATTAAATTTAAGTGCTTAACTTTGAAACTTCTCATTTCCATACTTTCAACTCCCATCATTTTCTGCAACCTGAATCGAAGTGACTGAGTGGGTGTTTCCACACATTTCCTAATGTCATCTAGCCTACCCATTTTCCCAAAGCACACCAATTTCATCATAGCAGGTGTTCCTGGACACGGTCTAACTTGAACTCAGAAAGGGTTCCTCCAAACAATTACATCCATGTCAGAGAATTAACTAACCGAGGACTTGCTTAGAATTAAGAATTAACTAGCTTAGAAATCACCCCGGTTCTGTGGGTTTTGTTTAGTGAGAGACACGAGAGAAAAGTTGGTGCAAATATAAGTTTGCTAAACTCCAATTTAAACAAAGTTAAATATATTTATTTTTCCACAGGACTTCTCAGAGCCTTAATAAATTAAAAGTTTTAGTCTTTATGATTCTCTCTTAGGAGAGTCCTTTTTCACATGCCACTTATTAACATAAACAAGAAACACTTCTCTATAGTAACTAAACTTGCAATATATTTCAATAACGAAGACTTAAGGACAACAGGCCACTGTAGTTTCCAATAAAGGGCAAGACTGGACCAGTTTCTTTTGGACTCCATGCTAACTGACAGAGCTGCAGTGGCAAGCGAGCCCAGGCCTCCCAATGTGGCATAGGGTGTACACTAGTTTCTTCCATTTTGGTCTTCATGTGAATCAGAACCAATTCCCTTTCAGAGGTCTCACTAGCCGGCCAACCAAACAGTTCTTTCTGTATTTTATTTTGTTTATTTATTTTTGTGACAGAATCTTGCTCTGTCACCAGGCTGGAGTACAGTGGTGTGATCTCGGCTCACCACAACCTCTACCTCCTGGGTTCAAGCGATTCTCCTGCCTCAGCCTCCCAAGTAGCTGGGACTACAGGCACGTGCCACCATGCCCAGCTAATTTTTGTATTTTTAGTAGAGACCGGGTTTCACCATGTTGGCCAGGATGGTCTCGATCTCTTGACCTTGTGATCCGCTTGCCTTAGCCTCCCAAAGTGCTGGGATTACAGGTGTGAGCCACCGTGCCCGGTTCTTTCTGTATTTTTAATAATTCATTAGTTACTCTACATTTACTTCATTTACAGAAAAATGTATTTTCCAGTCTGTCTCTTGTATTATATATAGGTTGTCTGATATATTTTATTTCTTCATATATCCAAAATCAAAAGGCATCCAAAAACTGATTATCATTACATTTTGAAGTCATACATAAACTATTCTACAATGAATGTTTTTAACAGCAATGCTGGAAAAGTCTTAAATAAGATATATGTCTACTAGTTCAACTGCCCCTCTATAAAAAGCAGCTTTTATCTTTAAAGGGCAGGTCACTGACCTCTGCGAGATTTGCTAAAACCTATGCAATTTTTCCCCAGGAAAAAAAAAAAATGCTCATTTAGACAAAATATTACAATCATAGCCATTCACAGACTCCCTGATACTTATCTAGGCAAAGAGTTGCGAACTCTTGACTTTAAAGTTTAATTAAAAACTGCAGAACATAAACATGCACATACCATCATTACCACCACTATTTGGATAATGAAATTGGGTTACATTCATGTATTAAGGATAACTTCAAAACTGCACATAAAACCTATTTCATGAAATCTTGTTCAGTGTACTGAAAAATTAATTTTAAAAAAGTCAAAGGAAGAGAAAAACATGTAATAGCATAATGCAAGAAAACATTTTGGAGTTTAACCTAAGAAATTGGTTATTGTATAGAACATACTTTGAATATTCAGGGGGTCTAATTGTGACTTTCTTCAGATAAAAGTAGTATTCAAGCTCTCAGTGGGGCTCGATCGCTCATGCCTGTAATCCTAGCACTTTGGGAGGCCAAGGCAGGTGGATTGCCTGAGCTCAGGAGTTTGAGACCAGCCTGGGCAACAACAGTGAAACCCTATCTCTACTAAAATACAAAAAAATTAGCCAGGCATGGCAGCATGCGCCTGTAGTCCCAGCTACTCCGGAGGCTGAGGCAGGAGAATTGCTTGAACCCGGGAGGCAGAACTTGCAGTGAGCTGAGATCGCGCTACTGCACTCCAGCCTGGGCGGCAGAGCGAGACTGTCTCAAAAAAAAAAAAAAAAAAAAAAAAAAAAAAAAAAAAAAAAAAAAAAAAGTAGCATTCGAGCTCTCTGCTACTGTGGAGCTAGGCTATTAATGTGGTCTACTGCAGTACAACATCTTAAGAAATACCAGTAAGTAGGAATAGGTAATGTCTTAAATTAGCATTATAAGACAAAGCACTGGTATATATGCCAAAGAGTTCAGATCAACAGTTTCATTAAACACACCCACACATCCACACAGGTACTCTTTCTCAAAATCCACAATGGAAATGCTTTGCTCTCCCTGCAATATTAAATAAGAAATACAGTAACAGGAAAGTGTCTGAGAAACTATCACTCAACATGTCTGTACCAATCTGCTCACACACCAGGTAAGTCCTTCCAAATCCTGACTTTCAGCTCCTCCACTCACAAAGTGGGATGACTATCAACTGGCTTCACATAGATACAGTGAAGCCTAAATAATGATCACTGACATGGTGCCTCTGGCTTTGCCCCACTCTAGTCAACTCAACAAAAATCATCTCTTCCAAGCATCATTCTGACTCTATCCCTGTCCTCCAAAGACCTTGTGGTGACTCCTAATTGCTTCTTATATGAAATAATTACCCTTGCTTAAGGGCCCGGCCCTGTCGTTGGTGCCCTGACAACCACCCTCCCAAGTACCTAGGTCTCTTAAGCTGCACCCCTCAATCAAGGGCCTCCTCTACTATGGTTCCCCTCTCTCCTCAACCTGGACATGGGCCATCTCCTCACCCCTCCCTATCGTCCTGTGATTCTCCCCTTCAGTCAGAATTCTGTTCATATAAAAAGATAAAGCTTTTCTGGGTAAAACTCACATTGTGTGCATCTCAACAAGTTATCCAGATAGGTGGAACCAAGGCAACTTTCTATGTACACTGGTAACTCTAAGTCAGGTACATTATCTTCCTTATTACTTTCCACCATAGGCATTTGCCTATTGCTCTTTACTTCATGAAAAATATTAAATCCTTCTAATGTCTGATATAGACTGAGACCACAATGGCTGACACCTGTCTGGATTATGGTGGGCTCACTCCAAAAGCATGAGTATCAACACCAGAGGGAGGCAGTGTGACACAGTGAAGAACAGTCAGCCAGGATCAGGCTGCTCTCCCAGCTCCACCACAGGCAACACTATGACTGTGGCCACTGACTCAACCTCCCCATGCCTATTTCCTCTTCAGAAAATGAGAATTATAATAGTATAGACCTTCTAGGCTACAATAATTAAACAATAAATTATACCAAAAGTATTTAGCCCAGAGGTTGGCATGTATTTAAAAATAAAAATGATGGTTACCTTACTTCTCTCATGAGATTATGTAAAACCACAAGTCTTGGGAACAGAACAAGACCAGTAGCTACCACCTGGTCCTTCTGCCTTTCCTTTGACCCCCTTCCTCTCACCCATGGCCGATCGGGAGCCAAGTCATACAGATTAGCTCTCAGGAATAGCCCAGTGTGCATTGGCTCATGCCTGTAATCCCAGCATCTTGGGAGGCCAAGGTGGGAGGATTGCTTGAGCCCAGGAGTTTGAAGTAAGCCTGGGCAACATAGTTAAACTCATCTTTACAAAAATAAAAATAAAGTTAGCTGGACATGGCGGCGCCACCAGTAGTTCCAGCTACTCGGGACGCTAAGGTGGGAGGATGGCTTGAGTCAGGGATGCTGAGGCTGCAGTGAGCCCAGATCACTCCAGCCTGGGTGACAAGAGACATTGTGGGGTGGGGGGGGGGGGGGGGGGGGGAAGGGGGGGGGGGGGGGGAGAGGGGGGGGGGGGGGGGAGGGGAGGGGAGGGAAGAGGAGGGGAGGGGAGGGAAGGGAAGGGAAGGGAGGGAAGGGAAGGGAAGGGAAGGCGGGCCCAGGTGGGGTCCCGAGATATGACTCCAGTCCATGCCTCTGTTATTCCCAGCCTCCACTGTTCGTAACACTTCCAAAGTGGCCATCAGTTCCAGATCCCCACAGCTCCAACCCTTCATGGAATACACAGCCCATATCATGCCAGTTCAGTATTAATGCATTTTCAGTCACTCCTCTAGATCTGCTCAGATAGCTTCCATGCTTTCTACCCACTTAGCCTGCTTTACATTATAAATAGGATACCCTGACATCATATTTTTGGTACTTGTTTATAGTCTCTCTGCCTAAAATGTTCCTCAAATGTATCAAACAGACTCTGTCCTTAGAACCTGGGAAATGGCTATTATTTTCTGCCTGGGACAGTCTCCCCACCTCCATCCCCATATCTACATGACCAATTCCCTCACCTCTTTCAAAAAAAAAAAAATCTTTTTTTTTGGTGGAAAAAAACACTTAACACGAAATTTACCCTTAGTAGATTTTTAAGTGTACAAAACAATATCATTAGCTATTAACACACGTTGTGCAGGAGATCTCTAGAACTTATTCATCTTGCTTAACCAAAACTTTATGCCAGATGATTAGTCAGTCCCCATTCCCCCTCCCCATAGCCCCTGGCAGCCAAGACTCTTTGATTCCATGACTCTGCCTATTTCAGGTGCCTCATATAAGTGGAATCATGTAGTATTTGTCTTCTGTGGCTGTCTTATTTCACTCATAGTGTCCTCAGGGTTCATTCATGTTGTCATATATGGCAGGATTTTATGGCTGAATAATATTCTATCATATGTATATATATTTGCTTTATCCATTCAGCTGTGGATGGACATTTAGGTCATTTCCACATTTGGCTATTGCGAACAGTGCTGCAATGAACATGAGAGTGCTGATAACTCTTCAAGATCCTGATTTCAATTCTATTGGATAAATATCCAGAAGTGAGATTGGTGGATTATATGGCACTTCTATTTTTAAAATTTTGTCAGAATCTCCATAACTATTTTCCATAGGGACTGCACCAAAACATTTATTATCTTAGCCTTATAGAAAAAGTTTGCCACCCATATCCATTACAAAAAATAACACTTTAAAAAAGAAAAGAAAGAAAAAGAAAACTATGTTGACATTCCACACACTAAGTTTAAAGAGAAAATACATTAAATTTCAAAAACAAATTTATGTAAATATCTCCTCATATAATAGCATAGATTTATAATTAATATAATGACACTTTATTCCCTTATTTATTATTATTCTGCTTTGGTTATAAATGACTAGGCCATTAATATCATTTTCTCTCCCCTCTTCTTACCCTGCTTGTCGTCCACCATGATTTACTCCTTTTGAACACCCCTCCTGTCCACTATGATAACCAAAATTTGACAGTATTGGTAACGTCCAACTCACAGAATTCTGAAGTTTCTTTAAATGCATTATATTCAATATGTAGTAAAATACATCTACTGAAATATTTATGAACTTTTTTTTTTTTTTTTTTTTTTTTGAGACGGAGTCTCGCTCTGTCGCCCAGGCTGGAGTGCAGTGGCCGGATCTCAGCTCACTGCAAGCTCCGCCTCCCGGGTTCCCGCCATTCTCCTGCCTCAGCCTCCCGAGTAGCTGGGACTACAGGCGCCTGCCACCTCACTCGCTAATTTTTGTATATTTTTTTAGTAGAGACGTGGGGTTTCACCAGGTTAGCCAGGATGGTCTCATCTCCTGACCTCGCGGATCCACTGCCTCGCCTCCTCCCAAAGTGCTGGGATTACAGGCTTGAGCCACCGCGCCCGGCCAATATTTATGAACTTTTAAGAAGGTAATGCTTATTTGTTATTTCAAATATAAAATTCAGCTCATGATTCTACTATCCTCCGTCTGAGGCACTTAGCACTGATTCATCCTTGGCAGTAGTCCTATCTGCAAAATTGTAAACATGTACTAGCATCTTTAGATAACAAATAACATAGACGTATGTGTTCCTTTCTCTTTCAAAATTTGTAGTGTTCATCTACTCTAAATTTCCAGAGTAGTGAGATATAGACAGACTAACAGTTGTTATTAAATAAACTTTTATTTAAAAACTTTAAAAATTCTAAAGGAATAAAACATTTATTTATACATATACATATAGATATTATACATATTGAAGGCAATAGCATGTGAAATCCCAGCAGGATGTTTGTGGAAATTAACAACTTACTCTAAAATTGTTTTGATAGTGAATAGGGCCAAGAATAGCCAAGATAATCTTAAAGAATAAAGTTGAAAGCCTAACCAGATATGACTTATAAAGCTACAGTGATTAAGATAGTATAGTATTAGTGGAGAATTTACAATTATATAAAAAGAATAGAGCATTCAGATACAGCCTCATACTGGACTTACAATAGCAGCACCACTGCAGTGCAATAAAGAAAAGAGCGACCTTTTTAATAAATGGTGCCAGGTGATCTACATATCCTTGGGGAAGTGGGCCAGGGAAGAATCTTGACCTTTACCTTTAGTACCATGCAAAAATATAACAAATTCTAGAAAGATTAAAATGTAAATTTGAAAGGAAAACAAAATTCTGGAAGATAACATAGGAGAATATCTTCCCGACCTGGAGGAAACCAAATAAATTTTTTTTCTTTTTTGAGACAGAGTTTTGCGCGTGATATTGGCTCACTGCAACCTTTGCCTCCTGGGTTCAAGCGATTCTCCTGCCTCAGCCTTCTGAGTAGCTGGGATTACAGGTGCTTGCCACCATGCCCAGCTAATTTTTGTATTTTTAGTAGAGACAGGGTTTCACTGTGTTGGCCAGGCTGGTCTCGAACTCCTGACCTCAGGTGATCCACCTGCCTCGGCCTGCCAAAGTGTTGGGATGACAGGCGGGAGCCACTGTGCCCAGCCTAGTCCTGTTTAAAACAGGACATGAAAAGAGCTATCCACAAAAGAAAATGCTGATAATTTGTACTACATTAAAATTAGAAACTTATGTTCCTCAAGACTCAATTGAGTAACAGTGCAAGTCACAAAGTAAAGAATCTGTGAAACATATAACCCTCAGAGGTCGTGTATCCAGAAAATATGCATGTGACTGAAGAAGATACCCAAATGGCCAATAAATATAAAAAAATATTGTATAACCCATTAGGAATCAGGGAGAGAAATGCTCATTAAAGCCACACGGGGAGATATCACTAAAATAAAAATAACTGACTGATACCAAGTGGCAAAGATCTGAAATAAATAAAACCATCATGCAATGATATTATGAGCGTTAACTGGTACCATCACTCTGGGAAACATTTTGGCAAGCTCTACTGAAGCTAAATATGCATATTTTCTATGACCCAGCAAGTCTATTCCTAGATATGTCTATACACACCAAAAATACGTAAAACAATGTTGAAAACATATTGCTTGTAGTAGACAAAAATGAAAATGTTCCAAAATGTTTACAAACAATAGAATGGATAAATTAGGATAGAGTCACATAATGGAATTCAATACATTGTTTTTTGAAGAAAAACAAAAAATACATATGACATGGATTTATCTCACAAATAAAATGAACAAACAAAGCCAGACCAAAAGAGTACACTCTACATAGTTCCAATTAAATGAAGTTTAAAACGAGGCAAAACCAATTGATAGTGATAAATGTCAGTTGTTACCATTGGGATTGGGAAACAGTGACTGGGATGAGACCTCTACACTGCTGGTACCATCCTCTTTCTGATCTGGCTTGTGGTAAGCAGATCCAGATGTAAAAGTTCAGCAAGATGTACACCTAACATGATTTGTATATTCTTCTGCATGTATGCTATCATTCAACAAAGTATGCTTTTAAAAATCACTGTCACATGCAATAGGCTAAAAATACAAATGGAAACATTTAGAACAATTTTTTTTCTCCTCACCTGCAGAATCACAAATTAACTAGAATTTACCACTCATACCAACATCCTGTTATATACCTGTTGATATCTCAAGATACTTATAAACACTGGATATCAAAGTAAGAACACACGGTGACAGCAAGAATACTGGAGTTTTCCCTCAAAGGAAATAGGAGAATATAAGTAGCTAGATACCAAAAGAACAAAAGTGGCCTAATCAAGATCTTTTCATTGTAGCAAACACATGGGGTGATGTAGACATGAAAATACGGTAAATATAAACAAGGCCTCAGAGGAAATAGGTCAAGGTTTCACTGAAATGAGACACTTATTTGCCCCTCGATCCAACTGATTTTTGTTTAGTGTCTATCAGAATCAGTACTAGTGGGAGCATGAACACCACCCTGTTGTTGACAAACCCTGTTGCAAACTAAGCTTAGTCGCAGAAGCCCCACTTCACACACACTAATGTGGAAATCCAGTAGGAAAACTGATAAAGAGTGTAACTGCTCTCAGTATAAAAAGCAAGGCTGGGAGACATGTGAGATTTGAGGCCACTCTCCTGTTTTCTCTGCAGACCATGGGAAGGCCCCAGGTGAACCTCTGTAGAGTGTATTAAGAATACTCACCCCATGATCATCACAACTGACTGAGCCAATCCGGGAAGTAACAAAGGAGCCCTTCTCTCAATTGTCACTCCATGTCTACCCCTCCCAAAGATACACATCAAGGTAGACAAACTTCTAAAATACTAAAGGGTCACTCCTAGGTGAAAGATTTATAAGAAGCTAAGGAAGTAACTAGAGATAAGATTGCCATTGGGTTTACAGTCTCATATGACCAGCTTAGCCAGGCTATAGATCTGGATCTTCATTCTCTGAAAACTTTGGGTTTATAAGAGCAAGGTTGACTACATAAGTCTTCTTTTCTGTCCAACTCCAAGTTGTTTGTTTTTGATGTCTTTAACTCTGTGAAGAGTTTCCTGGAAAAGGTACTTGTTGCTAGCTTCTTCTAAAGGTACCTGCTGTCAAAACACTCCTTAGGCTGCCATGCCCCCTATAAGATTTTGTTTACTTAGGTGAAAGACTGCTATGCACACCACCTATATTTAATGAATCTAACCAACCCCATAAAAAAAAGTTAGAAGTCAGCTATTAATTTGCAAACTGATGGTCTTTTTGCTCTCTTAGTCCTACGCATTTCTCATTCAGTTTAATCTTAAATTGGGATTAATGGCTCAGAAAATCCAGGGTACATTTTATGATACCAATGGAGTGAGGACTCCCGTTGGCTCATCATACATGTATACAAGGCACATATACAACACGCTGTTTTGTGAGACTGGAAAACCCTAGAATAAATTACCTGTGAAAGGCAGGGTATTGCTGGAGGGGTTGTACATTCTTCTACAACAGTCACATGCAACTGAAGACAAAATCACAATATGAGCTCCTTGAAATCAGGGCTTCCTGTCTTTTATTGCATAAGGCAAGGATGCCCTCTCTTACCAGTCCTATTCAACACAGTATTGAAAGGCCTGGACAAAGCAATCAGGCAAGAGAAAGAAATATAGGGCATCCAAATAGGAAGACGTGAAGTCAAACTATCCTGTTTGCAGTTGAATTGATCCTGTGTCTGTTAATAGAAAACCCCACAGTCACAGCCAAGAAGCTCCTTAAGTTGATAAACAGCTTCAGCAAAGTCTCAGGATACCAAATCAATGTATAAAAATCACTAGCATTCCTATACACCAACAAGTCACGCCAAGAGCCAAATCAGGAACATAATCCAATTCACAATTGCCACAAAAAGAATAAAATACCTGGAAACACAGCTAACTAGGGAGATGAAAGATCTCTACAAGCAGAACTACAGAAAAGAGATGACACAAACAAATGGAAAAACATTTCATGTTCATGGAAAGGCAAAATCAGTATCATTAAAATGAACATACTGCCCAAAGCAATTTATACATTCAATGCTGTTCCTCTCAAACTACCAACGACATTCTTCATAGAACTAGACAAAAACCACTTTAAAATTCATATGGACCAAAAAAGAACCCAAATAGCTGTCAGGCCTCTGAGCCCAAGCTAAGCCATCATATCCCCTGTGACCTGCACATATACATCCAGATGGCCTGAAGCAACTGAAGAATCACAAAAGAAGTGAAAATGGTCGGTTCCTACCTTAACTGATGACATTCTACTATTGTAATTTGTTTCTGCCCCACCTTAACTGATTGATTAACCTGATGAAATTCCTTTTCTTGGCTCAAAAGCTCCCCCACTGAGTGCCTTGTGACCCCCACCCCTGCCTGCAAGAGAACAACCCCCTTTGACTGTAATTTTCCACTACCCACCCAAATCCCATAAAACTGCCCCACCCCTAACTCCTTTTGCTGACTTTCTTTTCAGACTCAGTCCACCTGCACCCAGGTGATTAAAAAGCTTTATTGCTCACACAAAGCCTGTTCGGTGGTCTCTTCACATGGACGTGCATGACATGACAATAGCCAAGGCAATCCTAAGCAAAAAGAAAAAACCTGGAGGCATCACGCTACCTGACTTCAATCTGTACTACAGGGCTACAGTAACCAAAACATCGTGGTACTAGTACAAAACACAAACATCAATGGAACAGAATAGAGAGCCCAGAACTAAGGCCGTACACATACAACTATCTGATCTTCAACAAAGTTGACAAAAACAAGCAATGGGAAAAGGATTCTGTATTCAATAAATGACGCTGAGTTAACTGGCTAGCCATATGTAGAGGACTGAAACTGGATCCCTTCCTTACGCCATACACAAAAATAAACTCAAGATGGATTAAAGACTTAAATGTGGCCAGACAGTGATGGTTCACACCTGTAATCCCAACACTTTGGGAGGTCAAGGTGGGCAGATCACTTGAGGTCAAGAGTTCCAGACCAGCCTGGCCAACATGGTGAAACCCTGTCTCTACTGAAAAATACAAAAATTAGCCAGGCATGCTGGTGCATGCCTATAGTCCCAGCTACTCGGGAGGCTGAGGCACAAGAATAACTTGAGCCTGGTAGGCAGAGGTTGCAGTGAGCCAACATCATACCACTGCACTCCAGCCTGGGGAACAGAGCAAGACTCCGTCTAAAAAACAAACAACACTTAAGTGTAAAACTCAAAACTATATTCTTGGAAGACAACCTAGGCAGTATCACTCTGGAGAGTGAAATGGGCAAAGATTTCATGACAAAGACACCAAAAGCAATTGCAATAAAAACAAAAATTGGCAAATGGGATCTAATTAACTAAAGGGCATTCTTCAGAGCAAAAGCCCAACTATCAAGAGAGTAAACAGACACCCTACAGAATGGGAGAAAATTTTTGCAAACTATGCATCTGACAAAGGTCTAATATCCAGCAACTAACTATAAGGACCTTAAATTCACAGGGAAAAAACAACCCCATTAAAAAGTGAGGGAAAGGCCAGGCGTGGTGGCTCATGCCTGTAATCCCAGCAATTTGGGAGGCCAAGGCAGGTGGATCACCTGAGGTCAGGAGTTTGAAACCATCCTGACCAACATGGTAAAACCCCATCTCTACTAAAACAAATTTTGTATTCAAAATTTGCCAGACATGGTGGCGTGCGCCTGTAGTCCCAGCCACTCGAGAGACTGAGATAGGAGAATTGCTTAAGCCCTGGAGATGGAGGTTGCAGTGAGCCAAGATTGTGCCACTGCATTCCAGCCTGGATGACAGAGTGAGACTCTATCTCAAAAAAAAAAAAAAAAAAAAAAAGCGGGGGGCAAGAGACATGAACAGATATTTTCAAAAGAAAATATATACATGGCCAAGAAGCATATGGAAAAAGGCTTAACATCACTGATAATTAGAGAAATGCAAATCAAAGCTACAATGAGATACCATCTCACACTAGTCAGAATGGCTACTATTAAAAAGTCAAACAATAGCTGGTTCTAGCAAGGTTGCAGAGAAAAAGGAACATTTATACACTGCTGGTGGGAGTGTAAATTAGTTCAACCACTGTGGAAAACAGTGTGGCACTTCCTCAAACACCTAAAAACAGAACTATCCTTCAACCCACAATCCCATTACTGGGTATATACCCAAAGAAATATAAACATTCTATCATAAAAACACATGCACACATATGTTCACTGTAGCACTATTCACAATAGCAAAGACAAGGAATCAACCTAAATGCCCATTAATGACAGACTGGATAAAGAAAATGTGGTACATATACATCATGGAATAGGATGCAGTCATTAAAACAACAACAACAACGAGATCATGTCCTCTTCAGGAACTTGGATGGAGCTGGAGGCATTATCCTTAGCAAACTAATGTGGGAACAGAAAACCAAAAACCAAACATTCTCACATATATGTGGGCGCTAAGTGATAAGAACACAGAGACAGAGAGGAACAACAGACATTAGGGCCTGCCAGAGGGAGAAGAGTAGAGTCTGGGAGGAGGGAAAGGATCAGGGAAAATAACTAATGGGTATTAGGTTTAATAGCTGAGTAATGAAATAATTTGTACAGCAAACCCCTGTGACACAAATTTACCTATATAATAAACCTGCACATGTACCCCTGAACTTACGTTAAAAAAAAAAAACACAACAATTAAAAAATAAATAAATAAAGGGCTTCCCAAAGAAGAAAAAAGGAAAAAAAAAATTAGAAAATCTTTTCTTCTTTCAGGCTATTTTTTAGTATCACTATTTGTATAAAGGCCTTTGTTTTCCAGACAGTGCCTTTTATGCAGTGGATCTTTTAATCCTTACATAGTCCTGTAAGGTAGTTACTACCCCAATTTTAGAGATGAGGAAAATAAAGCTCAGAGGGTTGAAATGACTTGTCTTTCAGCTAGTAAGAAGCAGAAACAAAATCCTTATGCAACTATGTCTTCTACAATTCAAAGATAGCTCTTGTTTCCTACATCCTGCTTCTTCCCTATCATTTTCTTCTAATCACACTAACACACACACTTTCCCCTGCAATGGTGGAAGCCTCCTATGTCTTTCCAGGACCAGTGGTAAAGCTAGTGTCACCAATATCCCTTGCCACTTCACACGCATGAAGGGAAGATGGATCTATATCAAGGAACTACCTGAAGCCCATTTCTCGGTCCTCTCATCTCAGATCGAGCTCTCTTCCATTCCTCACATCCAGTCTTGCTGGGGAAAGTAGGAAGATAAGACAGAACATATCTGTGTTGAACGTGCTTGCACTCACAGGCTTTCCTCTGTTCATCCCAAAGAAACACTATCATAACACTGTCACCAAACTCGCTTCCACTGAGTAAATCAATAACACCATGAGCTAGCTGCTTACTCATTACTTGAAGATTTAAATGGGGACTTTTTTTTATTGGTATTAATTGAAAAGTTGTGGTTGCAGTGGTGCTAAGAAGAACTGGGTGATGGAAATAAATTTCATCTAAGGATTTGAAAATATTAAATAATCCTCATGAAGTATTAATGGAAAGCATCTGATCTTCTAGAAACAAAATCAGGCAAGTATATAATTTTTTGTCTTTGCTCAAGACGATTTAACCGTTAATTCTGTCATGCCAAATAAGTATGACGGAATGGCGAAGGGGGTTAGCTGGCACAATAAGTCTATTATACTATCTTACCAATACTTTATCTAATTATTATCTTCACTTCTTAATAGGATAAATGAGGACTGGAGAGGATCATCAATTTAGCTCAGAGGCAAAAGCAACAGAGCTGGAAGGGGCTAAGCTTATCTGATTCCAGAAGCAACATTCTTCCTGTGTTTTTCCCACATCTGTATGTTTCCCACAATACACCAAATAAGACAAGTCCCAAAGGTCTGAATGAATTGGAAACTATGAATAAAGACACTTAAAATGGGCACATGCCAAGCACAAGACAGGCAGAGGTCCTGTCTGGCTCTCACGTTCTATGACGCTATGAAAATAATCATGCCACGTTCTCTCTAATCTTTAAAGCCATCTCTCATGAAAGCATAATCCACATGCCTAAAGGGCTCCAAAATTCTTCTTGAGCAATGCTAATGCAGATTTGTGTGCAGAGACAACATATGCCTGACACCACAGAGTCCGCGGGAAACATGGCACTTTCTGTTAAATCTGTCCTTAGTAGCCAGTTTTTTAAAAAATAACTCATCACTGTCCCACCACTTCCAAGTCTTCTCTTTCTTCTAAGTATCTGAAAAACGTCAGGGTTTTCTGCAGCTTTGTAGCTAATTCCCATGATGATGTTTGTGCCTTGCAAAATAAAGAAGGCCACAGCAGAGCAGGCACTGCCAGCACAGCAGTGGGGTGGGAGGCGTGTTCTTTAGAACAAGGTCCTTCACGTACCATTCTGAACCACCATCTTGTGCAGTGGCTCTGGCCGCAAACTACTCCATAGGAACAAGGTGAAGACAAGAAGTATAGGGTGTATTAGTAACTTCTGTGTGTAGGCAGACTATTCACTTCTTCATTCTATCGGTGGAAAGCACTACTGATGGTGCAGGGAAGAAACAGAAGTCCTGTCTGGCTCTCACATGCTATGATTGTATGAAAACAATCATGCCACATCTCCCTCACCTTAAAACTAAATCAGAGTATCAAAACTACTAAGCCAGAAACTTGTTTTTTTCCAAGAGCAAGACGTTTGAACTGGAGCCCCTAAACATTGAAGTGTCTTTACTAAAAGGGATATACTATCTTCTTAAAAGCATTTCCATATGTTCCTACAAAAAAAAAGAAAGAAAGAAAGAAAATGCTCACACAAGTCCACACTTACATAGATGTGCACAGAATCGTGCTCCTTACCAAAAGTTACTTCTCCTTTGCCAGCTTTGTCAAACAGCTGAAAGGCTACCATAAACAAAGCATCAGGAGCACACAGGACAGATTCAAAGGCAACAAATTCTTGAAAAGATATTAATCTGCAACATAAAACAAACACAAAGCATAAAGTCAGCAGCTTGTGGAAAACAGAAGCATATACAAACATACACTGAGGGAAAAAATATCCCTGCCAAAACATAAAATTCAAACTGAAAACATTTATAAACATTTAGCATTTACTTTTACAACGTGGACTGAAATAATAATGCACAGAATCTAAAAGACATGACAGCATTGACCACATAGTTTACACACTAAATACATTATAATTTCAAATGTAACTGTTTTATCCAGTATCATATATGTTTCAATCTTACTTCAGACATGTTTTTGGGTTCTAAAATTAAAGTGTAGATACTTTAGACTAAGATGTGACTGCCTAACAGCAAAATAGAGCAACTTTGTTACACATTAGTATCCCTATAGACCACGCAAAAAACGGTTCACAGATAATTGATTCACTACCAGTATTTACTGACCACCTGTGAATTGACCTAGGGCTAGTACAGGGGAATACAGATAAATGACACATGAAACATGACCCCGAGGAACTTCTAGTCTGGTGAGGCAGATAGCACTAGTCTAGAAATAGACCAGTGTGTAGAAGAAGAACAAATCATAACACAAGAACTAGTATGGTAACAAAAGTCTTTGTGGCAGAAATGGCATTTGAGCTAGGTCTCAAAAAATGAGTACAATTTGGATACACAGTAAGGGGTGTAGACCAGAGGGCACTTCAGGTAGAAGACTAATGCAAGAAAGCTAAGGAGTATATAGGGAAAATTATGAGTGACAGATTTTGTCTGGACAGTGGAGTGCATAAAAGAACAATGTAAAATTAGATTAGAAATATAGGACCAGAGGTGGCCTTGAAGCAAGAAAAGGGGCTGGTCATTCTCTAGGAGAAAGGAGTGACTTTAACTTTCTGAAGGTCAAAATGTGGGTCAATCTAAGGTTTAGGAAGAATATGAGAGGCCAAGGACGTTTGGCTTCCAAAGAGGAAATGGGTCCATAAAAGCTTTCCTAGATTGTATTTTTTAACAACTGCTACTTTAAGTGTCCAAATACCTTAATGATACATTGAGATACTCCAAGTTTCCGGAGGATATAGGAAGAGGAAGAAAATAGGAATGTTTTTCATATCTTTTACAGAAAACTTAGTTACTTCCAAACATCCTATAGAGAGCACACATTTTTACAAAAACTGTTACAAAGCGAACTTAGCTGTTTCCCAGAATGTCACCCAATTACAATAATGCTATGAAGAAAGGAAAAACTCAGTGCGTTCAATATAACATCTCTGTATCATTAACCATCCAAAACACATCCTTCTTAATGCCTGGGAACACTCAGGAAGAGCATGTGTTACAGGGGATTACTTCCCGGGGACATTTTATCCTTTACTAAGGTCTAGATCACCGAGACTCTCTGCCTAAGCAAGACCAGGGGAAGACAAAGGCAAGAAGCGGGGGCAAATGTGAGTCAAGCACTCCTGGCTGAACTCAAGGAGCTTACCACCAGCTGTTTGGAGGAAAGGGAGACAGTCATGAGCACACATAACCACTAGAAATTAAGAGTTAACTGTAAAAGAAAAAATAAAACACCAAGGGGCATAAAAGGGGTGAATTATTCTGCCTGGAAGAGTTAGGGACTGCTTCATGGAGGCATGGTATTTGATGAACAAATTTTAAAGCTGAAAAGATCTTAGGGATTATCTACTTCAACCTCCTCATTCTACTTGTGAGGAAACGGAAACTCGCAAAAGTTAATGACCTGGGTTAGGCAAAACAACTGGCTTCTGACATTTTGGCCTGAAAACCAGGTCTCCTGGCTTCCATTTAACCTGGTTAGAATTCCAACTGCTGTGGGAAGATGGTGAAACCATGCCCCACAGGATTAAAGAATTTGGTAACTAACAAAAATTTATTGAGCTTGTCTTGCAGGACAGCAGAGAAGAAAACCATTTGTTACAGTTCTCTCTATTTGCCACAAAATTGGCTGACAGACTGAGGCTGGTTAGAACCAATACAGCTCACTGGAGTCTGGGCAGAATAGACTTCCTCTCCTGGTGAGTAACCTTTTGACGTTAGAAGGCCAAAAACTCACCCTCAGTTCAAGCTAATGCCACCATTGTCCAAAGGAGCAACCCATGAAGCAGCATGTAAGGGCAGCAGCATGCCCAAGACACTTTCCAAACCCCTTTTCCTTTCAGCCAATCACTAATCACTGTTCAGACCTAAACTCCACACTCAGAGGCCCTCTCTTAAATCTATGGCTGTAGGGCTGGTAGAGAAAGTCAAACTTGAGCCTGACTCCTGTCTCCTTACTCAGCAGCCTGGCAATAAACCTTTCTTGCTGCAAAAACCTGGTGCTTTCTGTTTGGCTTTCCATTGTATGCAGGCAAATGGACCCACTTTGGTTTAGTGACAATGGAGACAGGAGGGAAGGGTAGAGAGAAGACATTCTACACTGGTGAAGCAAAGTACAGAGGTGAAAACAAATGGATGTGCTGTATTTGGAGCAGGATGTAGGAGTTACCAATTCTCCATCTAGCAGGTCATGAGGAGCAAAAGACTGGCATGAGTGAGAGGCCAGCCACCTGGGATGGACCTTAAGGACAAAGCAACAGAATCTCGACTTTTTTTTTTTTTCAGACAGTTAAAAATCACTCAAGGTTTCTGGATTAAGAAATGTCACATTCAAAACTTTGATTTAGAAAAGAACTGGTGTGGAAGATGAATTTAAAGGAGAGATGAGATGTGGGAGAAAGCCTGGCAGCCAGGGATTGCAGGGTTCTAAACCTGAATGGGAGTCCTAGGAATGAAAGCAGAGGAAAGGTCAGAGAAACACAGTGGAGGCAGAAATGATAAAATGTGGTTAGGACTGGATGTCGGAGGCCAAGGCCAAGGAAACAGGCCAGGATGCTCCCAAGATTTCCAAGTTGGATAACTGAGTGGGATGATGATACCACCACCAAAGATCAAGAAGAAAAAAGAAAAAAAGGTAAAAATTGGAAAGAAGGGACCTGTGGGAGAATGCAACCAACTGCGACTGTATTTGAGGTACCAGTGGGACATGTAGTACAGTGTCCAGCCAGATGCCAAAAGAGACTCAACGGACTTAACAGAGATGCTGGTATGGGCAGAACTATGTCCCCCATTTCCGAAAATCCCAACCCCTAGAACCTCAGAATGTGACTTTATTTGGAAATAGGGTGGCTGCAAATGGAGCTAGTTAAGATGAGATCATAGTGGAATAGTGCAGGCACCTAATCCAGTATGACTGAAGTCTTTATAAAAGAGGGAAATTTAAAAACAGACACGCACACAAGGAGAAAACCAAGTGAAGATGAAGGTAGAGAACAGGGTGATTCTTCTTCAAGCCAAGGAACACCAAAGGTTGCCCGGGCACCACCAGAAGACAGGAAAGAAGAACAGAACAGATTCTCCCTCACAGCCCTCAGAAGAAACCAACCCCTGCTGAACTTCCACCTTGGATGTCTAGCCTCCAGAAGTTGGGAAAACTAATTTTTTTTTTTTTTTTTTTTTTTTTTAAGCTTCCCAGTTTGCGGCAGAGTACTTTGTTACAGCAGCCTTAGGAAACTAACATAGAGGCCAAGACTGGAAACACAGATCTGGCAGTTTTTAAAGAAAGGTTACCTAAAGCTATGAATAAAAGTGCCCACAAGCATTTCATTTAGAGATGTTTCCTTTTCTCTTAAGGTATGCTCTAATAAGAGAAGACCTTGAGGAATTCACTGGCAGGCCCACCACACTCTAGACTTCTGAAGCGGGAGAGAGGACAAATGTGTTTCCGGCCCTTTGCTTCCCAGTTGCCACGCCTACTCACATCCCCCAACCCTGCTGATCAGGCACCCACAGCCACGCAGCCACACAGTGCTGCTCTCCAGGGGAACTTGCTGGCAGTTTGCTGAGGCAGAAAACAATCATATTTGCTTAATTACCCCTCCACGGACATTAGGTTCATTAAATAGAATCACACTATGTGTTATCTGAAAAAGGGATGTTTTTGGTTTCATGGTCTGAATAAAGACAGGCTTAATATGTATATGAAAGGCTTATATAAAAAAGGCATATATAAGAGACCATATACATATGCAAGGCTTATAATATATAAAGGTGTATATGTATGTTTTATATATATATATGACTATATATATATGTATGATCAAAGCCCTGTCTGGCAATGTCAACGTTTCATAACTGAGAATGGCCAATAAATACTCTGGTATTTTAGGTATGTCACTGATACCAAAAGGTATGTAACGTGGTAACCCTGTTAGATATGAGTATTCTACACCTACGCAGGAGGTATGTAGATGAACCATGAAATCATAATGTATTATTGTTCGCCAAGATCATTTTGGATTTTCAAGGTAATCTGACTAGAAGGCAATCAGAATAATTATATAGTACTATATTACTTTACAGCATGATACCTAAAAATGTTTATATATATATATTTTTGGTTTTTTTGAACAAACAGTGCTTCCATCTTGCTTTACAGGTTTAATGGGCATTAACATAAGTTACAACAAAGAATTCAAGCTTAATCAAGTTCAGACCTGGCTGGTGAACTCACTTAGTTCCTTTTCCACCCACAACTCCCAGAACTTCTTTGACGATGTTAGATTCCCTTTAAAACGAATCATGCAGCTCTGATAAACTCTATGACTAGAATCTAAGGAACAGTATTTGCTACCACTCTCATCTGCAGGAACTAATAGTAGAACATGGGTCAGCTAACAAGTAAGCAAATGTACAAGTCACATTTCCACAGGCCTATACCACTCAGAGATTAGGGAAGGGTAGGTGTCTAACTACTCTATTTCATGGTTCTGATGCTACTGGATATTTTTTGTAAGCAAGTCATTTTTGTTTTACAAAGCACTAGAGCTGCTGTTCTCCTTCTGGAAGCCATTTATAACAGTAGCGACTTTGTAACTCCTTTACAGTCCAGGTAATAATAAAATAGCCAAAGCACTGCGTAGTACTACAAAATACTGGGCCAAAGAAGAAAAGGTTGAAAAGTGAATTGCATCTGTATGCTATGCTTACACAATGTAAATATTAATCATCTATCACATACGTGGAAAGGTACCACAACATATACACCAAAATGATGATGGTGCTTCTTCACTGTAGCATAACTTTAGGTACCTCCTCCCCCAACTTCACAAGGGATAGCACTTAGCCTGGAGATATTTGAAATATAATAGAGAATACAGACTGAAAATTATGATGTTATGGAAAAAGGGTTAAGTAATATAACAGAACTGGAAAGAAATGACTCAATGAATTCAGGAGGGAAAGGTTACTGTCATGTTGAGTGAAAGGAGATGAAAAAAGCCTTACTGAAATTGGGAACATGTGACATCAGAAGGAAGATGTGTTCAGTGAACATGAGCTCGGTCTTGCAATAAAAGTGAAATGTGATCAAATAAAGACGGGAGATGGGGGAGGAGAGTCCACCAACTGAAGTTTGACTTCGGTGCCTACTCTACATATTTGGCAGAGGGCAGTTCTAGGGACACAATCTCTGCTCCTCAGAACTGGTGGTCCAGAGGGGCAGAAGGTAAGTCAGGAGCCAAGAAAGGGAGCCCAGAGATGAAGAATCAGAAGACATGCATATTTGCTGGAGGAAAACTAGAACAGAAAATATAGTGCTGGGGCTGGGCGTGGCAGCTCATGTCTATAATTCCAGCACTTTGGGAGGCCAAGGCAGGAGGATCACTTGAGTCCAGGAGTTCAAGACTGCAGTGAGCTATGATTGCACCACTGTACTCCAGCCTGGACCACAGAGTGAGATACCATCTACTAGAAAAAAAGAAAAAAAAGAAAAGAAGGAAGGAAGGAAGGAAGGGAGGAAGGGAGGAAGGGAGGGAGGGAGGGAGGGAGGGAAGAGAAGAGAAGAGAAGAGAAGAGAAGAGAAGAGAAGAGAAGAGAAGACAAGAGAAGATAAGAGAAGAGAAGAGAAGACAAGAGAAGACAAGAGAAGACAAGAGAAGACAAGAGAAGAGAAGAGAAGAGAAGAGAAGAGAAAAGAAAACCCCACAAAGTTGCTCATATCCTGATGATGAGGTCCTGTGATGGTAGAACAAGATCTGATAATTTTAGTGATGTGATCAGTTTGTGCATCAGAACATTTAATCTGACAGAGGAGTGTTAAATGAACTTAAGGGGAAGAGACTGGAGTTAAGGAGATGTGTGGCAGAATCCAGGGAAGAGCTACGAAAGCCTGAATGAGAAATAAAGAAGGGCACTTAATACCAAAGGCTGGGAGTGCAGCAACTCCGGAGGACAATTTGACAACACAGCAAGAATCTCAAAAATGTCTTTATGGCCACTCTGGGTAGCCTATGGGTTAGCCCCGCTCCACAAGAAGCAGTTAGAAAAAAAAAAAAAAAAAAAACACCTCTTTATTCTACGACCACCACAATCGCACTCCTAGGAGTTTATCCTAAAAAAAATTCATAAATGCATGCAAACTTTAATCTACAGGGATATTTACCCAGCACTGATGGTAATGGTGAAAAAAGTACAAACAACCTCAATATACAACAATATGTGACGGACTGAATATAGAACATTGATATGCAGGATACTATCCAACCACTAAAAAGTGTTATAAACAAATCCATGGTAGTAAGTAAAAAATCATTTACACAATGATGTGTAGAAAATGATTTGTTTCTTAAAAATGGACAATAACATTGTGCACACACACAAAGTCTAAAGGAGGCACACCAAAGTGTTGGCAGTGGATATCATCTCTAGGTGGTTAAATTGTTAGAAATTTAAGATTTTTTTTCTGCTTGCTCATATTTTCTAATCCTTTCAATAATATACATACTGCACTGTTCTTATAAGAAGAAAAAAATAAAAATTCATATGAAACAAAATAGCAAAGTCCTCAACTTAGATAGTGGCAGGAGGACTGTATAAGAGATTTGGGGAGAGGAAGGCAAATTGAAAAAGGAAATGAATGATCTGAAAGAATCACACTAATGGATAGCCTCCAGTTCCTCTCTTCCTCTCTGTCCTTGTTTATTCTCACTCAGCAGAGGCTTAGATTCCATGTGATCCCTTTCATCTCCTGCCTGGCTCGTATCTCCAGGTCACCTCTGTGGCTATGAAAGTTTAAGCAACAGCACATAAGGAATTGGTCTGTTCATACTTCAGGAAGTTTGGTTGTAGACAATGTACCATCAAAATCCAAATACCACTTTTACTGAAGGTTCCTAACCACAAGAGTACTTCACAAAAATAACTTCTCCTTATACCTCTTCTGTGTGTTACAACAGAAGCCAAGCAATTGTCCAGGGTCAATGGCAGAGATGAAAGTAAAATCTAACTCCAAAAACAGAGTTCTAACCATCAGACCACCCACATTTACGTATATGTGGGTGTTAAGAAAAATCTGGAACTGGACTCTCCTGTGATCACCAATTTTTCCAAAGAGCTTTGGTCTCCATGATTTTTAACATCTTTTAATAGCTTTTGGCTTTTATAGCTCTTCTCTTTCCCGTCCATATTCCTTGCAAATACATATTATTCAAGCAACTAAGCTGTAAACCAAAAATAAAATTCTAAGACCCCTCAATGGACTTCCTTCTTAGCCAAGGCACTCTTCAAATTAACCTAAAAGACTGTTTCTGGCCATGACGGTAAGTGGGGGTCGGACCTGCCTCATTATATCTTAAGTCTGATAAGAAATATTTACAATCTATTCTCTCTGAAGCCTGCTACCTAAGGGCTTCATCTCTACAATGAAAACTTTGGTCTCTACAATCCCTTATCTGAACTCAGACATTTGCTTTCTAACAATCCCAGGTCTTTAGGTAAACAACTGTCAACCAAAAAATGTTTAAATCTACCTATAACCTGGAAGTCCTCACCCCACTTCGAGTTGTCCCACCTTTCTGGACAGAATCAATGTATTTCTTAAATGTAACTGATTGAAGTCTCATGTCTCCATAAAATGTATAAAACTAAGCTGCACCCTGACGACCTTGGGCACATGTTCTCAGGATCTCCTGAGGGCTGTGTCACAGGCCATGGTCACTCATATCTGCCTCAGAATAAATCTCTTCCAATATTTTACAGAGTCTGACTCTTTTTTTTTTTTTTTTGAGACGGAGTTTCACTCTTGTTGCCCAGGCTGGAATGCAATGGTGCGATCTCGGCTCACTGCAACCTCTGCCTCTCGGGTTCAAGTGATTCTCCTGCCTCAGCCTCCTGAGAAGCTGGGGTTACAGGCGTGCGCCACCACATCTGGCTAATTTTTCTATTTTTAGTAGAGACAGGGTTTCACCATATTGGCCAGGCTGGTCTCAAACTCATGACCTCAGGCAATCCACCCACTTTAGCCTCCCAAAGTGCTGGGATTACAGGTATGAACCACCACACCAGCCCCAGAGTCTGACCCTTTTTGATAACAAAGCAAATGTGTACCCTGTTCCTACTATATGATAAGCCATGCCCCAGGCACTAAAGATACCTCAAAATTGACAACATCTATGTCTTCAAGGAACCACATTTGCAGGTAGGCGGAGGATGAGCACATGCATACATAAAAATTCCAGAATTAGACAACCACTGTATAGGGTAAAATAGAGCAACGCCTTGGAATCATGCTTCTCAGCCCCAGATACTCTATTTCATTGGTCTGTAGAGGGGCCTAAACACTCATTTGTTTTTTTTTAAACTTCTCAAGTGATTGTACTACATAGCCAGGCTTGAAAATCAACTCCAGGAGAGTAATGGGGTTGGGAGATGGAGTTACTTTGCCTGAAGCGGTCAGGAAAAGCCTCTGGTGAGGAGGTATTGAGATCTGAATGGTGAAAAGCAGCGGCCAGAAAAAGATTTGAAGGACATGGATGTGAGGAGAAACATCAGTGCGAGCACCCAAAGCAGGCCACCCTTGGCAAGTTCCAAGGGGCAGGGAGACCTCGAGCAGCTGGAGAGTAGAGAAGGCAGGGGAAGGGAAAGGGGATGAGGATGAGGAGAGTGGTAAGCATAAAAGGATGCCTGGATTTTATTCTAGGGAAATCAGCTGCTGTTGAAGGGTTTTATGCAGGAGAGTGATGTGACTTGCTTCAGAGTTAGAAAGGTTACGAAGAACACTCAAGACACTGTGGAGCATGGGCCGCCGGGTGAAGCATTGAGCCCAGTTAGAAGCGGCTGCAGTAGGCTGAACCTGGGTTGTAGCAAGAGAACCAAGGAGCAGTCAAATCTGGGATACATTTTCTAAACAGCTGTTAAGGCTTAATTACGTGGAGTCTGTGAGGGTCCTGTCCTGGAAGTCACAGCAAGCAGTTTTTAAAGCCCAGGAGCTGGTCAACCCCTCCCCGTCAAGAGGAGACCCAATGGCCAGGGGCTGCAGGGGCTGCAGGGACTGTGGCAGTCACAGGCAGACTCTGAGGCTTGGAGGTCACTGAGGATATGAAAACTACCAGTTAGGCAGATGAAGAGGGCGCTCCTGAGTAAAGATTTTTATTTAATATGCTAGTTGATGGTCAGCAAGCACACAAAGGAAGACTCATGGCCCCCAATTATGCAAATCCATGACAACTGTTTCTAATCTGATCTGAAAAGAGACAACGAGTGATTACTAATCTTCTAAAAACCATCAGGAATAAGGTAGACAGAAGCTGAGTCCTAGTCTTACCTTTGCCTAACTGGCTGAATGACCTTGTCGGACAAGTTGGAACAGATACCCTTTCTTGTTCCATAAAAGGTGTTTTTCTCAGACGCCTTTCATTCTAAATTCCTGTTTTCTTCCATTTTAGGTTATAGGCAGCCATTCTGTGCCCACCCTGGCTCCAGAAAGGACCTTGGCATTCCCTGGAGTGCATCTGTTCTGAGGCCAGCAGGGTTCTTCAGCTCTACTATGTACTCTGGTTCAAATATCTCACCACAGTGTTTGCCAAGGGCCTATTTAAATTCATTGGCTCCAATGAAATCTGACAGATTGAATATTGTTCAAACAAGCAGGCTACTGCCTGGCTTTAAAAGCCTATTAAAGATTTTTATTGGCAATTTTACTGTATTGTTATCATGAATTTGGCCTGTAAATATCACCTCCGCATATATCACTGCCTCCATATTGGCAAAAGTATATATATATATGTAGGCTCTCATAATTGTGAGCTTAAATCAGTATGTAATCTGTCCGCACTGCCAGCTCTACTTGGCAGCCCATCGCCTTGCAGCTAACTCCAAACAGCAGTCAAGTTGCCCAAGGCTGACTGTGCCAACCAGGGGCACTTACTGGGGTATTCTTATAACCCCAACATTCTCTTTCTTATCAGATGGATCAAGCACATTTGACAAGTAAGATTCATCTCTTTTCTAGTTCTCACTTGCTAGTACATAGTTAGTTCAAGTAACACTAGAAAATATCTTTACTCTTCCTATACCCCATTTATTCTTTCCCTCCCTGTAAAATAACCACTGCCCAATGAGACGAGAAGAATCTGCCCCAGTGTCCTTGCCACCTCCCTCAACCTCTCATCTTTTAACCTTTAAGTCATAAATATGCTCCAATCATGGCCAGTCCCTACAAAGATGATATCGCATCAAGGAAAAGAACCACTACAAGCTTTTAAAACTATAGACAAATCATATTCACCATCTCCACAATTCTTTAGATAAATATCCTTTATTTCTTAAATACTAGTAGACATCACTTAAAAACCCCGAAAAGCTATCTTATTATACTACATTGTTCCTATTTTGTGTAATTACCAACACTGAGAGCAGAATTTAATAATGTGCATGACAAATAGTCTGCATTTTAATTACACCATGGATATTTTGAGGTCTACCAAAGACTTTTTTTTTAAAGGAAAAGTGTACTAAGTTTAAACAAACAAAAAACACCATAAACTCCTCATTTTAAATTAGGTATTGCCTTCAAAGCAGGGGGAAATCAAAAGAGTTAAAGAAAGACCATTGAGGAAAAAAGGGAAAAGTAATTGTAAACCATGATGGAAAACTGATTTAGGCAAACAAAGCCGATTTAAAAATCTAGGTTTCCTAAATCTTTCCTTGTTCTACTAATTAAGGCTGGATAAAAAGGTCTCAATGTTATTAAAATGGCAAATGAAGAAGGATAATGGGGAAACCACAAATAAGAAATCAGTAATCATAAAGCCAGCAGGCGTATGAATTTGTCACTTAGCGTATACTGGCCTACACTACATAAAGTAGCATGTTGGTTTATTCTCATTACCACTGGATAACCAGGTACTTTGAATGCACCTGAGGACAGAAAGACTGGCCTGCATGCAAGGGCACACACTACCAAACCCTTCGCTTCTCTAACTGGTAGTCTCCAGTTTGATCATTCCCTTAATTCAGGGCTGAAAACCACAAAAGTACCTACGGGGTATGGAAGGCACAGCCCGGGAACAGAATTTTCCCATACATACTTTTAGTCAATGCCCATATTACCTATGTTTGCTCTCAGCTCAAATAACATTTTAAAATATCAAAAATTGATTGAGTTAAATGATTTTTAATTGGAACACAATGCCTTTCTCAATAGGTTTTTCTGAATCTCTGAAGCAAGGTAATGATGATTAAAACAATATTCTAAAACAAACAAAAGTCACATAAGCACAGGCAGACAAAAAGTGACAAGAACAAACATGCTACTTTCTTGCATCTGCCGTTGATCAATTCCTAGTTTGTCACTGTTAAAAAAAAAAAAAATACATCAGCAGTAAACTAAAATTTAAAAAAAACACATGAAATCAAAATTATACTGATCCCCCTTTGAGAAACATTATCAATTACTCAGGAACATTTTAGCATTTTCTTTCATTCAACTATAATTCTTACATTTTGGATATATACAAAACCTCTCTTGATGTGATTGTAATAAAAGCCCTTGGCAAAGCAAAAATTAAATGACTGAAATAGCCCTTATCATTTTAAGAAATAAAATTATTCATGGTGTGGGCAAGAAGAAATAAAAATACCCAGGCTTGAGCCAGAATATCACACAAAAAAAGCCAACATTAATATCTGCTGTGCCAGCTGAATTCAAATTAACCCAATTTTTACATGTTAATTAAACCAGCTATTTTCTTCTTATTGTATTTTTGCTTCTTAAATAGTAGAGTCTACAAGTGATTCCCAACAGACTTGTTCCAACAACAATGACGTATTCATTTACTTCTATTATGACCATACAATACAGTAACTGAGCAGTAATTTTTCACAGTCAATTACATGTGTGGTTCTTTATGCTTAGAGATGCTGAAATAATGTGTACTATAGAGCCATATGCCCAAATCTCTAGTCTGCCAGAGGCAGTTGCCTGGGTAACACATTTTCTCTCCGGTTTAGCATAACCCTTCATTGAGTATCATTAGGTGTCATTAAATAGCAAACATTAACATGAACTTCAATATACTACTTAGATAGAGTCATTTTACCCATGTAAACAAGTGTTCCATCATTTATCTAAGCTTAAAATAGATTATGATTTTCTGTATTTAAGACCATAAAAAAGAAAAAAAAAGTGCCCATGTTTTGATTTCAGATTGAATTTGCAGAAATTTCTGATAACATAAGAGAACTCAGACCAAGTTTCAGAATAATATTTCATAATATTATGGTCATAATATTCAAAGTAAGCAAAGAAATATTAGGTTTTAAAAAGTACTCAATCCTATAAAATAATTCCATCAATTGTATCTCAGATGAAAGATTATTGCACCCTCTTTAATAAGGACTGGGAGAATGCACTCAAATTCAGCAACAAAATGAACTTTTAAAAAGAATAATAAAAGATAAAATAAAAAATAAAATAATAAAAATAATAAAAGAACTTTTAAAAAGAACTCTTAAAAAGAATAAGGTGCTTAAAAATCAAGGTATATAGGAATAAATACAAAGTATGGGATACATTGTTCATTATCTAAAATTTTTTTACAGCGTTATTGACATATAATTGACAAAAATTGTATATATTTAAAGTGTACGATGTGTTATTTTTATATACATATACACTGAAAAATGATTACCACAATCAAGCTAATTAACACATGCACCACATAGTTGTCTCATATAGTTAAAATATTTTAAACGTTCAAAATTTAATGAAGTACTATATGGTTTAGATGTGGCAATATATAGTTTATACAGGGTGTTCTAGAGCAATGTCTGCATTAAGAGTAGCAACGGGGGGGGGAAAAAAAAGAGTAGCCACAGTCTCAAATACTCTCCATCAGTCCTCTACCCTACACCACCCCAAACAAGCATCCACATCTAAAAAAAACAATGTGCTTTCTCTACAGTCTCAACAGTCCTAATCCGATTATCACTCCCAAACCAAGGAATTATGATGGTTCTGAGATACATCATCATTTCAGATGAACCTAAACTCAGCCTATAAGCAATCACAGCTTTTCTTCTATCATCCACATCACAAAGGGGCTCCAAATTGTCAATGTTAATTTTAAAGGACACATATAAAAAGAAAATGAATCATCAAATGGCACTACTACCCCAATTTATTTTCTTACCACTCCTAGTATAGAAGAAGGGTAGATTCTAAAATCCTGGCAGCAAGGGCAGAGGGACTCATAGAAGTTCAGGAGGCAGCATCAAAGCTGTCTACAGTCAACTTAGAATAACAAAAAAGAGAGGCTGGCCAAGAATAAATGAGTTCTTCTTGGTTATGGGGAATGAGATTCCAGACACTACTATGATGATGAAGTGGAATTTTTTTTTTCTTTTTCTTGCACCTGTTTCCTAACGCATAAGAAAGAAATAGCCACACAAAATGGGGCAACTTGGACTTGGGTACCACGCTCCTACCTCCACTGCTCCAAAAATAGTCATCTGTTTGCAAAAGTAAATCAAACCTCAATCATGAGTTCAGTCCAAGGGCTGGGAAGTAGTTAGCAGGAAAAAAATTATTTGCTTTTAATTGTATATTCCATTTTGGTTTCAGCACTCTGTTTTGAATGAATGTTTCTATGAGGCAAATTATAAGAAACAAATTGACAGCAAGGATAAATAAATCTTTACGCAAAACATTTTCAAGATATACTGGTATCAGGAGAAATTAAGTTGCATCTCTGATACCTCCATGCCAATTCACATTCTGAAATTATCTAAGACATTCTACAATTTCAAATAAAATTTTAAGAAATTAAAGCTAAATGGTATAAATGGTAATGACTGGGAAATGTAGCCTAATACCTTATGAAATGTTATAAATAAGAATTAAAATAAAAAGTGATTTCTAAAGCCAGGCACAATTGCACGTGCTTGTGTTCTCAGCTGCTCGGAAGGCTAAGGTGGGAGGGTCACTTGAGCCCAGGAGTTTGAGACCAGCCTGGGCAACAGAATGAGTTCTCATGTTCATTTTTTGTGAAAAAGGTAAAAAGTAATTTCTGCTTACAATATTCTGATTAAGCAGCATTTCTAGATTTTACCCCAAATCCACAATAAACAGAATACTACTATTCCCACCACTATTCCCAATACAGATTAAAATTTTACTAAATGAACATACTTTGCTTGCTTAAAAACTGGCACAAAATCTGGTAAAGAAAAAGACATATACATTAGTCATGTTTTGTT
Organism: Papio anubis; assembly: GCF_008728515.1. NCBI lineage: Eukaryota > Metazoa > Chordata > Mammalia > Primates > Cercopithecidae > Papio > Papio anubis. The sequence continues at coordinate 75,242,128 of NC_044979.1, forward strand.
ATACAAATAGCCACAGCAAAATACAATGAATTCACCTATTAACACAGGCCACCTGTGAATATAGATTTTCAGAAAATAACCAAAGGAGTTTATTATGATTGTTTGAGCCCATTCTATTTAGGTTCATTTTTTTTTTCTTTGCTCATAGAATAACCTATATAAGTGCTGAAAAGCAGTTAAGAAAAATTTTCTGTCCCAACTGATCTGGTATGTTTCCCTATCCTATGTCATGCTATCTCTGCACTTCTTACCAAGTTCTATTTCTAAAGGTCTCCTAACAATTTCAAGCTTTTTTAAAAAGCAGGCCATTACAACACAGAACAGTAATTGTAAAAGATCATCAAAATTAGAAACTGTTGGGAGTACTTTATATTTTTGCAAGAGGAAATTAAGCTACACAACTTTTGAGACTCTCTTGCATTTACTAGGTATAAGTATTGCAGAAAAGCAACATCAATATTTTAATGCTTTTTCCTTCAGAAGTTGGTGATTGTTTTATTTCTCAACTTAGGAAAAAAAAAACTCTAGGCTGGGCATGGTGGCTCACGCCTATAATCCCAGCACCTTGGGAAGCTAAGGCAGGCGAATCACCTGAGGTCAGGAGTTCGAGACTAGCCTGGCCAACATGGTGAAACCTCGACTCTACCAAAAATACAAAAATTAGCCAGGTGTGGTGACAGACACCTGTGATCCCAGCTAATCAGGAGGCTGAGTGAGGCAGGAGAATTGCTTGAACCCAGGAGGCCAGAGGTTGCAGTGAGCTGAGATCACACCACTACACTCCAGCCTGGGTGATAAAGCGAGACTCTGTCTCAAAAAAAAAAAAAACTCTAGAAGAAAGCACTGAATCAGAAAATCATAAAGCAAACAGAAGGAGGGTTTCAATACGAATTACATGTTCAGCTAAATCCTTAGGTGCTTTCAGGGTTTTGCCGAAGTAGATGCAATATTCTCAGTGAATCTAAAAAATTATGTTCTAAATAACTTGAAGAATAATGTGAACAACCAAATTTCACTAAAAAAGCAGAGACATAGCTGTCTTTACTTAACTCTACTGCAAAAGGCAGTTAACTTACCAGACCATAAGCCATAAACGAGTGAGGACATGAGTCCAGTCCTTTGCAAGGATGCTGAAGAATGGGGCAGGATTCTCAAAACTACGATAATCTAATCCTATATACAGGTGGTTTTCTCAACACAAAGAATCCCTCAGAATAAGTTAACAAAAACTAGAACAACCTCAAAATACTGTGGAAGCAGCCTACATGGGGAGGAGAAAAGTGAAGACAGGAGAAGAAAAAAGATTTGCTAAAAGTTTTAGATCTGTTACAAAAAAAAAAAAAAAAAGGCTCCACAGAATATTACAGCGGTCCTGGGAGAAAAATGACAGCAGAGATTTTAACATGTAAAAATTCAAAGAAGGAACCATAGAGAGAAATCTAAGAATCCCACCTCTTCTGGGTAATACCTCACATGTGCATGCAACATTATGTATTCAATCCATTCAAATTCGACAAATATTTATGGAGTGCCACTATGTGCCAGCCATGTTCTAGGATCTGCAGACTCAGCAGTGAACAAAACAGACAAAAATCCCTGCTTTCATTGAGCTTACAGTCAAGTGTGTGTGGGGAAGAGGAGGAGACAAAAAAACAACTAATGAAACCCACATGTATTATACATGATAACCACCATGAGAAAGCCCTAAAGGAAGTGAGTGAGCTTCTCAGGGGAAGTGCCTTACAGAAGGAAAAGGAGGCACAAGGCCTTTAGGTGGGACGAAGCATGGTGTGTTCAAGGTGTGGCAAGAAGACCAATGTCACCAGAAGAAAGTAATTAAGGAGAAGAGCAGCAGATGGAGTGAGGGGCTGGGGAGGTAACATAAGGAGAGAGTACCACAAGGCCTTGCTGGCCATGAGAAGGGCTTTGGCTTTTACTCTGAGTGAAAATGGAGAGTCATAAAGGGTTGTGAGCCAGAGAGTGACATAATCCAACTCAGATTTTAACAGAATCACTCTGGCTGCACAGGAAGACTTGGTGAGTGGTTATTACAATAAGCCAGGTGAGAGATGGTCATGCATGCGTATGGATATGGAGTAACACCCTCCATAATGCTGAGTAGAATTTTTAAAAAGTAAATCAAGTAAAATGCAGGGTCACATCATTGGGTGTTTAATCACTCAGTGGGAATGATTCTAGAGAACTAGCCAACTGGAAGCCACACACCAATCACCAGTTGCACTGCATCTGAATTTGCACTGATACAGAGTGAACTAATCGAGTTGTAGTATTTTTTCTTTTTTTGTTTGTTTTATTTAATAAACTGTTCTTGAAACTGTACTTGCAAAGAAAGTAAAAATGAAGCAGACCTGCAGGGGTGTGTACATTTGCTATCTTACTGCCCATTTGAAGCATCTTCACTAGCAGTTGGCATAGCACTATCTTCGCTATGTTGGGTATAGACTGAATGTGGGCTGTGTGTTGGAAACCAACCTGATGAGTCTTTTACTAAGCACTCTTACTGGACACCCTGGTCAGAGAGCCTTAAGTCATCAATCTTCACAGATGACCACAGCAGTTATAAGCCACAGTTGGAAACTTCTTTATATATTTTTTCTATATGACTTTATGAAACAAGACCAAAAACAGAGCTTGTCTTAGAGTTTACCTTTGAATCTTTTCTTATTTGGGGACTTGCCTCCAGACTTATTTACTGGGTCTCTTTCTTGGTCAACTTTCCAGCATCTTCCTTTTTTTGTATTATCCTTGCTGGTATCATAAAGCCTTAACAGCAGTTGCTGCTACTGTCACCCTTCCAAGAAATTGGGCAGAGGGGGTACTGACGATACATATACTGATAGTGAGGCCAACCAGACTGGATGTAAGATTTGAAGGGAGGTGTGAAAGAAAAGAAGGAAGCAAGGATGTCTCCAGAGTTTGGGGCCTGAGCAACTGCAAGACGGAATCTACTGAGCAAGCAATAGGAAAGAATGCTTGGAGACAGAAGGCTCAGGAGCCTAGATCAGGACATGTGAGGTTTGAGGGGACTATTAGGTATGCAAATGGAATCTCACAGAAACAGCAGGGAGGAGAGGGCTGGAGACATAAAAGTAGAAGTTATGAAGTATTTAGCACCATGAGATGGGACAAGATCACCCAAAAAGTAGTCAGGAAAAACCAGAGATGTGAGAACCAGTAAGGTCTGAGGGATGCAAGGGAACATGGTATACTGAATGTGAAGCGAGTATTGCAAAAAGGGGTAGGAGGCAAGTGTTAACCAGAGAACTAATATTATCATTGGATTCTGATGTGAGGATTGCAACAAGGGCAGAAACATGGGGAGAGTGGATTCAAGAATGAATGGGCAGGCTGGGCGCGGGGGCTCACACCTGTAATCATAGGAATTTGGGAGGCAGAGGCGGGTGGATCACTTGAGGCCAGCCTGGACAACATGGTGAAACCCTGTCTCTACCAAAAATACAAAAATTAGCTGGGCATGGTGCCATGCACCTGTAATTCCAGCTACTCAGGAGGCTGAGGCAGGAGAATTGCTTGAACCCAGGAGGTGGAGGTTGCAGTGAGCTGAGATCGTGCCACTGCACTCCAGCCTGGGTGACAGAGCAAGACTCCATCTCAAAAAAAATGAATGGGCAGAGGAATTAATTGTAAGGGCCAGAATAGACAGTGCTTTTGATGAGTGTTGCAGAAAGAAGAGAAATGGAGCAGAATCTGAAGAGAAAAGTGTAATTATGAGGAGTTTTTCTTCACATGGAAGGTCTGTTTGCCGCCAGCAAAGATGCCAGGAATTGGGGAAGAGAAGTAGGAGGTGAGGGAAGGAATAACAGAGGGAAAGAATGAGAGAAGGAAGGAATGTTGGAACAATATCTGTAGGTAAATTGAGAAGGGAAAGCTAACTAAACTTCCCTGAAGTTTATTTCATTGGGTGACAACATACAAGCATTCACCAAGCAAGTAACAACCCCATTTAATCAGATGAGAAAACAGGCTTACATAGGATAGGTCACTTGTCTAAGATCCCACAGATTTTAAGAGACCTAGCAAAATGTGTTTTTTCTACTACTATCAGTGATTCTTTCAGTATATAATGCTTTTCCCACGCAAAAGACCCATTGTTATCAGGATGGCATTTAGCAGGAGGAATAAGAGTGACTCTGTAACATTGAAGCCATTTCCTGTATGAGTGGACAGGGAAGCAGATAGCATAGGAAGTGTTTGGTGCAGGGAAAGCAGAACATAGGAGCGAGTGAGATGGTATTCTGATAGTAAAGTTCATCTCATCATTAGGGTTTGTCCACTGCTCTTTGACGACAACCCTAAAATGGTTTGGGAAAAGAGCCTGATGACCCAAATAATGTAAACCTTAAAAGCACTGGTCTGTAAACTTTAAGATATTGAAATAAACTAGAAAAATAATTTTAAATGTATATGCTTACACTATGCAGCCATAAAAAGGAATGAGGAAGATTTCTTTACATATTCAAAACATATGACTAAGAGATAAAAGCAACTGTGTGTGTGTGTGCTGTATGTGTGTGTGCGTGTCTGTCTTCCCTGGAGACTAATATTATACAAATGCTGTGATGGTTAATTTTATGAGTTACCTCGACAGCAACATGTAGTAGTCAGATTAAACATTATTTCTGGGTATGTCTATAGGGGTGTTTCTGGACGAGATCTGCATATAAATAGGCAGTCTGGGTAAAGTAGATTGCTCTCCCAATGTGGTAGACAATATCCAATCCACTGAGGTCCTGAATAAACCAAAAAGGTGGAGAAAGGGATAACTTGCTTTCTCTACTTGAGTGTTAGAGCTGGAACATGGATCTACTCCTGCTCTCAGACTGGGAATTACACCATTGGCTCCCTGGTTCTCAGGCCTTTGGACTCAAACTGAATTACACCATTGGCTTTCCCAGATCTCCAGCTTGCAGACAGCTGATACGGGGAGTTGTCAGCCTCCACAGTCATGTGAGACAAGTCCTTAAAATAAATGTCTTTATTATTTACATGTATATTTACATGTGTATTTGTTTCTCTTTATATAAATATACATAGATACCCACATATGTGTGTGTATATATGCCCTATTGGGTCTGTTTCATTGGCAAACCCTAGTATACATGCACATATACTACATATATACACACACACACTCCCTCAAAGGAGCGTATATATAGTATATAGAGTTGATAGAGCTGACTTTTGGATATGAATGGGGAAGGAAAGATGAACATAAATACACATATCAATTTACTTATATTGATACCCTATGGGAGGAGAAACCAAAAAAGTAATACAAAAAAGAATGACATATAAAAAGGAAGGAAGAGTCAGGGTGAAAGGGATGGGCATGTTAAGACAGACTTCCCTGAGCATACCTTCCTTCTGTCGTGTAGTTTTGATTTGGGAAACACATGCTTTACATATTCAAAAATTAAATTAAGGTGAAAATAAAAAAGGCAATCCCTAAAAATTGAAAACAAACTGAAAAAACGAACCTAACTATATATATCAAGTTGGTGGCAAAACCACACTGAATTAAATGTATTCTTCCCAATAACTTTAGAATACAGTATTTTAACTATATATACTTTGTGGAACACAGTATAAGTACAATTGATCTAAAAAGAAATCTTAAACTTCATTCAGTACCTAACTGTTGGCAGCAATAAAGGTGTTACTATTTTGGATATATCCTACACATGGCAAATACGTAATATTGTGAATATTGCTGGTAACCAGGATTTTCAATGAAAGAGCAAAGAGATAGAAAAATCAAAAAAATAAAATTACTTTGGATTTAACTGTGTCAGTTTATCTTTACGTTTGAAATATCACCATGAATGGAAAATTTTTTCTCTAATGAATTGAAAAGGCATCAGCTGGGTGCGATAGCTCACACTTGTAGTTCCAGCACTTTGGGAGGCCAATGTGGTGGGATCATTTGAGCCCAGAAGTTCAAGACCAGCCTGGGAAACATAGCGAAACCCCATCTTTACAAAAAAGTTTAAAAATTTAGCCAGCCATGGTGGTGTGTGCTTGTGGTCCCAGCAACTCCAGAGGCTGAGGCAGGAGGATCACTTGAGTCTGGGAAGTTGAGGCTGCAGTGAGCCATGATTGTGCCACTACACTTCAGCCTGGACAACAGCGCAAAACCCTAACTCAAAATAATAACAATAAATAAAGAGGAGAGAAAAACAAAAGGTCTCAAAGTAGTGACAACTCAAAAGAAGGAAGCACACCTAATCCTCGGATTGTGGTCTATAAATACAACTGCCTGCTAAAAAGAAGAGCTCCAGAGAGAAAGGTCGGATTACCCACAAAGGGAAGCCCATCAGACTAACAGCAGATCTCTCTGCAGAAACCCTAAAAGCCAGAAGTGAGTGGGGGCCAATACTCAACATTCTTAAAGAAAAGAATTTTCAACCCAGAATTTCATATCCAGCCAAACTAAGCTTCGTAAGTGAAGGAGAAATAAAATCCTTTACAGACAAGCAAATGCTGAGGGATATCGTCACCACCAGGCCGGCCTTACACGAGCTCCTAAAGAAAGCAGTAAATATGGAAAGGAAAAACCGTTACTAGCCACTGGAAAAACAAATCAAAACCAAAATGTAAAGACCATCGACACTATGAAGAAACTGCATCAACTAATGGGCAAAATAAACGGCAAGCATCATAATGACAGGATCAAATTCACACATAACAATATTAACCTTAAATGTAAACGGGCTAAATGCCCGAATTCAAAGGCACAGACTGGCAAATGGGATAAAGAGTCAAGACCCATCAGTGTGCCATATTCAGGTGACCCATCTCACATGTAAAGACACACACAGACTCAAAATAAAGGGATGGAGGAATATTTACCAAGCAAATGGAAAGCAAAAAAAAAGGCAGGGAGTGAAATCCTAGTCTGATAAAACAGACTTTAAACCAATAAAGATCAAAAAAGACAAAGAAGGGCATTACATAATGATAAAAGGATCAATCCAACAAGAAGAGCTAGCTATCCTAAATATATATGCAGCCAATACAGGAGCACCCAGATTCATAAAGCAAGTTCTTAGAGACCTACAAAGAGACTCAGACTCCCACACAATAATAGTGGGCAACTTTAATACCCCACTGTCAATATTAGACAGATCAGAGACAGAAAATTAACAAGGATATTCAGAACTTGAACTCAGCTCTGGACCAAGCAGAACTAATAGACATCTACAGAACTCTCCAACCCAAATCAAAAGAATATACCTTCTTCTCAACACCACATAGCACTTCTTCTAAAATTGACCACATAATTGGAAGTTAAACACTCTGCAGCAAATGCAAAAGAATGGAAATCAAAACAAACAGTCTCTCAGAGCACAGTGCAATCAAATTAGAACTCAGGACTAAGAAACTCACTCAAAACCACACAGCTACATGGAAAATGAACCACCTGCTCCTGAATGACTACTGGGTAAATAACGAAATTAAGAGAAATAAATAAGTTTTTTGAAACAAATGAGAACAAAGACACAACATACCAGAATCTCTGGGACACAGCTAAAGCAGTATTTAGAGGGAAATTTATAGCACTAAATGCCCATAGGGAAAGCGGGAAAGATCTAAAATCAACACTCTAAACATAACAATTAAAGAACTTGAGAAGCAAAAGCAAACAAATTCAAAAGCTAGCAGAAGATAAGAAATAACTAAGATCAGAGCAGAACTGAAGGAGACACAGAAACAAAAAACCCTTCAAAAAAAAAATCATGAATCCAGGAGCCAGTTTTTTGGAAAGATTAACAAAATAGATAGAACTCTAGCCAGACTAATAAAGAAAAGAGAGAAGAATCAAATAGATACAATAAAAAATGAAAAAGGGGAGATCCGCACTGATCCTACAGAAATACAAACTACTATCAGAGAATACTGTAAACACTTCTACACAAATAAACTAGAAATCTAGAAGAAATGGATAAATTCCTGGACACATACACCCTCCCAAGACTAAATTAGGAAGAAGTTGAATCCCTGAATAGACCAATAACAAGTTCTGAAATTGAGGCAGTAATTAACAGCCTACCAACCAAAAAAGGCTCAGGACCAGATGGATTCACCGCCAAATTCTACCAGAGGTACACAGAGCAGCTGGAACCATTCCTCCTGAAACTATTCCAAACAACAGAAAAACAGGGACTCCTCCCTAACTCATTTTATGAGGCTAGCATCATCCTAACACCAAAATCTGGCAGAGACACAACAAAAAAAGAAAATTGCAGGTCAATATCCCTGACGAACATTGATATGAAAATCCTCAATAAAATACTGGCAAACCGAATCCCGCCACACATTAAAAAGCCTATTTACCATGATCAAGTCGGCTTCAATCCTAGGATGCAAGGGCTGGTTCAACATACGTGATAATCAATAAATATAATCCATCACATAAACAGAACCAATGACAAAGACCACATAATTATCTCAATAGATGCAGAAAAGGCCTTCAATAAAATTCAACACCCTTTCATGCTAAAAACAGTCAATAAACCAGGTATTCATGGAATGTATCTCAAAAAGAATAAGAGCAATTTATGACAAACCAACAGCCAATATCGTACTAAATGGGCAAAAGTTGGAAGCATTCCGTTTGAAAACCAGCACAAGACAAGGATGTCGTCTTTCACCACTCCTATTCAAAACAGTATTGGAGGTTCTGGCCAGGGCAATCAGGCAAGAGAAAGAAATAAAGGGTATTCAGATGGAAGACAGGAAGTCAAATTATCTCTGTTTGCAGATAACATGATTGTATATTTAGAAAACCCCATCATCTCAGCCCAAAACCTCCTTAAGCTGATAAGCAACTTCAGCAAAGTCTCAGGATACAAAATCAATGTTCAAAAATCACAAACATTCCTATACACCAATAAAAGACAAACAGAGAGCCAAATCATGAGCAAACTGCCATTCACAATTGCTACAAAAAGAATAAAATACCAGGGAATACAACTTACAAGGGATGTAAAGGATATCTTCAAGGAGAACTACAAATCACTGCTCAAGAAAATAAGAGAGGACACAAACAAATGGAAAAACATTCCATGCTCATGGATAGAAAGAATCAATATTGTGAAAATGGCCATACTGCCGAAAGTAATTTATAGATTCAATGCTATTCCCATCAAGCTACCATTGACTTTCTTCACAGAATTAGAAAAAACTACTTTAAATTTCATATGGAAACAAAAAAGAGCCTGTATAGCCAAGACAATCCTAAGCAACAAGAACAAAGCTGGAGGCATCATGCTACCTGACTGCAAACTACACTATAAGGCTACAGTAACCAAAACAGCATGGTACTGGTACCAAAACAGATATATAGACCAATGGGACAAAACAGAGGCCTCAGAAATAACACCACACATCTACAACCATCTGATCTTTGACAAACTTGACAAAAACAAGAAATGGGGAAAGGATTCTCTATTTAAATGGTATTGGGAAAACTGGCTAGTCATAGGCAGAAAACTGAAACTGGACCCCTTCCTTACACCATATACAAAAATTAACTCAAGATGGTAAAGATTTAAACGTGAGATCTAAAACCATAAAAACCCTAGAAGAAAAACTAGGCAATACCATTCAAGACATAGGCATGTGCAAAGACTTCATGATTAAAACACCAAAAGCAATGGCAACAAAAGCCAAAATTGACAAATGGGATCTAATGAAACTAAAGAGCTTCTGCACAGCAAAAGAAACTATCATCAGAGTGAACAGGCAACCTACAGAATGGGAGAAAATTTTTGCAATTTATCCATCTGACAAAGGACTAATATCCAGAATCTACAAGGAACTTAAACAAGTTTACACGAAAAAAACAACTCCATCAAAAAGTGAGCAAAGGATATAAACAGACACTTCTCAAAAGAAGACATTCATTGTCCAACAAACATATGAAAAAAAGCTCATCATCACTGGTCATTAGAGAAATGGAAATCAACACCACAATGAGATATCATCTCATGCCAGTTAGACTGGAGATCATTAAAAAGTCAGGAAATAACAGATGCTGGAGAGGATGTGGAGAAATAGGAATGCTTTTATACTGTTGGTGGGAGTGTAAACTACTTCAACCATTGTGGAAGTCAGTGTGGTGATTCCTCAAGGATCTAGAACTAGAAATATCATTTGACCTAGCAATCCCATTACTGGGTATATACCCAAAGGATTACAAATCATTCTGCTATAAAGACACATGCACACGTATGTTTATGGCAGTACTATTCACAACAGCAAAGGCTTGGAACCAACCTAAATGTCCATCAATGATAGACTGAACAAAGAAAATATGGCACACATACACCATGGAATACTATGTAGCCATAAAAAAGAATGAGCTCATGTCCTTTGTAAGGACATGGATGAAGGTGGAAACCACCATTCTCAGCAAACTAACACAGGAACAGAAAACCAAACACCGCATCTTCTCACTCATAAGTGGTAGTTGAACAATGAGAACATATGGGTACAGGGAGGGAAACATCACACACTGGGGGCTGTTGGGTGGTGGGGGGCAAGGATATATTAGGAGAAATACCTAACGTAGATGGGTGCAGCAAACAACCATGGCACTTGTATACCTATGTAACAAACCTGCACGTTCTGCACATGTATCCCAGAACTTAAAGTATAATAATAAAAAAAATGGGGGGCTTCAAGAAGAACAGCTGATTCCAGGTTTGGGGCAGGAAATATATAAAATAACAACCTAGTTTGCCAGAAATCAAGGAAGCTACCAAAATCAATGGATCATATCAAAAAGGACAAAAGAGATAATATAAAAGGGTTCCTAGTGGCCAAAGATAAGATATTGCAGTTAAAACACAAACACAGAAAAACCTATAAGTTCATAATAATCAATATAAAAAAGACCCCAATTCCCCCACCTTACAAAACACAACTCATTGAAGTTACAACAGCACCAACTCCTTATGCTGAGAATTAGCTCAGACCAAATAAGTAATTACATTGACTCTCATCTCTAAGCATATATCTCACAGCCTGCCTCTCTAATTGCATGTTTAACAGGGATGTCAATATTCAAATGTCCTAAAGAACTCTTAATTTTGCTTCCAAACCTACTCTTCTCCCAACATTCCCTATCTCATTTGCTTATATTGCCATTCCCTATATTTCATATCTAATCCATCAATAAAATCCCAAATCCAACCACTTCTTACCATTCCACTCTAGTCTTGCCATCACCTTTTACACAGATTACTGCAGCACAGTCCTAATTTCCCTTTCTTCCACTGTCACCCACTTCATCCCATTCTCTCAAATCAGCCAGGCAAAACCTTTCAAAATGTAATGCAGATCATGCTATTCCCATGCTCAAAACTCCCCAATTACTTCTACTACTGTCAAACTACAATTCTACAACATCTACATAACCTGGCCCCGGGATACATTTTTACTTCTTTCACTCTCCTATCAACCCTCTCTACTAGCTGGTCTCTTTGCTGCTTCTCAAACATGCCAAGCACCCTCCCCTCTCAGGCTCTTTGCACGTTATCTCCTCTATTCTTCTCTATTGAGAAGGCTCAATCCCTAGAGTCTCCCACGGCTCACTCCTTCATTCAAGCCTCTACCCAAATGTCACTTTTCAGAGAGATCTTCCCTGACCACTTTATCAACCATAGCACTTTCATAAATACAACAACCTACCTCTGTATTTTGTTTACATTATCTGTTTGCTATATAAAAGCACACTGTTTAGAACGGTGCCTGGCACATAGTTGGTGTCAATATATATTTGTTAAATGAGTTACCAAATCTGAAATTAACCTATATTTTTCAAGTATCAAAGTTCTCTCAGATGTGTAGCAAAAGGTCATTTTACCTTACCATATATCATTTATTTTAAAGACTAAGTTACTCTATAATTTCTGACAATTAAGTTCTTTCACCAGTTATCTTCTTTCACCTTTTGCATATTACAGACTGAAGATCTCAAAATCTTTACATCAGATTGCAAGAGAAGTGTTACTTTACTCTCAAAAACCTTCATTAAAATCTGTGAATCTCACTGTATTTACTAGGAAACGACTCACTGACAATCATGCCACAATTATGCCACAATCAATGGGAAAGTTGGGTACTACATTTCCTAACGTTTTTGTCTTAGTCCATTTTATGCTGCTAGAGCAGAATACCTGAGACTGAGTAATTCATTTTAAAAATTTACTTCCTCACTGTTCTGGGATTTGGAAGTCCAAGATCAAGGCACTGGCATTGAGGGTTTTCTTCTGGGTCGTGATGGAAGGCATCGCATGGGCAAGGGAAAGAGAGGGGGAAGAGGAAAACTCATCCTTTTATAAGAAACCCATTCCTGAGATAAAGAACCCCCTCCTATATACCACATGCCTGCGATAAAAGCATTAATATATTCATCTCTTAAAGGTCCCCACCTCCCAACATCGTTGCAATAGACTAAGTTTCCAACACATGAACTTTCAGGACACATTCAAACTACAACAGTTTGCTTCATGAATTCCTCACAGCTTAGTACAAGACTGTTTTAATTTAAGCAACCCCACATCCTGTACCTCTAATTCTGACATTGGTAAAGAAGCAGATTTGCAACTAGCTAGGAAACAGAGCTTACATTTGATTTCCTTTCCTTTAAAATTTTAGATTTATTTTTTAAACACCTATGGTCTAGATCAAGCAAACCAAACAATTAATCCAGCCGATCTTCTTACACTAACACCAAACAACGAAAAAGGAAAGGAACAGTATTTGCTCTTTCAAGCATTCACTGAGCAGCATCATATGCTGGGAAGAATATGGAAGAACTGTTGGTATTTTAAGCTGGCCCAGTAAAGATACTTATTCTTATTCTGAGAATATGATATGCAATGGTAGCTCAAGGTTCAATATAAGAATAGTAAAAAAGGGAAAAGTGTTCCAAAGTCTCCTCAGTCAAAAAAAAAAAAAAGAGTAAGAGGTAAGTAAGGCCAGCTTTTCATCAGTTTAGGTATGGGTGATGAAGAGGCTCTCATGGAGGTTTTATGTTCACCTCATGTTGGTCAAATATGAGGGCTAATGACTACTCTCAAGGGCAAAGAATCTTGCAAAGGCCATCAGAACTTCTAAGCAAAGACATATGCTAAGTTCTTGTGCAAAGCTCAATTTTAAACATTCTTCTCTACGCATAGAAAGTTTCATGGTACAGCAGATTGGGCACAAGCCAGAAAGAACTGGGTCCAAATGCTAGTTCTACCACTCATTAGCTATATGACTTTGAGCAAATTATTTAACCTCTCTAATTCTCCACCTCCCTTTGTAATATGGGGGGTGAAAATATTTATTTTAAGGCCTTGTATGAAGATTGAATAAGAAAACAGGTGGAAATTGTTAGCACCAGATATGGAATCCTATATATGCTCAGTAACTATTCATTTCCTTCATCCTTTGGTCCAACCATGTAGGAAAAATATCAGCATAGCTACTGCTCACAGAATATTTTTATAAGTTCTTTAAGAAATAAAAGTTGCCCCTCTCCAAGCTTCCTCACCTCTCTGCAAAGATCCCTATCACCCAGCAGGCACAATCTGGAGTCTACCAGGACTAATTACATTCTTCTCTTTATTCTGTGAATGTCAGCCTTGACCAGCAGTCCCAGACACCTGGGTTACCCTTTACCACTCATATCTAATCCCCGAGAGGCCCTGGACTTTCCCTATTCTGTCATCATCTCCCAGAAACCCTCCAACTGTGTCCTCTAGAATTCAATGTACAGTGATCAAAATCTCCTCCTCAATCCCTTCTATAAAATATCTCTTCACTTTCTTGCTCTAACCAATACCTGACAGTCCTTGAGGACAATGCTTCCACTGTAGACCTTCTCAGGTAGGGATGAGCTTTCCTTCTGCAGTCCTGGGTTGCACCAGGCCTATAAGCAGGTTGGCTAGTAAATTCCATATTCTCCTTCCTAACCCCCATCCATTCAAATATTCACATCATCTGACTATACAACTCAGCATAACTCTTGCTTCTGTGACCTAATAACCCTGGATTCCCCTCTCACCCCGTATTTTAGCTCCTGGATCGATGACACTCTCTCAACTCCTATATTAGTTCTCAATATTTTCAACATACTTATCCTTCAATATACTGATCCTTCAAATACTAAGGCCTCCAATTACATTAACTCATCTCTTCCTATGGCCTTTCTTCTATCCTTCCTCCGTCACTCACTCCCATGGTCACACTCTAGACTTTACTTGCCATTACCAAAAACTCCTTTTTCTCAATTTCATGCATCTCACTTTATGGCCACTATCTTCTAGTCTTCCTGTTCAGTCCCTCATAAACATATCCCATTGATCAACAACCTTCAACCATGCTGAAATTCACAATTCATTAAGCATGCCACCTTCTCACCATCCCTCATTGCATCCTACTCAATGTCCTCTCTTTGCTCCTTGCCCAGACTAAATCTATAGTCTATCATCATAATTACTCCCTTGCACGCCCCTGCACCTACCTCCCTGGAACCTGGCCTATTCTGGATTATTCAATGGCCATGACCTCAACCCTAGCTACATCCAACCCTTACTATCTGGACCTGAACAGCTGACCTTACCTGAAAAACACACAGCCACACTAACTCGTCTCACTTTAAATTTCATGATCACTAATCCTCAGGTAAGCACTCAAGTGGCTCCTGCCCAGCCATCATGCTGTTCCTTACACATTCACCCTCCCACTTTTAGATAACTATGTAGTATACAAATCTCTCTCCACAAACTGCCAATACCTCAACCTGCACCTCCATCTCATCTATTTCCTGGAGAAAAATCAAAGAAACCGAAAGACAACCTGCCCCAAATCTCACCACTACATCTACACTCTGCCTCTACCCTAGTCTCTACCTTCTCTTCTATTCTTCTAGCTCAGTGTTTCTCAAAATTTTTAGGTCTCAGGACCTCTTAACACGGTTGTAAATTGTTGAGGTCCCCAGAGAGCTTTTATTAATGTGGATTATAGCTATCATATTTACTGTACAGAAATTAAAATTGGGAAATTTAGAAAATATTTATTTCATTAAAAAGTAACTCTATTACATGGTAATACAAAACATTTGTATGAAAAAGAACTATACTTTTTTTATTTTTAATGGTAGAGACAGGGTCTTGCTATGTTGGCCAGGCTGGTCTCAAACTCCTGGCCTCAAGCGATCCTCCTGCCTCAGCCTCCCAGAGTGCTGGGATTACATGCGTGAGCCAGCACACACTGCCAAAGACCTATATTTTCTAAAACATAAAATTTAGTGAGAAAAGCAGTTTTATATCTTTACAAATCTCTTAAATGTCTGACTTTAATGGAAAACAGCTGCATTCAATCTGCTGTAATATGTTGTTTTGGTTGAAGAATATGAAAGGATTTCAGTCTCACACAGATTCATAGTTAGAAAAGAAGTATTTTAATGGCCATTTTAGATAATTAGGGATGTTCTTCTTTGATACAACACCAAATCCCAATAAGTAAAGTTTCTTAAAGACTAGTGGCAATGTGCAATCTGAAACTATATTAGTGAACTTTTCTCCTCTCTGTTACCTTAAAATTCATCGGTCTACGACTCACTTTTCAAACTATCTTTTACCCATGCATAATTTTGTAACACCATGCACTCCAGTCAACTGGGAAAACACTGTTTCTCTATATTATGCAGATCATCCAAATGTTAGGAAACTTCATTAAACTATATTTAAAAGCCACATTCATTAACATCACCACCAATGACATCAGAAAGTCTTTAAGTATTAGGAAGATGAAACATAAAAATTTTAAATCTTTCAAATAAGTCATTCTTTCCAATAAAAATGGTAGCCTGTATCCCCTAGAAGAAGACTAGCTCAACTAGCAACTCAAAACAAGTACTTTTCCTCAGACAACCACCATACTACATTAAAGAGTTCTTTATGCATACTTACCATTACTCAGAATTTTAAAATGTAATCTTGTGTAATCAAGAGCAAGATTTAATAAAATCAATGATTTTGACTGCTTCCTCAAAGACATTCTGAAGCAGAATCAGTATGATAATGATGATGATGAATGTGTAATGAAGAAAATAATGATTGCTTACTCTGTTTGGATTGGCGTCTGTCTTATTCTGTTCAGGTTATTACAACAAAATATCCTAGTACTTGGTAATTTATAAGTAACAGAATTTACTGCTCACAGTTCTGGGGGTTGGGAAGTCCAAGATCAAGGCAGCAGTAGGTCTGGTGTCTGGTGAAGACTTTCTCCTTCATAGATGGTGCCTTCTTGCTACATCCTCACATGGCAGAAGGGACAGACAGGTTCCCTCAAGCCCTAATCATTTCCCCAAAGTTCTACCTCTTCACACTATCACCGTGCAGGTTAGGTTTCAACATGAATTTTGGAGGGACATCAATGTTCAGACAAAATCTTATTTGCCATTAAGCTACCAGAAGTTTTATTCACTATTGCTTTCAGAAACATCAGCTCAAATATCAACATGGTGAAAAAGGCAGATCATGCTTTTACTATTGTGCAAATAGTTTTGACTTCCCGGACTTCTGAAAAGTTCTCAGGGGCTTCCGGGAGTCCACTGGCTACACTTTGAGGTCAGGTGTTCTAGTTGAACTCTCCATGCTCTTACAAGAGGCCAACCTTCTAGATAATGCTCCAGAATGTCTTTCCTTTCTCTCCTACATTGTCAATGTTATCTACTCTCAAATGAGTCTTTCCCATTGGCAGACATTATTTATTCACCTAGAAAAAAACCTCCTTCAACCTCCCTTTTCCTTCCAGTTATGGCCTTATTTCTCACCCTTCCTTTTCAATAAAACTCTCCAAAAGAAGGCTTGGATTGGTAAGCAGGAGGAGCCAGGTAAGAGGAGAAGGAGCGCTATCTGTACATATGAATGAGAAGCGAAATCAGCAACCAGTCAGCAATCAACCCTTTCTGAAATTAAAAAGAAAAAGAAAACCCAGGCACCTGACATTCCTAGAGATTTTCTAATACATCAGCAACATAATACAAACCTTTTTAAAAATTCTTTTTAATTTACTGCCTGTAGACAGTGTCTAGCCACCACATTGCACACAACCCCCCCCCCATGATTTCAGACATCAAATATTAACACAAAGTGAGTAATGCTAAAAGAAAGGGGGTTAATCAGACACCTTGAGAGAAAGGAAAAAATAACACTGATTCAATGAGAGCTGTTAATGAGGCTTTTTGTTTTGGTAGATTAATTTGGGAGTCTGATGACTAAGAAGAAAATCTAAGCTTCTCAGGTGACTGCTATTGATTACTATCAAGGTTTTTTTTTTTAATTGAAGAGATGCTTTTGCTAAATTCTATAGTTTATGAATTTCAGGTGTTTATCTGAAATCTATGTCTACCCTAATAGTATAGAAAACTTTCCTCATTAGCAAATTGAAAGACCTCCCCTTATTGATTCCGTATTATAACCTGACAGATGATGAACATTTCAGGCTGTGAACTGCTGATGTTTAAATACATTACCCTAATACTCTTTAAGTATTGCCAATTGTAAACCTCATTAACTCCCAGCATGTGGCCAAGGCCTGGATTTCATCGTGACAGCCTCACAAAATGAAAACAGGTATATAAAAATCATTTTATCATCAACATTATTATATCCTCCTTCACCTTGTGAAATCTTTAAAAGGCCATGTATTTTTTCCTCAGAAAAAGAATAGCAAACATAGGAAAGGCAGAGAACATGCTTTATTTATACAGGCCACACATTTCTAATCTTTAGATTTCTTTTTCATCTTTTTCTTCTTTGATACCCTTATTCTTCATGCATCAAAACAGGAACTGTCCAGGACTCAATCTCTTTACTCTGAACAGAAAGGAATTATTTGAGGCCGGGCATAGCGGCTCACACCTATAATTCCAGCACTTTGGGAGGGCTGAGGCAGGTGGATCGCTTGAGGTCAGGAATTCGAGAGCAGCCTGGCCAATATGGTGAGACCCCATCTCTACTAAAAATACAAAAATTAGCCGGGTGTGGTGGTGCATGCCTGTAATTGCAGCTACAGGGGAGGCTGTAGCAGGAGGATTGCTTGAGCCCAGGAGGCAGAGGTTACAGTGAGCTGAGATCATGCCACTGCACTCCAGCCTGAGACTCTGTCTCAAAAAAAAAAAAAAAAAAGAAAGAAAAATTATTTAAGGGTTTGATTATATTGCTGTCATTTTGGTACGACAAAGTGGCAGGGGGCTGACAAGGTAGTATAGTGAATCTGTCAGCCTCATCACTAGCAAATTGAGACAACTAACATCCCTTTTCCAAAAGAAGCGCCAACTTCTGTTTGCACATGGAGTGCAAAGAGGTTCCACACTGGAGATGAAAGACATATGTGTGGTAAATTCCTATGTGACCCTAGCAAGCCGACTGGATCCCTGAGCCACCCAGTGCCCACCCTACAGACAGTGCTTGGTACCCATAACCCTCAGTGAGTCAGGCACTCAACACCTCCAGCTTATTCTAGTCCCACGTGGTCTTCCCAGGTGAGAAGGTCAGTCACAAGTGAAGACAGTTTTTTAGCCTCGACTCCCTTTAACAAGACAACAGTCAAAAACAACAACAAATAAAACATTTGCAAAGATCAAAGGAAAGATTTTCACCTTGCTCTTAACAGACAAGTTGTGTGAATAATGTATAAAAATTATACTTAGAAGATATACAAAGCTTTATTCTCATTTTGAATAAAAATAATAATAATCACAACCAAATCTAAAAGGTACAGTTCAGTTATGTGGTTCAGTATCAGTAAGGAGGTCTAGGCCCTAAGAAGTCCTTAGAGTCCCACCTCCTCCTCAAATGCTGGGACAAGCCCTCTTCACTCATTAAGGCCCACCAAAAACAAAAGGCTTCCAGCCCTAGACACTCAAAGTCTCCTCTCATCTCCCTTACGGAACTTCATAAATTGATTAAACCCATCATTAAGTAGATTAAAACAGTGGAATGCAGGGAGGTCTAAACACAACAAAGAGTATTAACAGCAAGTATGCTGTTACACAGGCAAATCATGCCAATCCCCTCATTCAAATTAGCCTTTGATGGCTCTCCAGCACTCTCAACATAAAGAACTCCAATCCTTAATATGAGGTACAAGTCCCTACACAGTCTGGGCACAGCCCACCTCTCCCACCACCATGCTCTGCACTTCCGTGCTCCAGGCATGCCAGCCCCTGCATTTCAAAACACAGGGCCTTTGCAAGTGCTGTTCCCTCTGCCTGCAACTCTCTGTCCTCTGTACTCCCACCTCCAACTCCTGCAGCTCAGATGTCACTCATGGAAAGTCTTCCCAACTTCCCAGTCCAAATGAAGCCCCTATTTGCTGTTACTCACACCATCCCTCTCTTTCATAGCAGTATCACATCAATTCACATTTCTTTCAGGCTCCCTGATGAATACCTATCTGCTCCATTAAATTAGAAGTTCCAAGAGGGCAACAAGCACTGTGCTTTTTTTCCACTCACCATGTTATCCTCAATATACACAACTGTGCCAAGCAGAGACGAGGTTCCCAAAGAGCTGCTGAATGACTGGAGAGTGTTCAGAGAGAAGCTCCAGCACGGAAGGCTGACCAAGGCACCCAAGGCACTCACGCATCATTCCATTAGAAACAAGAGTGCCACAGAAAACAGGATCCCTCCCTCAGCAAGCTGGGGGTGTTAAGGCCATAAGTGCACAGGCATTTAAATTCCCTGCCCGGAGTTCCACCCCAGCCCACACATAGGTGAAGTCTTTAGAAAGCGGCCACGACCTCACAGAGACAGTTCACAATAGGGGTCTCTGCCTGGAAAATGTCTGGATAAAGCCAAACTACCACTAGAAGAAGATTTTTTCTGGATCAGGCTGGTCCTTGGCAAAAGAAAATTCTTCACAACTATAAGCTTTCTGATGTCCCGGAAAAAAACAGCTACATGAGTGTATTCATTTCCTGGGGCTGCTGTGACAAATTACAACGGGAAAATAAAACTGGTACACTGAAGAGGCATCTGCACTTCCAGGTTCACTGCAGCATTATTCACAATAGCCAAGATATACAATCAACTCCAGTGCCCATAACAGATGAATGGATGAAGAAAATGTGATACATGCACACAATGGAACACTATTAAGCCTTTAAAAAGGAGATCCTCTCACTTGTGACAATATGGATGAACCTGAAGGACAATATGTTAAGTGAAATAAGCCAGGCACAGAAAGACAAATACTACATGATCTCACTTATACATGGAATCTAAAAAAGTCAAACTCATAGAAACAGAGAGCAGACTGGTGGTTGCCAGGGCCTCGCTTGGGGGAAGGGGACAGTATGGGGAAAGGCCCTGGGGTGATGTTGGTCCAACAATACAAAATTTTAGTTAGAGGAGTAAGCTCAAGAGACCTATTGTACAACATACTGACTATACTTAATAATCATATATTGTATACTTGAAAATTACTAAGAGTAGATTTTGAGTGTTCTCAACACAAAAAGAAATAAGTATATGAGGTAATGGACATGCTAATTAGCTTGCTTTAGCCATTCTACAATGTATACATATTTCAAAACATCACGTTGTATATCATAAATATATTCAACCTTGTCAATTAGAAAATATAAATAGCTGGAGCTAGGTGCGGTGGCTCACACCTATAATAATCCCAGCACTTTGGGAGGCCAAGGCAGGTGGGTTGCTTGAGATCAGGAGTTCGAGACCAGCCTGGCCAACATGATAAAACAATGTCTCTACTAAAAATACAAAAATTAGTGGGGCATGGTGGTGGACCCCTGTAATCCCAGCTACTCAGGAGTCTGAGGCAGGAGAATTGCTTGAACCAGGAGGCAGAGGTTGCAATGAGCTGAGATCATGCCACTGCACTCCAGTCTGGGCAACAGAGCAAGACTCCATCTCAAAAATAAATAAATAAAATATAAATAGCAAAGTTCAGTGGCACATGCCTGTAATCTCTGCTCCTCCAGAAGCTAAAGCAGGAGGATAGCCTGAGCCTAGGAATTTGAGACCAGCCTGGGCAACAGAGCAAGACCTTTTGCCTAAAAGTAAAATAAAATATAAATAAACAAATAAATAAAACAAATTACCATAAATTGGGTTGCTTAACACAATAAAATTTATTCTATCACAGTTCTAGGGATGAGAAGCCCTAAATCAAGAGTTCAATAAGGCCATAGACTCTCCAAAGGCTCTTGCAGAAAATCCCTTCTTGCCTCTTCCAACATCTGGTGACTCCAGACATTCCTTGGTTTATGGCTGCATCGCTCTAATCTCCACTTCTGTGGTCACCCTGTCTCTTCCTCTTCCCTGTTTCTGTGTCAACTCTCCCTTTGCCTCTATCTTCTAATGACATTTGTGATGGAATTTAGAGCCCACCCAAACAACGCAGAGTAATATCTTCATCTCAAAATTCTTGATTTAATTACAGATGCAAAGACCCTTTTTCCAAATAAGGTAATATTTACAAATTCCAGGGATTAGGACTAGATCTCTTTGGGTGGCCATTATTCAGCCTGTTAAGGTGAGTAACAGAATTCGAAATACAGTTTCCATTCATGGGCTTTTGCGAAAATGCTTCTTAGTACGTTTAACTAAATTTAGTCAACAAATTGATACAAAACTCTAATTTGATTATTACACATTATATACATGTACTGAACTAACACTTGGTATCCAATATGTACAATTATTACACGCCAACTAGAAATCAAAGGAAAAAAAAACTGAGATCTTCAAGGTTTTTGCAACTAAAAGATTTGTTATAGGGCAAAGGATTAAGGCCATCTAACATTTTCCGTGTCACAGTAAAACACTGAGATTTAAGATAATACAAAATCTAAAAGCAAATGTCAACTAAAGAGGACTGTGCGATTATGAGAAGAGGCAGCTCAGAACACTGAAAAGGCCAAGGAATTTAAAACCTGACAGGCCTGAGCACCTTTTAGCTACAAACTGTTTAAATACCAAGAGCTTCAGACAGCTCATCGATAAAACCAAGAAAACAAAGTCAGCCTTTCAAATCTGTCACAAACTTTTGAGAAAATACACACATTATGTTATATTATATAGGTAAAATATATGTTACATTGTTGTTATCTGATAAATGTAAGTCTGAATTTTTGGAGATTATATGTTTTAAAAAAAGAAAAAGCATGTCTATTACTGGGAAGGGGGATAAAATAGAAGGCAAAGTACATCAGAAGGTATTCCAATTATTTATTATTTTATTTTATTTTATTTTATTTTATTTTATTTTATTTTATTTTTGAGACGGAGTCCCGCTCTGTCACTGAAGCTGGAGTGCAATGGTACGATCTCTACTCACTGCAGCCTCCAGCTCCTGGGTTTAAGTGATGCTCTTGCCTCAGCCTCCCAAGTAGCTGGGATTACTGGTGACAGCCACCATGCCTGGCTAATTTTTTTGTATTTTTAGTAGAGATGGGGTTTCGCCATGTTGGTCAGGCTGGTCTCGAACTCCTGACCTCAGGTGATCCACCTGCCTCGGCATCCCAAAGTGCTGGGATTACAGGCATAAGCCACTGCACTCAGCCTATTTATTTATTTTTTTAAATATTTTTGCTCTTTCGTATACCTTCAGAGGTCTTCCAATTCTATCAAATAAAGGCCCATAAACACACTAATGTATGTAGGAACCAAAATTTTCACAGAGAGAAACAGATACAAAATTTAAAAAGCAAAGAAAAATACTATAATGTTAAATTTAAAAGGAGATGTCATTAGGAACTTTTAATTTTTTTAAAGTTTGTATATTTCCCAGCTCTTTTCACTGAAAAGTCAGAGGAGTAACACCCTGGTAACAATAAGCCAGTGCCTAGAGCTTTGTTTCTCAGCACCATTCCCAAATAAAAGGAATGAGACCTTCTTGTCAGGGCGGCGGGGGGAAAGTGATTTCCAGGTCAAAGGCAGGAACAGCCCAAGGTGAGCCTGGAACAACTAATTTGTCAAAAGCACAGAGCATCTGAAAGCTGAGAATAAGAAGCCAGCTTGAAGCCCAGCCCTCCCACTGACCACATTTGAGACACTTTGCATGTAAGAGCATACTGGTAATGGAGTATAATACAGAATTAAAGTAAGTAAATCCAGTAATTTATGTTGATATAAAAGATTAAAAGAGAAAGAAAAGGGGGGGGGAGGAAAGAAAGTTTCTGTTTACTAAAGAATGTTGGACAGTAAGTATAGGAGAAATTATAGGATTAGAAAAATCGTCACCTTTTAAACATCAATAGAATAACTGATTCAGCAAAGAATCATCATTGATGCTAAAACCATTAGGTGAAAGGTTGCTGGAGAAAAGGATATCCATGTGATCCTGATGTATCATCCCACAGATTATCTACTCATATATAACGACAAAATGGAGTATTTACAATGGAAATATCAGGTGGATGCCACCTTCATCAACTGATCAAACAGCATCACCAACGCCTGGACACTATCCCTCCTGAGGACATACAATAGGTAGTAAAGAATAGCTCCTAACCTATACCCCAAAATGTATCCTGAATTGAATCAGACAATGAGGAAACAATCAGACAAGTCCAGAATGCAGGACCTTCAACCAAATAACTGGCCTGGATTTCAAAAGTCAGTATCATGAAAAACAATATAATGTTTCTGTTCTGTTTTAGAGTAAAGGAGACATAACAAAATGCAGTATAATCTTCAATAAAAAAACAAAAAAGAAACAAGAATAGGCAAAGAGCCATTTGAGGTAGGGAAGGGAGGTGAAGACACCAGCTCTGTAAATATACTTGAAAGTTCTAGTGTATTTAAATATGGATTAGACATTAGCTGATATTTGACATGATCATTAATTCTCCTAAGTGTGATAATAGCATGGGGGTTCATGCAGGAGAATGTTCTTAGTCTCGGAAGATAAATGCTGAAATATTGTGATGCATACAATTTATACTTAACCAAAAAAAGAAATTATGTGTGTATGTGTTTGTGTGTAGAAAATGTGTGTGTACAAAGAGAGCACAAAGATGGTAAAAATGTTAATAAAAAGTCAATCTAGGTGAAGCATATAGATTGTGTGCTCACTGTATTTTTCTCTCAACTTTTTTTGTGGCTCAGAATTTTTTTCTGTAGTTTAAAATTTTTCCAAATTAGAAAAAACTGATCTCAAATATTAAGGCAGATAATTCATGTTGCATGTGAACTTGGTCACACTTCCTCTGAACCATGAGCCATTGTAGGGAGTGAAAAAACAATCAGATTTTCCACAGAAAAAATGCTTGCTGGAATAAGTCTATGTTTTGCATAGCTTCAGCTTAAATGAACTACTGTGAAATACACCCCAGCCTTTTCCTGTGCCACCCTGCTCATATACTACATTTTCCTACCAAGCAAAGACTCCACCTTGGGGTGAGGGTAGAAAACAAAGGTAAGAAGGTTAAAAAGGAAACCTTCTGCCGCTTGAACAGAGAGAGAAGGCATAATCCAACAATCCTCCAGAAAACTGCAACAAGTAGATCATCTAATTCCCTGCCTGCTCCCTCCCACTCATCAAGGTCTTCATTTTACAGGAGGTCCTTTCCATTAAAAAAAAAAAAAAAGGGTGACAAGTGCATAAATAAGAAAAGGAAAGTGCCAGTGAAAACTGAGAGTATTTGAAGTACACAAAGACATTATACATGGGTTATATTTCAAACCACTGCATGTGGGAAAATCAGACACATGAAGATTCCAATAAATAGAGAAAATTCAGTGCTAGAGAACTCCATCTCAGAGTGGTAGGTAACTGCAGTCTGTCAAAAGGGTGCTGGCAAGCAGCAGGAACAGAAGCGAAGTCTCCTACAGTTTACCTAGAGAAGGAAGAAGGCAAGGTCCATTACAGTTTACCTAGAGGTTAGTTCTTGTACATTATACTTTGGCTATTAGCAGACATTGGTGTTTGATTAGCAAGAGTTCAGAGTCCAAAATTCTGTGTTTAATGGTAAAAGCCACTGCAATCTTATACAGCTTAAGAAAACCCCATCTTTAAAATGAAAGCAGAAGGCCAGATAAAGTGGCTCATGCCTGTAAATCCCAACACTTTGGGAGGCCGAGGCAAGCGGATGGCTTGAGCCCAGGAGTTTGAGACCAGCCTGGGCAATAGAGCAAAACCCCATCTCTACAAAAAAAACACAAAAATTAGCTGGGCATGGTGGTGCACGCCTTTGGTACCAGCTACTCAAGAGGCTGAGGTGGGAGGATCGCTTGTACCCGGAAGACAGAAGTTGCACTGAGCCAAGATCATGCCACTATACTCTAGCCTGGGCAACAGAGTGAGACCCTGCCTCAAAAGAGGGGGGGAAAAAAAGTTCCAACAAAATGGAAGCAGAGAAGACTGGTAGGGGAAAAAAGAATCCAAAGGCATTCTGCAGCGTGTTCTATTTAATTCTATATGGTACAGTTTCTTTCCTCTAGCTTTTGCAGAGTGCCTTTCTTGGGGCTTTGGAATCACATGTGAATTTTTAAAGGCGATTTGATCAGAAAGAAAGATTACAGAAAAGTTAATGTTCATAGAGCTATGTTGTACATTTACTCACAATTTTACAGCCGCCTTGAAAAATACCAAAGGCATATAAATACTGTCATATACCTGCACACCACCACCTTGATGACAATAATAGTTCTCGGAAACGGTAAAGTATTCTTTAAACAAGTCAAATATATACATACTGAATCCCCAACTTGAAACAATGATTGAAGGAAATAATTATTACTCAAATAATGTAATAATAGTAGTAGTAAGTACAGAAAATGGTCCTAAGAGATGGAAAGGTATACATTTAATCACTTCCTGGTCATTAGAGCAAAAGAAAGCTGTTTCAAACAAAAAGAATTAAATGAGATAATTAAAAATAAACATACCCATCTTTGGTCTGATCCACCACTCCACTTAAAAGTTCCACAGTCTTTGGATTAGGCTGGCTTTCTCCAAAAATGTTCAAGTATCGAGTGACAAAGTCATTGGGGGACATGAAAAATTCACCATTTTTCTCAATGCTTGCATACTGTTTTAAAAAAAAGAAAAACAATATTTTATATATTTGATTTTCAAAAGTATATAATCATGGGATCGATATGTGAAAAAGCTCAAAATATCCAAATGATAAAATATCAGATATGATTATGTACTCTTCACAATGACCATTATCTCCCAACACTTCAAAGAAAAAACAAGTCAAATTTTATGTGTATAAACTTAACTGGGAGCAATGTTTTCCCACAGGGACATTTGGCAATATATGATGGCAATTAAGATTGTCATAACATGCGAGGAAGGGTGCTACTGACTCCAGCAGGTAGAGGCCAGGGATGTTGCTAAACATCCAACAATGCGCAGGATGACTCCCGGCAACAGATGGTTCTCCAGCCCAAAGTGTGGGCAATGTCCAGGTTCAGAAACCCTGGTTTACAGAAATTTGGAAAGACAAACTATGTCTTGCTTTTTAGCAAAGGCACATAGCTTTAAAAAAAAAAAAAAAAAAAAGTGGAACTACGAAGTTATGGAGACAAACAACCTAATTCCTTTGCCCCTTTCCTGCTTTAAGAGCATCAAGGATACAAGAAAGGATGGCAAACAAGCTAAGCTGCAAAGCAAACTACTAAGTGCATGTCATCTTGGGCAATCTTATGGAGGGAGGCAGTAAATGCTGCTCCAGTTACTGTCCTCTCCATTCTAAAGCATTACTATGCAGAAATGCTCAGTAAGAATTAGGTGGCATACAATGCTTCCTCACAGTGTTCTCCTAAGGTCTGGCCCTTAATGTGATAACACTCCAGCCTGGATAAGAGGGGGCCCACTAATTTCTGTTGCATGGAGCCCTAAGGGTAGAAATGCTGAGAAACCACATGGGATCTTGTGGTGTCCTTATGAAGCAGGACACGGCCTCTTGATCCTGGGGACAAAACAGTGGTTTGGGGACTCAGGATGTAAGGACAGTGCATCTACAAGAACAAGCCTAGCTGGGTGACAAGAACCACACTGGTAGCCATAGTGATGGAGGGTGCGCAGTGAAGTGCCAGGGCAGTGTCTCCCCTCTCTCTCTAATCCAAGTTAAGCCTGATAAAAACTGTTTGTAAAAGTCACTTGTCATTTCTACATTTCAATTCCAATGCAGACTAAGGCTTTGCTCAGATACTCAGTAATAATAAGCTTTGGCGTCCCACGGGCCTGGACTGTGCCTCTTACCACCTGAATGGCCTCAGGTAGGTAACTAAAGCTTTTGGTAACTCAGGTTCCTCATTCATAAAATGAGTAGAACAACATTACAGCTTCATAAGACAGATGCTAGAAATAAATGAGATAATCATGTCATCTACTTAGCACAATGCCCTATACACAATAAGTACTTTATATTACATAAATGTTCTATAGTATTGTCTTACAGGTAACATTTTTTTAGCACACTACAAGGAAAAGCCTCAAAGATGCCCCAGTGATCCTACCAGTCTTCAGTTAGCACTTAATTCAGCTTTTTGGACATGTAAAGAATTATAGTTTGATTTTCCTAATTGAGCAAAAACAAGATGAAAATATAAAGGAAATATCACTGCTAATTACAGCAATCCTATGACTTAGGAGTTATACTACCTAAGCTTGCCCCTGATAGTGAATAATTTATTTCAATATACAATTTAACTTTTCCAGTACCAGTAGACCTTTCCAGTTTTTAGTATTTTTAAATAAAGCTAAGGTAGCAAACTTTGTATATAACATTTGTCCAAATTCCTGGCAATTTTCAAAGGCTAGGCTCCCAGAAGAGAAATCGTTGAGTCAAAGGAGAGGAACTTTTGGGTCTTGGTACTTATTATCACACTGCTCCCCGGAAAAGATTGTACCAATTTACATGCCCACCAACAGTGTGTGAACATGCCCTTTACTCGCTTTGGTCTATTATATTTGTTGCAAATATTTTTCCGTTTGGTATTTTTATATAATTGAGTCTATAGAATTTTTTTCTCCTTTGAAATTTCTTCCATTACTTTTCCAAGCTTAGACACTAGTTGTATTAGTCTGTTCTTACACCGCTAATAAAGACATACCCGAGACTGGGTAATTTATAAAGAAAAAGAGGTTTAATGGACTCACAGTTCCACATGGCTGGGGAGGCCTCACAATCATGGTGGAAGGCGAATGAGGAGCAAAGTTACGTCTTAACATGGCGGTAGGCAAGAGAGCTTGTGCAGGGGAACTCCCATTTGTAAAACCATCAGACATCATGAGACTTATTCACTACCACGAGAACAGTATGAGGGAAACCACCCCCATGATTCAATGATCTCCACCTGGCTCCATCCTTTAAATGTGGGGATTATTACAATTTAAGCTGAAATTTGAGTGGGGACACAGCCAAACCATATCACCAGTCTTTCTTCATTTCAGGACTAAATATCAGAGAGTTTCTCTGAGTTTTTTTAAACTCTGCTCTCCCTGCAGCAGTGAGCAGAGGGTCCCTATAGGGGGAACGGACTATATCCTTATAGCCACCACATCTTTAAAATGTCATTAATCCTTCTTTGAGAATATTTTTCACTAGCGACCTGAAGCCTTCCTCCCTTGCAATTTTCGGGAGTTTTATTATGATTAAACATACACCTGCAAAATGGGAAGAGTTTTAGGAGTTCTCAATAATGTTGTATAATACTTATTGTCATCACCAAGAAATACCACCATACCCAGTGAAGATGACAGCAAAGGAAACCAGAAGGAACCTATCACTACAAATGCGCATTCCCCAAGGGCAGGGGTCGTATCTGGCCTGCTCACCATCAGTCACAGTAAATTGATAAAGGTTTGTAAGCTGTGAATGAGCCAGGGTAGAACCATAATCATCCAGCTGCCCTATTGCCATGAATCACTCACATCCTGGGACTGAAGGACAAATCCCCTACTGTTTTCCAACCACTGAGAAGGTGCACACAACAGGTCACTGCATCTGCCCATCCTTTACTTCGATTCCCTGTTATAGGGATGAAACACAATATAATTAAGGATTTGAATCTGGATTGGGTATTTCATATTAGGGAACTACCATTAATTTTATTAGGTGCACAATGGTATTACGACTGTGTAGGAGATTGTTTTTATTATTTGAAGTTCTATGCTAAATTATTTAGGGTGAATTATAGTGATAGCTAAGTTATATTTACATTAACATAAATCAGAAAAAAATGTATAAACTAATATGACAAGTATTACTTTAAATTAGATGATGGTTATATGGGTGTTTACTACTCTATTTTCTGTATGTCTGAAAAATTATCACAATAAAGTTAAAAATAAATTTAAGAAACATAAATGGTCAATAAATATATTGCTCTATTTATTTAAAAAATGAGTATTTTAAATAAGATACAATTTTTCAACTAACAGATTGGCATAAAGTCTTTTTTGTTGCTGCTACGGTATTTTTTTTCATAATAATCTGAGTTGATATAATGTAGGAAATGAACACTTACATGTTCCCACCCAAAATATATATTGAAACAACCTTCACGAGAGGCAGTCTACCAAGAAGAATCACAAGCCTTAATATGTTGTAAACCCATTCTAACCCAATGGTGCCACTTCTAGGAATTTATCCTAAGAAAATAATGCTAGCTATATGCAAAAATGTAGGTACAATACTATCATTATAGTGCTGTTATGATAGTAAAGCACAGGAGACAACTAAATATCCAATAATAAATAGTGGTTCGATAAATTAGCACAAAACAGAAACAGCCATATGTAGGAATATTATGTAGCATTAAAAATATTGTAGAAGGCTTCCTTTCAGCCGGAACCACCATCTTCCAGTAATTCGCCAAAATGATGCACACAAAGGGAAAGAGGAGAGGCACCCGATATATGTTCTCTAGGCCTTTTAGAAAACACAGAGTTGCCTGGCTAACACGGTGAAACCCCGTCTCTACTAAAAAATACAAAAAAAAAAACTAGCTGGGCGCAGTGGCGCGCCCCTGTAGACCCAGCTACTCGGCAGGCTGAGGCGGGAGAATGGCGTAAACCTAGGAGGTGGAGCTTGCAGTGAGCTGAGATCTGGCCACCTCACTCCAGCCTGGGCGACAGAGCGAGACTCCGTCTCAAAAAAAAAAAAAAAGAAAACATGGAGTTGTTCCTTTGGCCACATATATGCAAATCTATAAGAAAGATGATATTGTAGACATGAAGGAAATGGGTACTGTTCAAAAAGGAATGCTTTACAAGTGTTACCATGGCAAAAGTAGAGGAGTCTACAATGCCACCCAGCATGCTGTTGGCACTGTTGTAAACAAACAAGTTAAGGGCAAGACTCTTGCCAAGAGAATTAATGTGTGTGCTGAGCACATTAAGCACTCTAAGAGCTGAGATAGCTTCCTGAAAAGGGTGAAGAAAAATGATCAGAAAAAGAAGGAAGCCAAAGAGTAAGGTACCTGGTGTCAGCCTGCTCCATGCAGAGAAGCACACTTTGTGAGAACGCACGGGAAGGAGCCTGCGCTGTTGGAAACTATTACCTATGACTTCATGGCATAATAGGTGGTAAAAGAAAAAAAAAAAAAGACCCCTGGACTGTAAAAATGTTTCTCTTCATCGAGTAGAAGTGTGGTGTCCTCTGCCCCAAAGAAATATTTAAAGCAAATTTTCATTGTGTCCTAATTCATTGTATAATGTCTTTATTAATCAAATTTAATGTATTGCTTGCCAAAAGATGTGAGGTAGCTTATTGCACAAGAAATTATTCAACTGGTTAGAAGATGGCTGGATATTATTTATGACATATTTGTACTAGTTTAAAAATAGTCCCTCTAAATCATCATGGAAGAAATAAAGTAATTTACAAAAATAAAAAAAGTAGAAGCACACTGAATTATAGGAAAAACTATTTGTAACATAGCAGGTAAGGGAAAAAACTGGATATAAAACAGTATTTTTTTTCTCCTAAGGGGAAAAATAATTATATACATACAGAGAGACACATAGACTGAGAAATAAATAAACATATAAATATCTGCACCTACCTTCCTATGCAAAGATCACAAGTTACTTTTGTTCATATATCCACCTTTTAAATTTTCAATAAATATAAAATTGGTGTGATAAAAAGCTTTCCAAAAAGAGAATTAACTGTTTTTCAAAATTTACCTACAAACATTTTAAAAGTGGATACCATGATTTTGTTGACAGAACAATTATAAAAATCCAAGTGTAATTCACTATGTTACTCTGTAATATGTCTTACGTTTCTCATTCAGCCCTTTTCCCCAATTTTCCCATCTTTTGCTATAGAGATTTAATTATATGAGACTATATACTTCTAAACAGTTGACATGGTTTGTCTGTGTCCCTTCCCAAATCTCATCCTGAATTGTAATACTCCCTATGTGTCAGGGGCAGGGACAGCTGGAGATAACTGAATCATGGGTGCGGTCTCCCTATAAGTCTCACAAGAAGTGGTGGTTTTATAAATGGGAGTTCCCCTGCACAAGCTCTCTTGCCGGTCACCATATAAGACGAGACTTTGTTCCTCATTCGCCTTCTACCATGATTGTGAGGCCTCTCTAGCCATGTGGAACTGAGTCAATTAAACCTCTTTGCTTCATAAATTACCCAGTCTTGGGTATGCCTTTATTAGCAGTGTGAGAACAGACTAATACAATAGTATGCATCATCTCTTTTTCTCCCTGAAGCTACTGGCTCCCTGTCACTTTCAAGCTACTGGCTCCCTCTCACTTTCTCTATTACTAACACAATAGTACACATCATCTCTTTTCTTCTCCGAAGCTACTGGCTCCCTCTCACTTTCTCTATTACTAATACAGTAGTAGCCATCATCTCTTTTCCTCTCCGAAGCTACTGGCTCCCTCTCACTTTCTCTATTACTAATACAGTAGTAGCCATCATCTCTAAGGCTGCCTAACTTGTGGCCTTGTTGCACCAATCAAATCTCACACTCACCTCCTTGTCAAAAAACCTCAAATGCTCCCCACTGGTTAGTGGAATGCCAAACCCCCAATTACCTTTCCGATCCTGTCACCCATACCCTGTGATACTTAGCATAAAGAGTTGTATTTAAATAAACATTTAAAGGATGACCAAGACTCCTTCAACCTGGAGAGGTTGTTTTCTCCCCGACTCATCTCCAGGCCTTCCCTCGAATGTGTTCCTTGTCGCCTCTCCCACTTGTCCCTGAGACTCCACAAGTTTTCTCTCCTCGGGGCCTTCCCTGACCACTCCCCACAACAGGGGCTCCTCCCTCCTTCCACCTCCTATAGCATTTGCTTTAACCACAATGTGGGCCCTTGGAGTATGCCAACTTTAAGATTCTTTGTTACCTCCTGCATGCCTATCCATCTGGTCTCCTATATAAAATCTGAGCTCCTTTAAGATGTGGTCATTGTTATACACCTTTTGCACCTCCCACTCACCACAGAGTTTCATGGTGTTTTATTTAAACTGTAGACACTAAATACACATCTGTTTAAGCTAACAGGAAGCAACACCAAAAGCACTAGGCAAACAGAAAAATGCACGTCATCAGGCTAGAAACAAAACTGACTTCTTAGACTTTAACTTCTACATCTAGATGAAACATTACCTGCCACTTGCCACAAGAACATCCTCCATAAGAAAACATCTCTCGTTGGCCAGGCGCAGTGGTTCAAGCCTGTAATCCCAGCACTTTGGGAGGCCGAGGCGGGCGGATCACGAGGTCAGGAGATCAAGACCATCCTGGCTAACAAGGTGAAACCCCATCTCTAATAAAAATACAAAAAATTAGCTGGGCGTGGTGGCAGGTGCCTGTAGTCCCAGCTACTTGGGAGGCTGAGGCAGGAGAATGGCATGAACCCAGCTAGGCAGAGCTTGCAGTGAGCCGAGATCGCACCACTGCACTCCAGCCTGGGCGACAGAGTGAGACTGCGTCTCAAAAAAGAGAAAACATCTGTCGTATGCCTTAGCCCCACATGTTTTATAACAAGTCCTGCCCTGACTACCACCAGCCAGGACCCTGTGCCCCGAGCCAGTCCAACTGTGTAGCCATTCCCTCCACACATGTGGCACTCTGACAGATCTTTACTTTGTATGTGTTGTTTTCTTTGCCTAAAAAGGTCTTCCATTGCCAACAAACCCTTTTCTACATACTCATCTTCGAGCACAGTTCAAATATTACCACCTCTCCATAACTTAATGACTCTCCATAGAAAGATAAAATTAGACCACATCATCTTCCTGTTAATTAATGCTGTACAATACTTATCAATCATATCATGGCTTCTGGGGTTTTTTATACTTACACACAGTTCTCACTCAGATATTTATGGACAGGAGCCATGAAGTATGCACTGATATATACCCAGTTCATGAAACTGTACCTAGGTACCTTCAAAAAAAACATTGGAACTGATTCTAAATTCTCAAATAAATGAAAAGGTCAGAATTGGGCTCATTTTAATCCCGCAGGAGCCCTCTTTCCTTATCTGGCTCAATTTCAGTGGCTGTCGCTGATCTACAGAGCTGCCAACTTTCCTGCTACCATCACATCTGGTGTGAAGGCTGCAATGAAGCTCCCTTCCAACTCCCAAGCTACAGAAGAATCCTCTCTTTACATAGGTTAGCAGAAAGAAGGGTAGGATATTTCACATGGAATTTTTACTAGGAAGAAAGTCAAGTCCGGAAAAAGTCACAGAAAATCAGCAAAGTAGACAGGTTTACAGAATGCTTACTGCTGATCCATAATGAACTAAAAAGCTCAGCCTGGCACAGTCCCCTCACTGCTGTGTTTCCCGTTCTTCCCCTCACCACAATACCATCTGTGATAAATGGTAAACCTGACATCCTTAGCATGCTAAGCCAAGGCAGATTTGGGTTGGTACCACACTATCCAGGCCTGGTGAGGTCACCAGAACTTTTGCCAGATGCACAATCCTTTCCACAAACTGCTGACTGCTGTTTTCTTCAGGTACGGCCCCCCCCCCCGACGTCATCTCTTAGGACTCCAAGCCACATACAAATTCTTCCTCAAAAGTCACATAGTCCCAACTACCCCAAGGGAAGAGAGTACTTCCCTATCTATCCCAAAGGCTCCACCCTCGGCCTTCAAGTGTACTTAAACAGAAACACTACAGGTGTCTCTCCAGAACTCTGCATGGAATCTCACCCTCTCTAGGTCTACCTGATCAATTAGACTCCCCCCTAGTATAATCCTGCAGGCTGCTGAAAGTGGATGTAGCAACTGACAAAGATACATTGTTCCAAATTAAGGTCTCAGTCTAGCTTCTCCAGGGACCATATGGCCTTGAAAGGTGGACACAGCCTTTAAGTGGAGTCTTATCAATGGATCACACCAACCAGTGAGATTCTAAAATGCACCATCTATTGAGACACCCTCTCTGATGTTCCCACTTCCTATCATAAGGATGCCCACCACTCTTGCTTGTTTAGAAAACAGAAGTAACAGATAGGTCCAGAGTTCAAAGAATGATGACTACTTTACCAGCTTAAGTTAATGAGCGACTTTCTGTTTTGATAGGATCTTTGGCAGTCCACTTAGTTACTCTTCTACAAGTGGTCTTTCAGATTTCTGTCACTGGAGTTTTACAATATCAACAGACCTTAAACACACATACAAAAATCTTCTCTGGTTCTCTCATACACACCTCATTCCAACCATGGTGGTCCCAACATGCACAACTACAGAGATCAGCTTAGGTAAGGAACAAATGTTTTTCTGTTTTCTGGACTTTCATCCTCCAGAATCCTTTTCCACCTTAGAAACTGTATACGGTATTGTGGCCGACGCAGTGGCTCATGCCTATAATCCCAGCACTTTAGGAAGCCAAGGCAGGCAGATCACTTAAGGTTAGGAGTTCAAGACCAGCCTAGCCAGCATGGTGAAACCCCATCTCTACTAAAAATACAAAAATTAACCAGGCGTGGTGGTGCACTCCTATAATCCCAGCTACTTGGGAGGCTGAGGCATGAGAATCACTTGAACCCGGGAGGCAGAGGTTGCAATAAGCCAACATCACGTAACCTGCACTCCAGCCTGGGTGACAGAGTGAGACTATCTCAAAAATAAAAGGAAAAAAAAAAAAAAAGGAAACTCTATACTGTATTTCTGGGCTAAAAACAAATTTATAAAGAATCTTGCTTTGTTTTTAAGAGACAGGGTCTCTGTCATCCAGGCTGGAGCGCAGTGGCATATTCATCCCTCACTGAAGCCTTAAATCCCTAGGCCCAAGCGATCCTCCTGCCTCAGCCTCTCACTGGGATTACAGATGTCCAGAAGCCTGATTTTTTATGTATAATCCAAATCTCCTTACAAATGTGTCTTTTTTTGTCCTCCCCACAAAACTATCCCTGCTTTTAATCCATTTGCTTGTGGAGTCTTCATTTCTCCTTTACTTAAATTATTACTTAATTTCAAGCATTTACTGAATCAATATATAACATGTATCAGATGCAGGACACCTTTCACATAAGTTAACTCACTGAATCGTTATGTTAAAAAATGTTTTATTATGCAAATGTTCAGGCCGGGGACAGTGGCTCACACTTGTAATCCCAGCACTTTAGGAGGCCGAGGTGGGCAGATCGCCTGAGGTCAAGAGTTCGAAACCAGCCTGATCAACATGGTGAAACCCCATCTCTACTAAAAACACAAAATTAGCCAGGTGTGGTGGCGCATGCCTGTAATCCCAACTACTCAGGAGCCTGAGGCAGGAGAATCGCTTGAACCCAGGAGGTGGAGGTTGCAGTGAGCTTAGAGAATGCCATTGTACTCCAGCCTGGGCAACAAGAGTGAAACTTTGTCTCAAAACAAAAAAAAAAAGAAAAAGAAAATTTTCAAGCATATACAAAGTAGAGAGAATAGTATAATAAACCCAATATTCCATTTCCCAATTTCAAAAGTTATCATCATACCGCCTACTCATTTTCCTCAACCCACCGAAACTGGATTATTTAAAAGCAAATCTCATAAATTGTAGTCTCATCTGTAAATGTTTCAGTGTATATCTCTAAAACATAGACTCTATATTTCCCATAATGAGAATACTATCAGCCTAAACATCAATTAATAACAACTCCTTAATATCAAATACCCTATCCATGTTCAAAGTCCTTAATGTCTCAACTAGTTTTAATAGTAACACACTGTGATGAGGAAAGGGAGACTCATAGATTTAATACCTTTCCACACCATATTCAGTACACATCAAATTTCTCATTTGACGCCCTGGTCCTCTTTCCATACAACTCAGCTGCCTTTTCATAATGTTTAGAAAGACACATATATACACACACATATATATTATATGTGTATATGTATTATCTTACAAAAGTGGTCTTTCCTTTTTTGAGTACGTTAATGTCAGCTGAATAACACAAAGGTGTTTCAGTGTCTGGAACCTGAGACAGACTTTTATTCTATTAATCATTCACTGCCCAATATCACAAAATAGGTGGAAATATAAGATGCCAGCATAAGACACAAACTTCTATCGTGTCTGTTGTGCTCTAGTATCTGCTATTATCCATACCGGGGCCTCCTCCCAGGATACTGCAGTCATCATAAAGTGATGATAATGATGATGATGATAACAACAACAATAGGCTTCTACCAGGGAGAGACAGGATAGGCCCGTGGGTGAGTGAAGGATTACTGAGATGTTTACAATGAGCTTTAAACTTCCTAGGAGAAAAAGCTATACGGGTCAATACTGAAAGGGTAAATGGGTTGCAAAACTCAATACTCCAGCAACTGCTTTTATTCACATACCTTACACCAATTGAGATAAAAGAAAATACAAATCATATTGTCATCACAGTCACCTACAAGTTAGTTTCCTATACATTTTAAAAAGCAGATGCATTTGTAAGGCTCTCCCCTTTTAAGACATGTTGGGATTTTTTATTTTATTTTATTTTATTTTATTTTTTTATTGAGACAGAGTCTTGCTCTGTCACCCAGGCTGAAGTGCATTGGCATGATCTCAGTTCACTGCAACCTCTGCCTCCCAGGTTCAAGCAACTCTCCCACCTCAGCCTCCGGAGCAGCTGGGATTACAGGCACATGCCACCACACCTGGCTAATTTTTGTAATTTTAGTAAAGATGGGGTTTCACCATGTTGACCACGCTGGTCTCAAACTCCTGACCTCAGGTAATCCACCCGCCTCAACCTCCCAAAGTGCCGTGATTACAGGCGTGAGCCACCACACTAGGCTGACACTTTGGGATTTTTAAAAAAAAAACAATGAAATAAAGAGCTGTTTGAAAATAATCTTTAAAAGTTATAGAACACAAATCAAACAAGAAACAAAATAGATTCCTTTATACTGACCTTCAAAAATATTGTTCTAAGCTCAGCTGGATCTGCTCTCTTGGTTAAAGCCACCTAAAAATAAACATAAAAACGTTTATGTTATTACAACAAAGCTGAGAAATCAAGCTAGCCGACTAAAGGAAAATAAATCTCAGGTTAGAAATTAGTGTATTTCATTTTTGTACTTAAATACCATGTTACCCCAGTGCATAAAATATGCCCCCTCCCCATTTTAAATTAGACTACTTACGTAGCTTCTAAAATGATACAATTTTATGCAAGGAAACAGTGGCAAAAGCTCTTAATATCTAATGTTGAATATATATAATTTCTTAAAAACAAAGAAAAAAGTGCAACATTGCAAGCACCTGGCATTTTTTACTTATAATCCAGTGTAAACCATGCCCTTTCACAGGAGAATTTAAATATACAAATGTTTGTCAACTATGCAAGAGAACATATTTCTGTTTGTTTTTGAGACGAATCTCTCTCTGTTGCCCAGGCTGGAGTGCAGTGGTGCGATCTCGGCTCACTGCCACCTCCGCCTCCCAGGTTCAAGCGATTCTCCTGCCTCAGCCTCCCGAGTAGCTGGGATTGCAGGCACATACTACCAGTGGCAGCTAATTTATGTATTTTTAGTAGAGACAGGGTTTCACCATGTGAGCCAGGCTGGTCTCAAACTCCTGACCTCAAGCGATCTCCCTGTCTCAGCCTCCCAAAGTGCTGAGATTACAAGCATGAGCCATCATGCCCAGCCAAGAGAACATATTTCTTAAAGAAGTCAGTGAACTAGGGAAATCATATTAACTCAAGGGAGTTACTTCTCACAGTTTCACCATGAACAGGCATGTATACCTCACTACCTGGGCATGCCAAAGAACTTCTCCTCCTTTCCCCAGCTTTTAATTAATAAATCATAAGTTTTCAAAAGTATGATATTATTCTACATATTTTAGAATTACAAGGGGCTGTGGTTACCTTTGAAGAGCAAAAATTGACAGATTAGGTCAGAATGGGTGTTGTGCTTAATTCTCCAGGCCACAAAGTCCAAAAACATAGCCGGGGAAAAAGCAAGACAAACTTGAACATGGCTTCCCCAGGCCAACACAAAAGAGCCCTTATGTGGAACCAAACAGTGGGTTTATTCAATGTCCCAACACCCAATCCTGCTGGCAAAAAACGTCATGAGACTGAGTTCTCACCAAGCACAGAGTCACCCCATGATGAAGCCAAGGAAAGGCTCCTGGAACCACCCAACACTGGACCCATGTTGCTATCCACAGGGAGACTTATGCAAATTGTCCTAAATCCTTTCTGTGCACTAGCGAAGGCTGTTCTGAGATCTTTGGACAATGAGTTCTCTGTCTCTAAATATGGAACTGCCTGAGCTCCTAGGCTCTCCACTGTCAGGAATAATTTTATTAACTAATCACTAGAATGGGAGTAGTCTTTCTGAAACCTGATGCTTGGTCACCTTGTTTCCCAAAGCAAAACTGATAACTCTTCATTTCAGCTGAGTACTCATAACCAACAAGGCTATTTCCATTCATAAGAATACTTTTTTTTTTTTTTTTTTTTTTTTGACATGGAGTTTCACTCTTGTTGCCCAGGCTGGAGTGCAATGGCGCGATCTCAGCTCATTGCAACCTCTGTCCCCCAGGTTCAAACGCTTCTCCTGCTTCAGTCTCCCAAGTAGCTGGGATTATAGGCATGCACCACCACACCTGGCTAAATTTTTTATTTTTAGTAGAGATGGGGTTTCATCATGTTGGCCAGGCTGGTCTCCAACTCGTGACCTCAGGTGATCTGCCCACCTCAGACTCCCAAAATGCTGGGATTACAGGGATGAGCCACTGCGCTCAGCCATGTATTTTTAATCTTTTTAAAAATCCTGAATTAGTAAGTGTTCTCTGCTGTTCAATAGAGGAAAAGAAAATATACTGCCAGTCAACCTAAGATGAATGACTCTGCTGCCCTAAAAGCTTCAGAGAGGACTCCCTCCTCTCAGATCTCTATTCTGAGAAAGGTAGGGTAGGACGAACACAAGAGAACATGGGACAACATAAAAATGCCTCCATCCCCCACTTTAAGAGCAGAAATATCCCCTCCTTGATGGTTAGAGTCCCACAACTCATGGAAGTACATAACACTTTTTTCAAAAGAATATGGTACGCTAAGTTCTTAACTGTTTTCTTCTTAAAAGCAAAACAAATTTTCCACAAAATGAAGTATTCTTGCTGTATCTGAATACCACATCCTTTAAAATCTAATTAATTCTTTATGCCATGAACTTTGTAAGGTCTCCCCTGGGCAATGTTATTTCAGAGTAAACTTCCCATGCCCTAAATTCCCATAGCACATTTCTGCCTAAGGATCCTGAAATGTATATTCAGTGCTCCCCATCAGAACTACACCTCAAAGGGGGAAAAAAGGTGTTCACTTTGTAACCCTCTCAGGGTCTAGGGCAGAGAACACAAATCAAAACAAAGCCAGAGAATGACCCAACACTTGTAAGACATGTTGCCAAGTATGACTATTATCTCATTGGATTCTCGCTGCAAATCAGAGTCAGATAGGATGGATATTACTGCCCTAATTTTACAGAAGAGGAAACCAAAGCTCAGAAAGCATCAATTATTTCCCCAGAAAAGTCAGATTAAGTGCCAATCTGACATTTCTAAATGTTTTCTGAGCTGAGATCAGATCCCAAATATTGCATCTCATACCGTAGTGGCCTTACTACTGACCCACATTACAGGCAGCTTCAAAGTGATGATAACTTGCATTAATTGGCAATATAATACAGTCATGCATTGCTTAACAACAGGGAAACAGTCTGAAAAATGCATTGTTAAGTGATTTCATCATTGTGTGAACATCCTACAGTGTACTTATACAAATCTTGATGGTGTAGCCTACTACATACCTAGGCAAATGAGATAGCCTATTGCTCTCCTAGGCTCTAAATCTATACAGCATGTTACTATACTGAGTACTGTAGGCAACTGTAAAACAATGTATATCTAAACACAGAAAAGGTATGGTAAAAATATAGTTTTAAAAGATAAAAAGTGGAACACCTGTACAGGGCAGCTCCAGTATAATTTATGGGAACACCATCCACATATGCAGTCCTTCATTGACAAAAAAATCCTTATGTGGTACATGACTGCTATATAGTATAAGCCTAAAAATCAAAACTCTCCCAATTTCTCCTAACAGTATGTAGTGTCTGTCCAATGCTGTGATTAAGGACATGATCTTACAGGAATGGTGGCTCATACCTATAATCCCAGCACTTTGGGAGGCCAAGGTGGGAGGATCACTTGAGCCCAGGAGTTTGAGACCAGCCTGGGCAAGATAGTAACACCCCATCTTCATTTTTTTTAAAAAAAAAAAAAAGAAAAGAACATGGCCTTAGTGTCAGATCATCCTCAAATAGGGAGCAGGATCAACCTCATAAACTCACTGGCTATGTGACCTGGAGGCCCCGACCTCTCAGCCTCACCTTCCTCATTTATAAAACGGGGAGTCCTAGACAGCTAGAAGACTAATATGAGATAATTACATAAAGTGCTTAGCACCAAAAAGGACACACAGTTAAAGTGCTCATAAATGGTATCTATTACTATTTGTATTATTTATCCAAAGATGTTTATATTCTACCATGTTTATGCCTTAATAAATCTAAATGATGGGTAGGTAAACTGGCTCATAATTTGGAAGGGAGAAATTAGCAAAAGAGAAGAGAAAGAAACTCACAGATCTTCAAACACACTCACCAAACCACTAAATAAACATTGCGGCCATCCTAACTCATCATCGTCTCAGCTACCCTGCCGCCAACCCAGAGTTCCAGGTACAGCAAATCGTTAATGATCACTACAAGATTTCTCTGAGGCCCACTAAATTTGTATCAGGTCCTGCTACAGTCTATTTAAGGATAGATAAGTATGGTTCAACAGGGGACGGATTCAGAAAAATTACTACCAGCCTCCTGGGCCTCATCTCTACAGTAATTCCATCTATTATTCACCAGTCAAATGCTGTGTGGCTGTTTGGAATTTCCATTTATACTACTATCTCCCATTCCTATCTTCTTGTTTAAGCGTCATTTGCTATGAATGAAGAACACTTACACAACTTAATTGAAGACAATGCAAAGTTACAGTGAGATGTACTAGTTTTCTGAAGGTGTATTTCAATGAATTCTACCTGGTAGCAAAACCAATTCCCAGGAAGTCCTATGAGCTGGAAAAAGGAAGCCACAGAAATGTAGCCACCCTTTTAAAGTCAATTCAGAACAGCTGCTCAGCATGCATACTTTGTATCACATAAGCTTGGAATTATTAGACTTAGTTCATTCTTGGGCTTTAGAAGCCTGGAATTATTAGACTCAGTTCATTCTTGCGGTTTAGAAGAGTCATCAAACTTTACATTGTTTCCAGAAGGCTTACTTTCACTGTTACATTTTTTTCTCATATATTAACAGCAGGTAAATATTTACAGCTATGGTGTGGAGACCATCAGCATCACCTGGGAACTTTTAAAAACACGAATTGTCATGCTCATCCCAGACCCAAAGAATCAGTAAAGAAAACTGCCTGATTTTCTTTATCATTCTTCTTCTGAATTTGCATTTGTAAGAATAGATTCCAACATTAAAACAATATTCTTATATCAAGAATTTTAAATCAAGTAACTGGTTTTCAAGCATATAGAGTAAATGACTAAGAAGAAAGGGGTCCTTTACAAATTACTATGAAATATTATTTGCCACTTACATCAACAGGATAAAGAATTTTGTTGAAATTTGATAACATTTTACTCTGATTCCAAATTTAAGGGAAAAAGAGAGTGTTTTGGTGGTTTTTGTTTTTTTTTTTTTTTTAGTTGGGGGTCTCACTGTGTCACTCAGGCTGGAGTACAGTGGTGTGGTCATGGCTCACTGCAGCCTCACATTCCTGGGCTCAAGCAATCCTCCCACCTCAGCCTCCTGAGTAGCTGAGGCTATAGGCATGTGTCACCAGGCCCCACTAATTTTTTTCAATTTTTTTTGTAGAAACAGAGTCTTACTGTGTTGCTCAAGCTAGTCTCAAACTCCTGGCCTCAAGTGATCCTCCCATCTTGGCCTCCCAAAGTGCTGGGTTTACAAGCATGAGCCACCATGCCTGGCCCAGAAAGGGGCAATGTTGGAACAGAAAAACTCTATGCATAGTTTCTTCCATAAACTGGGAAAAGTCTATCATTATTTAACTTTAGTATGGAAATTTCAGGTCGATTCAATGAGTCTATGCTCCACAGGAACAAAATTTGAGAATCACTGAATATGTAAAACTTTTTGACAAGATAAAACACTGGTTATAATTGTGTAAGTCATCAATAGCGTTTGCAAAACATATACTAGCTAAGTACATCCTAGAAATAAAAACAATAACAAAATTTCAAGAACTGGTGTTTTTAAAAAGGCAGGGAGTGGGGGAGAACATGGCAAGAAGAATAAGAAAGTTATCTTTCAGGATAAATGAATTCACTCTCATTCTAATATGAGTTAGAGCAGCCATAGGTAGGGGGTCACCAGAAAAGATATTCCTACCTGTAGGAATATTTTTTAAACAGACTTTCTTACAATGGAATCAAGCTACAGTTGCAGGCTCATTACTTTAACAAATCACAGTGGTACAGAATGGTGTACTCAAAATAGTTGTCAGATCTAACAGAGGATGGTGGGGAAGAATATACGAAAATCTACATGAAAATAAGAAATGCTAATTTGAAAAATGAAATGCAAAGAAAAGAAAAGCTCTCCTCTTACACTGGGAAGCTCTAGAGATGTGAGACCTCCATCTCTGTGAGGGTACCTTACTCCTCAGATCATCCCCAGCTCTGGCAGAGATCAGGAAACCAAGTAGATGCTCCGGAAGTGCTGAATACAGAATAAAGTCTTTCAGATCAGTAAAAATCTGACATTTACAATGAAAATAGGCAACTCTCTTCAGATCAATGGTTCTCAAAGTGTGGAGACCATGAGCATCACCTGGGAACTTTTAAAAATACAAATTATCATGCCCATCCCAGACCCACAGAATCAGAAACTGGGTGAGGTCCAGCAATCCCCTATGGTTTAACAAGCCCTCCAGGTGACCCTGATGCAGTTAAAGTTTAAGAACCACAGCTTTAGATAATGTCCAATTTTAATGTACTGATAATAAGACTTAGGTTCTCAGCCCTTGCTGCATATTCAAGTTCCCTGAGGCACTTTTAGGTTTCATAAAACCCAAACCATACCAAAGGTCAATCAAATGAGAATTTCTAGAATGGGTATCTTTAGAGCTCCCTCAAGAAATTACGATGTGTGGGTGGGCTGAGAACAATTGCATTAGAACCCAGGGCCCAACCTCAGCTGCTACGTCACCAACTGTATAGCACAGCCCTTTCTCGGCAATATTTCGCCAGTCACCTTCCCAAACCTGAAACATCTGAAAGTCAAGACAAGCACAGACTTACACTGAAAATTCTACCATCATAAAGTAAATATTTGCCTTAGATAAGAAATACAAACTCAAAGAGGTAGTTCATCAAAAGCAAGCTTCTGGGTGTGCGGGTGGGTGTAAATAAGCACGCAGTGACAAGCAGGAAAGGGAGACAGAAGGAGAAACAGTCCTGCATAGTCTTTTGAACCTGAGGAAATAGTGCAGTAGGTGGCCCTGAATCCCAAAGAAAAGTATTCTTGGGTGTAACCTAACCACTTACAAGCTGCAGCCCACCCTCCTTCTTTATCTTCCCACACTAAAGACACCAGAAGGCTAAAATACAATTCCCAGACTCCCTTGCTGCTATGCAGCCCATATGCTGTCAATTAGATAAAACTGAGGTGAGATTTGGCAAAGGTTTGGGAGTTGGGGGGTACCTTCTGCTGTTTCTGCCAAGCAAGCACCATTGCTGGAAGTGTCTAGTTTTCCTGTGGCAACCTCCTGCCCTCCCA
This sequence comes from Papio anubis, assembly GCF_008728515.1. Classification (NCBI taxonomy): domain Eukaryota; kingdom Metazoa; phylum Chordata; class Mammalia; order Primates; family Cercopithecidae; genus Papio; species Papio anubis. Next base: position 75,286,519 of record NC_044979.1, read on the forward strand.
TTGTCAGTGGCCACATGGTCCTGAAACACTGTCCACTTGGCAGGCAGCATTGTGACTGCACAGGAGGTCACTGCTGTCTTGGTGGCCTGCTCTGCTTGAGACTCTAGATGTCATTCTTTAGAGCTCAACCTCAAGTCTGTTTCTTCACCTTCCCAACAAATTGTGTAAGCCATTTAATACCCTGTAATAAATCTCTCTGCTTAAACCAGCTAGAGTAGATTCTGTTCTCTGCAAGTGAGCCCTGACTGATACAATCAGTAATTGCAAAAGAAAGTTTGGAATTTCCTAAAACCACAGTTACCATTAACTTGGGAAGAAGAAAAAGGTATCTCAAACTTAAGAAAATATTTTTTTATTGAAACCACTGAGTCACTCATCCTTCATCCTACAGTTTCCCTAAGTCCTAATAAATGAAGAGCAGTCATTATAAAAAAAGTTACTGAAATACAAATTAGTATAAAGACAAGACGCCCTGTTAAGCATTCTTCAAACCACAACATTTCTATGTAATCAGCTGGTAAAACTTCCTTTCACTCAACGGTTGACTTATAAAGTATCAGCCACCACAAATGTTAACCCACTGGGTAATTACACCAGCGAATCATTTCAGAGGTACTAGAGATGTTTATCAGAAGGATTCAGTAGGTTGTGACGTATGTTAGATTTCACTCTGCTCTGTTGTAGACAAACATAAACTATAAAGCCATCATCATTAAAATTCTGATATTAAGAGGCAGAGTGTAACAGTTAAGAATGAATGGTGGTGTTTTAGCTGGGTTCTGTTATGCCAAAAGAGCCTGAAACATATTAGTTCTGGATTTTACTATTATTGTTATTAAGCTGACCTCTACTCACTAGATGTGAGCAGCAACCCCTTCCCCAACAAGCTGCGACAACCAAGAAACCATCTCCAGAGGTTGCTAAAAGAAATCTACTTGGGAGCCAAACTACTCCACCCCCTAGCTAACAACCGCGCCTTAGATGGTGATGCTCTACTTGCTCATCCATGCAACACAATCACCTATGGGAAGGCTACAGTGTACCAGGCCCAGCGCCAGGCACCAAGGAGAAAACACCCAATAAATCAGAAACCCTGCCCCAAGCAGGGAAAGCTGACTTATCGACAAGTGGTTGGTACAAAATGTATGATGATACGTGCTATCATAAGGCAGAGTGGCAGGAGATTAATAGCCTAATTCTGTTAAAGTTGAGGGTCACAGAAGTGGTCTTTGGAACCAGATCATTTATTATTAATTATAGCAATAACAATGACCAGCTAACTTTTACTGGGTCCTTAACTCTATGCCAGGTATTATGCTAACAGCTTTATATCTTATTTCATTTAAATACTCTATCATTAAAACTCTTTAAGAGGAAGAGTGAGTAATATCCCCATTTTTCAAATAAGGAAGCTGAGGTACTAAAGAGTCTTAAATGAATACTAGTAGATCACACAGCCAGAAATGACTCCTGAGCTCGGATTATTTAGACAGTAATTATAATACCTGGAGGATATTCCCAGACTTTAGCAAGCAAAAAGGGGGACTTTAAAGCTATCTTTAAGAATCAAGCCACTGGACAACATTATAACTGTAACCAATTTAAAATAAAATCTTTTTAATTTGGCATTATGATTCATAAATGCCCATGGCTCAGTAGAAGGCAGAACTGCCTAGTGCAGAATATTATTCTCCAGTATTTTATGCTGAACTCAGTCTCAATTTTTTTAAACATCAAGGTTACAGTATAATTAGGAACCAGCTGCAATTTTAATTACCGCACCCAATATAATTTGTTACATATTAGCAAGTGTCAAATTACTACTGCTTCTTAAATGAATAAAAACTGATTGTGCTGATGACTGGGATGTATGTTCCTGATGGGGAACAAAGGAATATAAAAAGTATATGACATATTTATAAAGTGCTGAAAGGCTCTACTTAGGAGATCACAAGTTGCTGAAGCCCAGATAATGCCATAAAAAGTTAAACGCTTCTGAGAGAGAAGAGCTAACTTAATAAATACAAAGGAAGAGAAAGTCAAAAATGAAAGGACAATAAAGAAGTTGCTTCCACTATATAATGCCTTACCTGTCCAAAGTTCTGCTATGTATCAACCTCATCTAACTGAAGCACAGTCAAGAACCAGAAGGAGGCAAAAAGGAAAAGGAAAGGGGCTCTCTGCACAGCTGGAGCCTCATCTCAAAGACGACACATCATCTCACTTGAGTGAGCCCTCCTGGGTCCTATTCCACAGCCCACAACTTTTGACATGACTCTAACGCTTTGCAAACATTAGCTCACTGACACTCTCAACAGCCCCAAGGAGCAGACACAGTTATGCCCATTTTACAGATGAGGAAACTGAGGCACAGAGAGGTTGAGTAACTTCCCCAAGTCGCACAGTTAGCAAGTGGCAGAGCCCTAATTTGATTGCAAATCCATGATTTCAGCCATTATGTGACACTGTCTTTCAGAGGAAAAGCAAGCACAGAATTAAGCAGGACAGAGAATCCAGAGATCAAAAGAAAATTAGGACACAGAATCTGATTTCTGAGCATCCCCCGGTCTGACCTTCAGGGCAAGGACAGGGAGCTTCCCACTTCGGATACAGCTATGGTTATGACAGCCCAGTGATCTGGCCTTCCTTGCTGTTCCCAGTTCTCCTCTCTTCTCCCAACCTTCTTACTGGTATAAGAATAGAGAGCCTTCTTACTGGTGTGGCCAGGCTTCTGACCTATTGGGCAACCGTAGCATGGAGGCCGATTGCCTTCAGAGCCTCTGCTCTCTTCCTCTTGTTCCCCTAGGGTGGGAGTACAGCAGCCAAACATTGAGCTTAGTCCCATCCACTTCCATCTTCTCCTTTGTGTCCTTCATCCCCCTGCATTTTGTTCTTTTTGCCCTCTGGTACCTCCTAGTGCCCCATCACCTCTACCCCCAGGGACTCGGAGATATGCAGCAGAAGCAGAAAAAGGCAAACGAGAAGAAGGAGGAACCCAAGTAGCTTCCTGGCTTCACTCCAATCTCTCTTGCCCTTCACTTGTGTGCCTGGAGCCAGTCCCACCACACTTTGTTTCCTCCTGTAGTGACCACAGGTCCCAGCACCGATGGCTTCCCTTTGCCATGTGTCTGCAGTGGGTCCCTTTTGTACTTCCTTCCCCTCAAGTAGCCTCTCTCCCTATGGGCCACTCCTGGGAGTGAGGGGTTAGCCCTCCCCAGTGTTTTTTCATTCCTGTGGAGCTTAAAAGTATTAAAAGTAGCTTTGTAATTCGAAAAAAAAAAAAAGAAAAAGAAAATTAAGACATATCAATTGTAATGCATGAACCTTATTTACCTGACAATTCAACAACTATTTTAAAAAATTTAAGACAATATGGGAAATGTGTACAATGTGTACAGAATACATATTTGAAGATATTGAAGAATTACTATAATTTTTGAGGTGTAATAATGATATTGTGATTGTGCTTTGAAGAAATATTGTTTAGAGAGACATAAAATATTTACAGATATGATGGCTGAGATTGCTTTGAAAAACATGTGGGGATGAATTAGCCAGGTGTGGTGGCATGTGCCTATAGTCCCAACTACTCAGGAGGCTGAGGTGGAAGGACTGTTTGAGCCCAGGAGGTTGAGACTGCAGTGAGCCATAATCGTGCCACTGCACTCCAGCCTGGGTGACAGAGCAACATCCTGTCTCCAAAAAAAAAAATTTAATTAAAAAAAAAAAAAAAAAGGAGGGATGAAAGGAGGAGAGAGGGCATGGTATAAATGAAACAATATTGAGGCCATAAATTGATGATTACTACTGGCCATATAGGGAGATGAGGGTTAATTATACTATTCCAGTTTTGCAGTTTTTCGGAAATTTCCATAATGAGAAGTTTAAAAAATGATGCTGTTCTTTCAAGGACTAAGTCAAATGCCTCTTCCTCCAGAATTCTCCAACCAGATTCCCCTCATAGAATGTTTCCTATTTCATGAGCTTCGCAATGGAACATTTAAACCTGACTCCACTGTGGCCAGGCACAGTAGCTCACAACTGTAATCCTAGCACTTTGGGAGGCTGAGGCGGGTGGATCACCTGAGGTCAGGAGTTCAAGAACAGCCTGACCACCATGGAGAAACCACGTCTCTACTAAAAATACAAAAAATTAGCCAGGTGAGATGACGCATGCCTGCAATCCCAGCTACTCGGGAGGCTGGGGTAGGAGAATCACTTGAACCAGGGTTCAAGAGGTTGCGGTGAGCCGAGATCACACCATTATACTCTAGCCTGGGCAACAAGAGTGAAACTCCATCTCAAAAAAAAAAAAAAAAATCTGACTCCATTGTTAACCAGCAGGATGACCTCTTGTTTTCTCATCTGCTAAAAATAAGAGAGTAACAGTTGAATGAAAACAGCACAACTTGAGACAATCTAGCAGCGCCTTGCTTCCCAGTTACTCTTCATATTCAGAGCAGCCTAGCTGACCGGGGCAGCAGCAGATACCTGAGCCCTGCGGGGAGGTGATCTTGGCTTTCTGAACTAATCAGATTTCCTCTGAAGGCTGAACCAGCAGATTCAGGCTGAATTAGCAGCAGGTCTCTCTAGCTGATGATGTGGCACTAGTGAAGGGTAATGAACTCCTGGGGTTAAGCAACAAAAATTAAACTGGCTCCCGACCTTTCATCTTATACCAAAAGAACTAGAGCTGGATCAGAGTTAATCTTTAAAAGGAGAGAGAGAGAATTCTAAAAATTCTAGAAATTCTAGAAATTTCTAGAATTCTAAAAATTCTAGAAAAATGCACAGGTGGTTTCTTATGTAATATTAAGTAGGGAAGCTGATTTCAAACATGACAAACTCAGAAGTCATATAATCCAGAAGCCATAAAGAAAAAAAGGATAAATATTTGACATAAAAATTTAAAAAGTGAATAAAAATCAGTTAAACAACAACTGAGAAGAAAAACAACAACAAAATTTGCAATAGATAGGACAAAGGGGCAATGTTCTTCATTTAAAAGCACTCTTAGAACAAATCAATGTGAAAAGGCAAATAAACCAACAGAAAATTGGGCAAAGGTCAAGACCAGGCTCTTCTCAAGTTGCTGTTGGACACCACAAATGGATTAACTGAAATCTCCATGAACCACCATAAAAAGAGAATCTAGGACTGAGCTTTCACTTCTGGAACTGAGCTGGAAAGCAATGAAAAGATAGTGGCATCCTCAAACTCAGAATCAACATCGGCCTGCAATAAAATGAGTGTGTGAATTCTCAGAAGTGAATGAAATTCCTCGCCAGTGGGCACAACAAAGTCAAAGGAGAGACAGGATATCACCCTCTTGTCCTTCAAGCCACTTGATGACCTAGGATACTACTGAGACTAGCTGGGCTAAAACAGCAGCAATGGAACACATTGTTTGGACCTGCTGGGAATTTTGCCCTCTAATGTACCTGGGCTTTTTTAATCAAAAGGGTGAGTTTCTCTAGGTGCCTCCTTTAGAAGCAGCCTTTCTGTAGTCATAGAGATTCATGTACCTCAGGACAGCACAACCCCTGCCAAGGTCTGTTCTGACGTTCTGATTCTCCATCATGTGCTCACCTGGTGATTACCCATGCACACTTCTCATCATATTATTTTGTTGGGGGATGGAGGGGATTGAGCAAATGGATTATTAGAAAAAGGTTTACAACAAACCACACACACGCAGCAGAAAATCTCCTTCCCCCTTTACTTTGCCATGTGTTCGCATGTCAAGTAAATGGACAATTCAACCAGAAGTGTCTGAATGCTATGCAACAGTTACTCTGAGGCATATCTGTGTCCAGAGAAGGTCCTTGTCCTCAAGAGTTTAAAATCTAGGAGGAAACACAAAATAAATCAGCAGCAAAGATCATTTCCCTTCAGAACCTTGACATCATTATCTCACCCAAGCCATTTTTAAATGATTCAATAACTGTTATAGGCTGAACTGTGTCCCCCACACCTAATTCATATGTTAAAGTCCCAACCCCAGCCCCTCGGGCAATGACTGGCCATATATGAAGACAGGGTCTTTGAAAAGGTTATTAAGTTAAAATGAGGTGATGAAGGGGACCCTAATCCAACAAGACTGGTGTCTTTATATGACGAGGAAATTAGGATACAGACACAGAGGAAACCCCACGAAGACAGCCACCTACAAGCCAAGGAGAGAAGGCCTCAGGAGAAACCAACCTTGCTGGGGTCTCGATCTCAGACTTTTAACTTCTAGAACTGTGAAAAAATAAATTTCTGCTGTTTAAGCCATCCAGTCTGTGGTACTTTGTTATGGCAGCCCTAGCAAACTAATACAATATCTTTTAATATGGTCTCTATATTCCAGCTGTTCCAATTCTTTTACTTGTTTTTAACCCAGGCTCAAGCATTGTATTTGGTCATCAGGTCTCTTTGGGAGTCTCCTTTATTCCAGTCTTCTTCATTCATAACACTGACATTTTTGAAGTCAAGCCAGAGGTCTTGCAGCATGTCCTACATTCTGGATTTGTCTAATTATTTCCTCACGATTAGATTCAGATTAATATTTTTGGCAAGAACTCTTTTAGGTTCATGTTGTATACTTCCTATTGCATAATATCAGTCAGTAACATAATGCTAGTTTATCCCATTTGCTGATGATCACTTGGTTGAAGCAGATTTCTCCACTATAAAGGTACTTTTTCCCCCTCTGTAAACAGCAAGTAATTTACTAGGAGATGCATTGAGACAATGGGAATTCCAACAGTCCTTTACTGAAAGGCTTCAGCATCCAATGAAAATCCATGCCTGAATCAGTTATTACTTGCAGGTGGCAAAGTCCATTTTTTTTTTTCCTTTTTCTAATTCTAGCATAGCTTCTACCGTTATTAGCTAGCATTCTTCGGTAAAGAAAGCTTTATCAGTCTACTCTCCATCTCACTTTGGCTCCTTTTAGGGAGCAATAATTATCACTCATTATGTTGTGTTGGATTTTTTTTAATTCAGTGTGTTACAATCCCTTTCCAATTGATTTGTCTTAATTGTGGTAAAATATACATACCATAAACTTTATCATTGTAACCATTTTTAAGTATACAATTCAGCAGCATTAAGTACATTCACAACGTTCTATAACTATCACCATTACCCATTTCATCATCCCGAACATAAACTCTGCACCCATTAATTAATACCCAATTGAATTTTAATTGCCATTATTTTTATAACAATTATGATATATACTCATATACAGACACACATACATACCTAATATGCATACATACACATAAGAGTGTGTATTTAAATAATGAAAATCACTTTTAACTCAACGCACCAGGAAGGGCAAATGTTAATATTTAAAGTTAGCTAATTAAAACTATTATGCAAAAAGCTGGCAGACTTAAGATGACAACATCTGAAACCACTGACCAAAATGTAACATCACAAGAAACAACCAAGAATCAGGTGCTTCCTCATGTGAGTATCCAGTACCAAGTACCGAGCAATGTGATGGGAAGCGCTCAGCACCATCTAGGAAGTATTCTAGCCAAAACCAAAAAAGACTCTAACTTGATCAAGCTTTTAGATTAAACTGTCACTTGCAGGAAATACTGAGTCCAAGCAACACCACAAAGATGTAATCAGCAAAGTCCAAATTGTGGGAAATTACAGGAAAGATGACCCAATTCCCTGATCAAATAAACTGCAATGAAACAACCAAAAAGGGGGCAGGAAAACCTATAGATTAACAAGATTTAAAAGACATATCAACCAGCCATTTGTGGACTGCATCTGAATATCGATTAGAACAAACCAACTATAAAAACTGTAATCTTAGGACATGGGTTTTAGCATTCCTACAGGGGCTTCAAGAAATGGGAAAATAGAACCACAACCCCTTCTGAAAATTGAAGAGAAGAACTCAGACTATATATATATATCTGCCCACAAATACAGAGAAACAAATACAGAGAAATGAAAAGAAGTATTTCTTTCTAACAAAGGCTAAAAAAAAGAAAAGAAACATTTCTGTCTCTGACTGACCTCTATGTTAAACAAACAAATAAACAGGCTCTCTTTTATCCTGCCACCCTGTTGCCATAGCTTTATGGCAAGAAATATGAACAGAGGTTGATATGTCCCATTCACGAACTGCTGTGAAGAATATGAAAATCGAATGAGTCTGGGGTAATACTGGGAAAGTATTAAAAGTATTGAAAATGCAGCCAAGACCAGGGAGATTTTAGCTGGCTAAGAGTTTAAATTTTATTCTGCAGGCAACAAAAGCCATACTGCATAGCAAGGTAAATTAAAGAAGGCAATGTAGCACACTGGTTATGTGCTTGGGCTCTGGAGCCAGGCTGCCTGTGTTGAAATCATAGCTCTCCTATTTACAAGCTGTGTGATCTTGGGCAAGTTACATAATCTCTCTGTGCCTCAAAGAACTTAACTACTCTGTACAGATGAGTTCCTCGATGTGTATTATGAAAGTAAGAGCACTTACATGTCACAGGAATGTTATGAAGATTGCATTAGTAAAATGCTTGGAACAGTGTCTGGCTTCTGTGAGTGTTATATAAATGTAAACTAACGTTATTATTATTATTTGCATAAACTTTTTGAGCCTTAGGTTTCTTTATCTGACAAATGAGGTTATCAACACCTTCCCTGCTATCTTGTAGATGATTATAAAGATCAAATAATGAAGCTTGGGTCTTTCTATTATCTGGTTATATTAATCCCTGAAGACTCTGAGCTTCTTGAAAACAAATCTAGTAGCGTACTTGTTTTGGAAGCCCAGCACAGTGTAGGCACTCACAAATAGTCATCATCACTTATGCCCTTGAATGCATTTTTTAAAGCTGCTAAGTACTGTACCCATGAACACAGTACTGCTATTATCATGGCAACAAGAGCCAATCTTAGAAAAGTCCTGTGGCAGTCTGGACAGAATGGAGAGAAAGATGCAGGGATGAAATCAAAGGCAAGGGGATCAGTGGGAGCTACAGCAATGGTACAGCTACAAAATAATGAGGACCTGAATTTGAACAAAGAAGATAAGACATACATGCTCCAGGGCTGTAGAAGGGTTTCACTGATCCACCTCTTTTCCCACATCCAATTCAGGCCAATGGTGTCTCTCCTATCTGCCCATGACAGGTACTTAATTGAACTAACTGGAGACTTTATTAGGAAAGTGAAGCTTCAGGCTGAAGTCAGGAATGACCAAAAAGATGGATTCAGTTATAAGAACTGGTGAGTTCTAGGTCAGCAGAGTTTGAAATATCTTTGAGACAGACAAGTTGAGTTTTCCAGCTAAAACTAAACAGCTAAAAATGCAGGGCCAGAGCTTGAGACAGCTACCCAGGCTGAGGAGCATCAAGGAGCCAATCCCCATTAATGGGGCAGGTAGTGCAGCAGGAACTAGAGGGAGGAGACGATCTCAGGTACAGCCTTGGGGGACACTAACCTTCCAGGTGTCCAAGCAGAATGAAGAGAAGCCCACAAAGTGCAGCACTATTCACAATAGCAAAGACAGGGAACCAACCCAGGTGCCCATCAATGGTGAATTGCATAAAGAAAATGTGGTATATATCCACCACGGAATACCTTGCAGATATAAAAAAGAACAAAATCATGTCCTTTGCAACAACATGGATGCATCTAAGTGAATTAATGCAGGAACAGAAAACCAAATATCACATGTTCTCACTTCTAAGTGTGAGCTAAATAATGGGTACTCGTGGACATAAAGATGGCAACAACAGACACTGGGGACTACTAGAGGGAGGAGGAAGGGGGACAAGGGTTGAAAAACTAATTATTGGATACTATGCTCAGTACCTGGGTGATGGGGGTCAACTGTACCCCAAGCCTCAGCATCATGCAATATACTCAGGTAACAAATCTGTACATGTACCTCCAGAATCTAAAATAAAAGTTGGAATTATTTTTTTAAAATGTAAATTTAAAAAAAAAAGAAAGCAAGACCCTTGGTTAGATTCAGAAAAAGTGAAAGATTTCTAGATTTTTGCTAAAGTAATGCTTCTCAAAAGGTGCAGCATTAGTGCTGGACCTACATATATCTGACCTGTACAGGGAAGGGAAAAACACTACATTTTTGGCCAAACTTCCTCATTGGTAAACTAGTACATTCTGTTTTGAAGACTAGGGTAAAGTGTACTATCATTCTAAATGCATATGTCATGCTGCCAAACACTAAAATAAAAACACATCTTTGCTGGGAAGGAAGAAGATGAAAGAAGAAACAAGAAGGAAGGAGGAAGAAGGAGGGAGGAGGAAGGAGGAAGAAGGAGGAGAAAGAACGAAGGACGAAGAAGAAGGAAGAAGGAAGAAGCAGCAGCAGCAGCCGCCGCCACCTGCAAAGGGGTGATATGAGAGGCTAGAGGCCAATAATGAGAGACGACATCATGAAAGCAGATGGTGAGAAAGGAAAGGTAGGACACAGGGTCATGTGAGGCCAGATATGAGGACAAGCTGGCAGGTTTAGAACTGAGGTTACTGGTGACTTTTAGGAGAAGGGCATTTAATTTAGTTCATTTCACCCAATTAGAGGGTCTGTCTGGTTAAACAGACTACATGTAGCTGGTTTTTTGCTCGGTAGCTGTTAAATACTTTGCTAAAGGAATTGTATCACTACACAAAGGCATATCCCCCTTATCCCCAGCAGAACCAACAGGTCTCAGCGTCACACATTCCTCAGTTGCAAGGTCCACCCTAAGGCAAACCTGCAGAGTCTTATGAGGAAACCTGTAGGTGTTTATGAGGCAGCAAATGCCAAGCAGAGGGGAGGAAGCGCTCAGCAGGAATGCCATCATAGATAATCCTCAGATAGTGGAGAACAAAGAGAGGAATGGTTCCAAGAGTTCATCAAAAGCAGAGACTGGTCTTGGGACTAAAGTTCTAAGAGACCAAAGCACTGAGGAGTCAGAGCTCCTCTGACAATCTTCTAAAAGAACACAATATCTAAAAAAGACCTGCTCCTTTACTTTTTTACACTACACATCATCTTTCAACTCCCCCGACACCTTTCCAACCATCTATTTGCTGTAAAGTCGTATGACCTAAGCTACGGAACATAGGCACCACATGGCCCTGGATGAGGTTAGCCCAGGAGAGAGGGCTCTGAGACCAGGTTTACTCTTTGTAATGCTTCCCTCCTCCAGCACCTTCTCTGATCACAAAAAACCACTGAGACTCTGCAGGAGACAAAAAGAGCTTTCAATCAATTTTGAGATTAAAATCTATATTCTAGGATTATCACAAAACTGTATAAACTTGATGCCTAAGCACCCAGGAGACACCAGGCAGGACTAACACAAAACTGTCAAGAAAGAAGAGAAATTTGGAGAAACCCCTACATACCCCTCCTTTGAACTGACACACCAGGGACTTTAACTTAATCTCACTGCATTCCTTTCTTACTCCAAGAAGGAGCCAGCAGGTCTCTTGAAGCAACGTGCACCAAATAACTGTGGTTGTCAAGCTTTCAAAAATCTCCAAGCTCAGGCCACACCCAAGTCCAATTCAATCATGATCTCTGGAGTGAGACCCAGGCATCAGCAGTTTTTTATACCAGTCCAGAAGACTTCAATGTGCAGGGAATCACTGGCCTAGAGCAGTGCTAAAAGTAAAGGCATTCATGGAAATTTGGACCAATAACAAATGTTTCTGGGACTCCATTTCTAGGACTCTCCTGGTAAAAGGGGATGGGACTGAGGAGGGAAAGAGTAAAGATCATTGTGTTAACATAAATTCCAAGGCCATCCAGCTCCACAAGTTAAGAACCCCTAAAACCCAAAGAGTGGAGCCACAGACACTTGTTGTTTTAATAACCATCATCATGGCAGCATAAAAACAACTCACACCTCCTTTCCTCCATTCCGAGCACAAAAACTGATTTGCTTTATTATGACACCACCAAATACCTAGCAGAGTTTTTACCATAGGGGAGAAAAAACTTTGCCATTTGAAGAATATCTTTAATAACCTTAATATGTTTTATCCTCAATGACAAACCTCTGAAGAGGGTTTCATGATGGGTGAAAAACGTGGAAAACACGGAGGTTAAATATACAGCCCAAAGCCTGGGCAACATTGCGAGACCCTCATCTCTACAAAAAAAAATTTAATTAGCTGGGTGTGGTGGTGTGTTCCTGAGGTCCCAGCTCCTCAGGAGGCTGAGGTGGGAGGATCTCTTGCATCCAGGAGGTCTAGGCTATAGTGAGCAATAATCACACCACTGTACTTCCACGTGGGTGAGACAGTGAGACCCTGTCCCAAATATATATTACATATATATATGTGTGTGTATATATATGTGTGTGTGTGTATATACATATATTATAGTCCAAATCGTAAGTAATGGAAACTGGATTAAAGTTTCTACAAAGGTATATGTCAGTGGTGACAGTTACACAACTCTGTGCATATTTTGAAAACCAATAAATCATATGCTTTAAATGGGTAAATAGTATAGTACTTGAATTATATCTCAATAAAGCAATTAAATAAAAGGTATGTGACAATTCCTGTCCTGTAGGGATTTGCAATCTGGTTGGAGAGATGAGAAATACACTGAAATGAAGCATATACAGAGTGACAAAGGTGTTCTAAGATAATAGGACTGGGATGATCAGGAAATATACACATCCATACCCGACAGCATGAGAACTCTCACATATACACCTTCGCAAATGGAAGTCTTTGTAAGGCCTGGGAGAGTAGTGCAGAGGTTAAGAGCAGAGACTCTGAAGACACATCGGCAAGGTTCAAATCAAAGCTGTAGCACTTACTTGTTGTACAAGCGTGTTAACCTCCCCAACTCAGTTTTCTTACCTGTAAGTTGAAATCAAAAACAGAAAGCGCCTGCTTCTTAGAATTAAGAAAATTAATTGAGTTACTATTTGTAAAGCACTTGGAAAAGTACCTGGCATGCAATAAACAGTAGGTAAGGCAGTTCTCAAATAAAAGTCTGGTTTACACTAAGACACCTAAGCCCCTCCTAAGTCATCTCCCACACCTCTCCCATATACTTTACTCTCCACCATCCTGAACTACCAGGCAGACATGGTAGACAGAGTGAGGCCACAGCTGCTGCAGCCAGACTGGCAGGATTTGAACCCCAGCTCCATCATGTCCTACTTATCAGATCTTTTTTTTTCTTCTTTTTTTTTTTTTTTTTTTTGAGACAGAGTCTTGCTCTGACGCCCAGGCTAGAGTGCAATGGCGCGATGTCAGCTCACTGCAACCTTCGCCTCCCAGGTTGAAGCAAATTCCCCTACCTCAGCCTCCCAAGTAGCTGAGATTACAAGCATGCACCACCATGCTCGGCTAGTTGTTTTGTGCTTTTAGTAGAGATGGGCTACATTGGCCAGGCTGGTCTCAAACTCCTGACCTGAGGTGATTCACCTGCCTCCCAAAGTGCTGGGATTCTCCATCTCCCCATTAAAACTACTTAAGGGAAGGTCATGAATAATTAGTTGTATTTAAATAAGTATAAAGACCAAAGAAAGAAAGAGGAGATCAGGAAACTAACTGCTAGTTGTGGTTACATCTATCCAGAAAATATCAAATCCGCTTAAATATTCAAACAATTTATCACAGTGAGTGTAGTGAGTGTTGGAATTCTCCTACAATTGCTGAGTCCCCAGAGTCTCAGTCCAATTTCCTAACACTCCATTGAGGTGAAGTCCTCTCCTATCCAGGCTCCTCAACTTTTAAGAGGGAATGTCAACCCTACCCCTATGGCTCTGTGTTCAGCCGGCAACATGGAATAGCTATGTTCCAGGGAAAAAGCAAGGAGCACAGGCTTTAACTCAGGCTGCCAACAGAATCAACTGATAAAGGTGATGCCCAAAGGCAGTTCAATGAGGGACATTCTTGGAATAAGTTAGACCAGCAGCTTCATTGAGGGACCTTTTAAGGCCACATTTACTGTACTGCCATTGAGTTATAATAAAGGACATGATAAGAAATGGCCTCATGTAACCCACAGACATATATCTGTGGTCACAAGGTAGTTTCAAATGCAGTCCACTCACAGCATACAAAAGAAACTGTTCAGCCAGGCGCGGTGGCTAATGCCTGTAATCCCCACACTTTGAGAGGCCGAGGCAGGCAGACCGTAAGATCAAGAGATCCAAGACCATCCTGGCCAACATGATGCTGGCCTACTAAAAATACAAGAATTAGCTGGGCGTGGTGGCACGTGCCTGTAGTCCCAGATACTCGGGAGGCTGAGGCAGGAGAATCACTTGAACCCAGAAGGCAGAGGTTACAGTGAGCCAAGATCACGCCACTGCACTCCAGGCTGGCGACAGAGCAAGACTCTCAAAAATAAATAAAAGAGCAAGACTCTCAAAAATAAATAAAAAAAATAACTGCTCTCAGAGAGCAGTATAAGAAGACTTCTCTCCCAAGTAAATGACCGCACTGATCATTTCCTCTTTGCTTTGGCTGGGAGAAAATGCAATCACCTCTAGTAAGCACATAATTTTCCACTAACCTTAGTCCTGGCTTTGTCTTACTTTCCCTTTATCCTGTTTTACCCATCTACTTGGGACTTGATTTTTATATATCTTGTTGGATTGCAAAGTAAGTATATATGATGTGAGCTATCAGATATCCCAGAAAGAGGTGAGTGCAAATGAAGACATAAACAAAAACACAAGCTCCCAAGTAGTAAAAATGAACATTTCATTTTCCCTGACTCATTACTTAGCTAAAAATCAACTGCCCTTGACATGTGATACTTCTACTATTATGTAGAAGTACAACTAAAGAGTTCAACCAACTTCCATATCACTTATTTTACGTTTTTTGTTGTTGTTGTTGTTTGTTTTGGGGTTTTTTTTTTTGAGACAGCATCTCACTCTGTTGCCCAGACCGGAGTGCAGTGGCACAATCTCGGCTCACTGCAATCTCTGCCTCCTGGGTTCAAGCGATTCTTCAGCCTCAGCATCCTGAGTAACTGGGATTACAGGTGCCCACCATCATTCCTAGCTAACTTTTTTTTGTGTTTTTAGTAGAGACAGGGTTTCACCACATTGGCCAGACTGGTCTCGAACTCCTGGCCTCAACTGACCCGCCTGCTCCAGCCTCCCAAAGTGCTGGGATTACAAGCATGAGCCACAGCACCAGGTCACTTATTTTACTCAATATTACTCAAGTCTTATACTCCATTTCTATGCACATGTCTCAATTTATGTTCCTCGATTACCTTATCTCCTAAAAAAGTAAAAGTATTTACATCACCTGCAGATATAAAACTAACAGTAAAGAATAGGTACCTAGTCCCACCTACTCTAGGGAATTAATTCATACCAAGACTTGTACCTTGGTTGCATGCAAATTTAATGCAAAGGAAAGGTCAAGGGCTATTGAGCTTGAAAGGGTTAAGGTAGCTTCCAAAATGGAATCCTAGTGATGCTCGGAGAAACTGCTGAAAAGTTATAGATACATATATATACACACACACACCTGTGTGTTCATACGCACACATTCATAAGTCCGTGCACCCAGATTACTTTCCTAAGGATGAAACTCAGAGTAATTACAGAAAAGAGAAAAGCCACTTAGGCCACAGAGACTAACAACATGAAGAAGCCTACAGATCTAGGGAGCCTGGAGAGACTTAAGTCATAGAACAGCATTTAAATATATTTGTCTGCTTACAATTTCCATTGCAAATGTGATTAGTTTGCTTGAATAAATAGGAATATGATGTGTTGGCCATGTTTTCCTCTTGAGGGTTATCACAGAGTTTTGATTAAGGACAAATGTTTGAAATGTTAGGTATATTTAAGTTCACTGCACTTAAAATGAGCTAAGAAGTTGTATAGGCTTGATTAGAGGGCTGCCTTCGTGAACTTAAATTAAAAGCAATAAATTCCAAATGATTCAAGTGATTGGGACTAAATATGGTATTCTGCCAGAGAAGTTGAAATGCAGTCCAAAGAGACTGAAATGGTGTCCAGGTTTCAAGAAATGGTGAAAGAGGAAAGGTCAAGTGTTGGAGTTGCCTTTCCTCTGGGTTAGTGAATGATTCACATTACACAGAACCCCTTTCAAGTACAACTTCACAGGAGTGACAGGCTCCCAGGACAATCTGCTTCATCGTTTCCAAAAAGAAGCCTCTCAAATGCTCCGAGGCGGGTATCTGTAAGTGTTGTCAGATGGAGAGAAGGAGGGGGAAGATGGGAATGATGGGAAAGCGGGGAGGGGGAGACTCCCTGGACTTTTTATTCACAGAGGCGCAGGCCAAGTCTCCTAGGCAGTTTACAAAACGGAAGTCAAAGTGACTTCCCTACTGGCGGGAGGGCGGAGCCCTTGAAACGTAATAGGATCAGGCTTCAGCCCGGGCTGTGGTCTCTGGAAGAAGCCCGGGTCAACAACCAGCGGGGTCAGGAGCAGGAGAGCGCTGGGGAGGTCGAGGACCGCTAGTGCTTCCCTGCCCAGGGTGCACCAGGCCCCAGTCGCGCCCGCTCCTCTTCCTCGGCCCTGGCGCAGCCGCGTGAGACACCAACTCCCCTCCCGGGCCAAGTGGGAGTGTCCGGCCCGCAAAGTTTCCGCTGCGAGGTCGGACCTCGCTCTCCGCACCGGCCGCCTGTACTACCCGGGAGGAGTGGCCCCCTCCCTCCCGCAGCTGCAAGGTGAAACGGCTGCCCGGCACCCCATTTTGCTCCGCCTGTGGCATCAACCCAGACACGTGAGCGCCCGAGCCTCTCACGCCCCCAGGCTGATCCGGCAGGCGAATTCCCCCCGACCTCGGGCCCATGGTTACCTTGACGGCCGCCATGATTGGCCCTGGTTGCCGGTGACTGCGGGACCCACTCACTGGCTGACTGGCGTTCGGGGCCCAGGCGGCTCACTTCCAGTCCTGGCGGCGGCGGCGCGGGCGGTGATACGGCCCGGCAGCGTGCGCGCCTGGCCTGCCTCCCCACGCCCTCCCGCCGGCGCGGGTCATGCGGATGCTGCCCGCCCATTGGCTGGACCCAGCCTTGGCCGCCGGGGTGCGCGTGATCCAGCGGCCTCTGCCCTGCGGCCGGGGAGGGCTCAGGCCCTGGGGCAGTGGCGGGACAGGGACACGTGACCCCCGCTGCGCTGTCCAGCAGCGGCGGCCTCTGCGGCGTGGGCAGAAGTACCTTGGCCGTGTGCAAGCCCGTCACCTGAGGGCAGGTGGCCGCACCAGGGAAGCTGCTGGCTTCTGCTGATACCAGGGGCTACTGGGCCCTCCGACCGATGGGAGGGGCAAATAACGATAGATGGTGCACAGCCTGGGGAAGTTGAGAACTCCACTAGGACACATGCTTTGCTGGATTTTTTTTCCGCTGTGCGTTCCCTTTGAAGGGGCTCCACTTTACACTGGATCCAAAAAGACTTTGATCCAAAAGCATTGACTTAGAAGGAGAGATTGCAAACATTGCTGGCAGGCCTACTTTTAGATCAAAATCGGTAAACTGTTAAGAACCCAACAGGTGAATGTAGTGCAGAACGTATATTTATGGGACTACTCCATTTCAGCCCTACCTGTTAAAACAGCAGAGGTCAAAAGGCCCGGGGTCAAGACTTCCCCCCAAATAGGCCCTACCAAAATAAGTAAACCAGCATTTTAATTGAACATTTGCTTATATGACCTCCAGACCTTATTCCTCTTCATCAGGATTTCATTCTTTTGTCCTGTAATCAAAATTTATAAGAAAGTGGTGATCAGGGAAAAGGACTTTTAATGTATTGTAGGTAGTGGATGTAATATGTCAGCAAAAAGCACTTATTACTAATCAGTTTAATTCATTAACATTGATCGAGTGCCTTCCTACTATGTGCTAGGCACTGTGCTTGGTGCTGGAAACCCCAAAATGACTTAAGAGCTGGTTCCAACCGTTAAAGAGCTTCAGGGCTGTTGGGAAAGAGACACATAAATGTTTACTTCAGTATAACCTGTTAAGGCAGCAGACTATTCCCAGGGCTCAATAAGAATACTGAGTACCCGGGAAGCCTCTAGAAGTGATGCCTGAGCTGAGTGCATGAAAGTCCGGTGGGGAGGAAAAAAACATAGTGTTCCACCCCGAGAAAATGAGGAGAGGCAGCAGGCTCAGGAACTGCTGAGGAACCACAATTGGTCAGTCATGAAAGGTGTATTAATTGTCACACTGCTATGAAGAAATGTCTGAGACTGAGTAATTTATAAAGAAAACGAGATTTAATTGACTCACAGTTTCTCATGGTTTGGGAGGCCTCAGGAAACTTGCAGTCGTGGTGGAAGGTACCTCTTCACAGGGTCGCGGGAGAGAGAATGAGTGCCAAGCAAAGGGGGAAAGCCCCTTGTAAAACCATCAGATCTCATAAGAACTCACTATCACAAGAACAGCATGGGAGTAACCGCCCCCATGATTCCGTTATCTCTCACCGAGTCCTTCCCATGACATATGGGGATTATGGGAACTACAATTTAAGATGAGATTTGGGTAGTGACACGGCCAAACCATATCAAAAGGTAACTTGATCTTGAGCTATGGGACTGGGGCAGCGGCGGGACTGGTGAAAGGAATCTGGCCCAGCAGGTAGGGGCTGTGTCATGGTGGGTCTTAGGTGCCTTGCTGAAGGGTAAGCACCTTCACTAAAGGGTTTTAAGTCAGGAAGCAACACGGCTAGGTTTTCGATACAGAAATATCTCTCTATGGTGTGAATGTGCCCCCCAAAATTGATGTGTTGGATACAATCTCTAATGCATCAGTGTTGGAAGGCTGGGTCCTTGAGGAGGTATTTTCATCACAAGGGCTCTGCCCTCATGAATGGATTAATGCTGCCATAAAAAGATTTGGGGAGTGGATTCACTCTCTCTTGCTCTTCTGTTCTTTTGCCATATAAGAACATAGCATTCCTCACGTTTGAAGGACACAGCATTCAAAGAGCCATCTTGGAAGCAGAGATACCAGGCCATAACCTGCCAGCACTTTGATCTTGGACTTCCTGGCATCTAGAACTGTGAGAAATACATTTCCGTCCTGTTCTTCTAGTCTCAGGAATCCCCTTACAGCAACACAAAATGGACTAAAACACTCTGCTTGCAGTATGGAGGATGGGCTCCAACTGAACTACCAGGATATCCAGACAAGACAGACTCGGAATGGGCTAGGACTAGAGGAATACATAGAAGGTTAAAATTAGTGGGTCATCGTGACTGATTATATGTGGGGTTGGGAGGGAAAAACGGAGTTGTGCCATATTGCACATAGACTTGTGGTATGGGTGTCTGGAAAAACACCTGAGATTGGTAATTCAAGACGAGTGTTTTGAGGTGTGTGAGTCTATCTGTAAGGAAAGTGTATGTCCAACATACAAATTATGTTGTAGAAGCCAAAGAAAGAAGCATTACAGAAAGAAGCAACTATTTAACCTACTCTCAAAAGGGTCAACAAAGCCCAGAAGACTTGATCATGTTCACAGGCAGAGAAGAAAGATCAGCAAAAAGTAAAAAAATAGAGACAAAAGGAAAACCAGGAGAATTGTTAGAGAAAATTATGACAAGGGGACAAGTCTGAAACTCCTGTGGAGGATGGTCCCAGCTGCTACAAGGGGAGTGTAAAAGGAGCTGAGAAAATACAACCTCATGTAAAGAACAAAATTACATCATGTACCACATGTTTATTTTTAAGGGCATCACTAAAGCTCTCCTTTTATAATGTAAATGAAACAAAAAATGTTTAATGTAATAAAAATATACATAAAATGTACCATCTTGACCATTTTTAAATGTACAGTTTAGTAGTGAAATACATTCACATTGTTGTGCAGCCAATCTCCAGAACTCTTTTCATCTTGCAGAACTGAAACTCTGTACTCATTAACAACCACTCCATCTCCCAACCCCCTGAAGACCACCATTCTACTTTGCTCCTATAAATCTGACCACTCTAGGTACCTAATAAATGGAATCATATGGTATTTGTGTTTTGTAGCATAATGTCCTCAACCTTCATACATGCTATAGCATGTCAGTATTTCCTTCCTCTTCAAGGTTGAACAATATTCTGTTAATTTTTTTAATAGAAAAAGAATCATGAGTCCATTATACTTTTTCTTGATGTTTTTGAAAATTCAGAAAATCATAGTAATGGCCAAAAAAATCACTGATAATCCTATCAATAGAGTTAGCCATTGTTAACATTCTACTGTATTTTTTCATGTCGTGCTGTGTTTATGTGTGTGTATCAAGACATATTTATTTTACTTTATTTTTTGTTTTTTTATTTCTTGAGACAGGATCTCACTCTGTTGCCCAGGCTGGAGTGCAGTGGCATGATCTCAGCTCATTGCAGCCTCCTCCTCTTGGGCTCAAAGGATCCTGTCACCTCAGCCTCCCAAGTAGTTGGAACCACAGGCACGCACTGCCATACCCGTCTAAATTGGTATATTTTGATAAAGATGGGGTTTTGTCATGTTGCCCAGGCTGGTCTCAGACTCCTGGGCTCAAGCAATCCTCCGGTCTCAGCTTCCTAAAGTGCTGGGACTACACGCATGAGTCACTGCGCCTGGCCTATATTTTTTATGTATTTATTTTTAAGACTGTTGCCCAGGTTGGAGTGCAGTAGCATGATCTCAACTCACTGCAGCCTTGATCTCTGGTGCTCAGTCGATCCTCCCATTTCAGCCTCCCAAGTAACTGGGACCACAGCACACACCACCATGCCCAGCTAATTTTTGTATCTTTTGGTAGAGATGGAGTTTTGCCAGGTTGCTCAACCTGGTCTTGAGCTACTGGACTCAAGCGATCCACCCACCTTGGCCTCCCAAAGTGCCGAAATTATAGACATGAACCACTCACCTGACCATATTTTTGCATTTAAAACAATGAATTGTATTCTGTTAGTTTCCTGTGACTGCCATAACAAATTACTGCACACTTGGTAGCTTAAAACAATAGAAATTTGTTTTCTTACTATTATGAAGGCCAGATGTCCGAAGTGAGTCTTGTGGGGCTAAAATCAAGGTGTCAGCAGGACTGTTCTCTCTCAGAGGCTTTAAAGGAGAATGTTTCTTTGTGTTGTCTAAGGGCTCATGGCACCCTTCTTCACCTTCAGAGCCAGTGGGCATAGCATCATATCTCTGACTCTGCTTTTATCACATGGCCTCTTCTGTCTGTCTGTAACCTCCCTCTACCTCCTCTTTATAAGGACATGTGTGATTGCATTTAGAGCCCACCTAGATAATCCAAAATACTCTCTTCACCTCCAGATCCTTAATTTAATAACATCTGCCAAGTCTGTGCCACATAAAGTACCATTCAAAATCTCTAGGGATTAGGATCAGGACATGGACATATTTGGGGGGCTATCATTCAGTCTACCAAACCTACCACACTATGGATACATATTGTAAAAGTGTATTTCAGTTTGCATTTGGAGTCATATTTAGTTGATCAAGCTCCCCTCTTCATTCTGAATTCCTCAAAATATGAAATTTTAAAAATGTTAAACTATCATGAACCTAGAAATAAAGAAGTCAAAGAGGCTCCCTGGGTTCCATTTCACCTGTAAATAATAGCATGATGTGAAACATCATCTAAGAAGATAAAGCATGAACTGGCTAGGCATCTTCCATTTTTTCTTACCATTACAGGCTTACATGCCCTCCTGGTATTTGTCCCTCTTCACTATTCCCAGATTACCCTCTTTCCTACCATTAACAGTAGCTGGCACATAATTTTGACTGAAAAGGCCATGTTACAGATTAAACTGTGTCATCCAAAAGTCTTAACCCCCCAGTACCTATGTATTAGTTTGTTCTCATGCTACCAATAAAGACATACCCAAGACTGCGTAATTTATAAAGGAAAGAGGTTTAATTGATTCACAGTTCAGCATGGCTGGAGAGGCCTTAGGAAACTTACAATCATGGCAGAAGGGGAAGCAAACATGTCCTTCATGTGGCGGCAGGAAGGAGAAGTGCTGAGCAAAGGGGAAAAGCCCCTTATGAAACCATCAGATCTCATGAGAACTCACTTATTATCTCTCATTATCATGAGAACAGCAGCATGGGGGTAACCACCCCCATGATTCGGTTACCTCCCACCGGGTCCCTCCCACAACATGTGGGGATTATGGAAACTACAATTGAAAATGAGATTTGGGTGGGGACATAGCCAAACCATACCAGGCTCCAATTGTGACCTTATTTGGATATTAAAGTTGTAATTAGTTGATTTCATACTAGAATAGGGTAGGTCCTTAATCCAATATAAACTGGTGTTTTTGTAAGAATACACAGAGATACTCTGGGAGAGTCCCATGTGTTAACAAAGGCAGAGATTAGAGGGATGCAGCTGCAAGCCAAGAAATGCTGGGAATCAACAACCACCCCTAGAAGTTAGCAGGAGGCAAGAAAGGATGCTACCCAGAGTCTCAGAGGGATCGTGGCGCTGCCGACAACTCAGTTTGTGACTTCTATCCTCCAAAACTGTTAGAGAATAAATTTCTGTTGTGTGAGGGCACCCAGTTTGTGGTACTCTGTTAAAACTGCCCTGGGAAACCAGTACAGGTCCCACAGCCACCTGTGTTTTATAGCACCATATGCCAACCTTGTCAGCTGGGAAAGCAGCCAACTCAAATCATGAGGAATGCTATATGCAAACAAGGCACACAGCTTGAGCATGAGCCCAAGCCATGGGAGTTCAGAAGAGTGACTAACATGGCCTGCTCTGAGCTTTCACCTTTTCCAGAGTACCTGTGCCTTGTAGATGCCCTTTGACCATACTCTTAAGCTATCTTATTCTCTTCAACTTCATTTAAAACAAACAAGAAAACAAAGGCACCATTACTGCTACCAGTGTGCTCCCCAGATTAGATTGCTAGAAAGGATATCCAGCAACAATGCTTGCCAAGCACATCATTGACCGGAAATTTTAGACAACTAACTACGGATTGCAATAATGATTCCTTGTGTGGATTGCAGTTTGCAAAGACAATGCCAGGGCTGGTAAAGGGCATGGTGTGACAGAGCAAAAGGAGGACCATGTGAATAAGAAGCTCCCAAATTCTGACCTTACAACTGAGACTCTGCAACTGAAGGACACAGAGAGGCTGTCTGTTGCATTCATTTGGGTCTGGAATTCTGCCGAGTGTCAGATCACACATGACAAGCCTGCCGAGTGTCAGATCACACATGACAAGGATGGAGTACAGGTAGATCAGAAATGAATATGACCTAACTTCTTAGTGGATCCAAAGGAGAGAGCTGTGCCAATATTTTAGAGTTAAGAGGGAAGGAAGGGGAGGTAGGAAGTGAGTCAGGACGAGGAAACATAAGACACCTTGGGAAAGTGTAACTAAAAACAAATCCCCAAAGCTTTGAGATAAAATGCTCTGAGAGCAAAGGCTTAAACAGCTAGTTCCTGAGAGCGGAGCAGGGCTGTGTTGCTTTCTGGAGGCTCAAGGAAAGAATCCCTTTCCCTCCCCTTTTCAGTTTCCAGAGTCTATCTACATTCCTTGGTTCTTCGCTCACTTTCTCCATCTTCCAAGGCAGCAGCAGAGTCTAGTTCTCATATCACATCACTCTGATCTCATTTTCTGCCTCTGTCTTCCACATCTAAGGATCCACATGATTGCATTGGGCTCACCCTGATAATCCAGGATAGCCTCGCAATGTTAGGGTCAGTTGATTTGTGTATTAGTTTGCTAGAGCTGCCAAGATAAAATACCAGAGACCAGATGGCTTAAACAACGAAAATTCACTGTCTCACATTTCTGGAGGCTAGAGTCTGAGGTCAAGTGTCAGCAGGTTTACTTCCTCCTGAGGCCTCTCTTCTGGGCTTGCAGATGGCCATCTTCTCCCTGTGTCTTCTCTCTGTGCATATCTGGGTCCTAGTCTTTGCATATAAGGACACCAGTCATATTGGATTAGGACCCATCTTAATGACCTCATTTTAACTTAATTACCTCTGTGAAAACTATCTCCAAATACAGTTACCTTTCAAAGTACTGAGGGGTTAGAACTTCAACATAGGAATTTTAGGAGGACATAATTCAACCCATAAGAGTTAGCTTTAAATCTATCTGCTATCTGAATTCTCTTTTGCCATGTAGTATATTCATAGGTTCCAGGGATTGGAACATGGACATGTTTGGGAAGCCATTATTTTGCCTTACACACCTTGACCTGAAAATGTTGCCAATGTCTGTAGCAAACCTTAGAGAAGTATTAGTTCTTTGAGTAGAATATTTGGTTTAACCACAGTTCTATATGAGCCCAGTAAAGTAAAACTGACTCCTCAGGGGAATTACATCAAAAGTCTTTAAAGAGGTCAAACCCAGTTTCTTTGGCCCAGAACAAGAATCCCCCTTGGTCTTGCATCAAGCCCAAGTCTGTGTTTATGAATCTGGCTAAGGTCCCTGGGCCCAGCAATACCACTCAAGGCAGTGACAAATCAAACTTAGGCCACCCTGGTTTCTCAGTGTACTCAGAGGCGTATATCAGAACTGGCAGGTGCTTCAGCAGCCCAGCATGTGACCAGCAAGAAGGAGCAGCAGCCAGAGATTTACACAGTGAGCTCCTGGACCCTGGCCATCTCACAGCAAGGGACATTTCTTTTAAGTATAGCAGTTCCTTTTGTAAGAATTCCTGAAATTTTATCACAAGTCCTACAATATTTTAAGAAATTAAGTGTTAAGTAAAATAATCTTACCAAAACTGGTCTAAGGAAGGAGACCTGTGTTTGTATAAAAAACATTGTATTCAAATATTATTTCTCTCTTTTGTATTCTCCTTTACAACTAATCATGATGTTAAAAGAGAGAGAAAGGGAGAGAGAGAGAAAGAGAGAGACTGGCTCTTATTATTTCCCCATCAATCTCTGTCTGTCTGAATAACCTAAGCTAGCATGGTGAATTAGAAATCAGACAGATTTTTATTTGAGTAAATCCGCATAAGTAAAAGTGCATGAGTAAAGGTTGCATAAATAGCTTTGCAACCTTTGGTCAGTTATTAACTTCTCTGAGCCTCAGTCTTCTGATTTGTTAAACTGAGATTAAAAAAAAATTCATTTTGCAAAGTTGCTTGATATTAAATGTGCATAAATCATTTGATACGTAGAAATCTATTATAAATACTACTAATACTAGAATGAGAAGGTCAGAACTGCTGTTTCTTAAGATGCCTTCCAGCTAACCTTCTAGTATTCTGCTACACAGATGAACACCATTTACACGTAGGCTTGCTTTCCCAGGATCTTTCTAAAACAGAAAGGGGAGGAGGGCAGAGAAAGGGAGGGAGATAGATCCATTTTAGAAGTGGAAAAATCTACTTTGGAAGCTGGAAATTTAAACTTGGATAAAGTAGAGAACATGAAAGCACTTGAGTATTTAAGAACAGCCTATTAGTGTTAGCTGTAGCTTTCCAATTTGAAGATACTGAGCCAGACTATTCATGTCTGAACTTGTTTGTCAGTTGGATGCAATCACAACTCCAGCCTCAGGGTCACCAGCCTTTGCAGCACATTCGTTTATTTCCTGCTGCTACTGCCTGAGTCCATTAAGGACCCACTGCTAGAAATGGAGGCAGCACATTCAGTCTCCAGTGACTCTTGCAGGTGGCAGAGCTAATTCTTTATAGGTTGCAATGCAACAAAGAAGATCTTGAAACAGCAAATTTTAAGATTGAAATGAACTCCCCATTATATCAAAAGAGACAGAGGGTGCTAGCTTTGGCAGCACATACACTAAAATTGGAATAATACTGAGAAGATTAGCATGGCCCCTGCCCAAAGATGATAGGCAATCCGTGAAGCGTTTCATATTTTTTATTAAAAATTAAACATAAAGAGACTGGCCAGGTGCGGTGGCTCACTCCTGTAATCTCAGAACTTTGGGAGGCTGAGGTGGGCGAATCACCTGAGGTCAGGAGTTTGAGACCAGCCTGGCCAACATGGTAAAAGCCTGTCTCTACTAAAAATATAAAAATTAGCCAGGCATGGTGGTGCAGGCCTGTAGTTCCAGTTAATCAGGAGGCTGAGGCAGGAGAATCGCTTGAACCCAGGAGGTGGAGGTTGTAGTGAGCCAAGATTGCACCACTGCACTCCAGCCTGCATGGCAGAGCGAGACTCCATCTCAGAGAGAGAGAGAGAGAGAGAGAGAAAGGAAGAGAGAGAGAGAGAGAGAGAGAGAGAGAGAGAGAGAGAAAGAAAAGAAAATTCTAGCTGAATGTCCAGCTCCCTTCTACAAGACTCCGCATAATGTGGCCCCAGCTGCCTCTCAGGCCCTCCTGTCCCTTACTTCTATTCCTTCACTTCCTCTGCAGGCCAATCCCTTCCTGGACCTGGGGTTCTGCACTTGCCAGCCCCTCAGCCTGCAGCCCCACCAGCCCCTCTCTACATCATCTTTCTCATCCTTCAGGTCCTCAGTGATGCCCTCTCTGACTGCTCTTTCTAAAGCAAGAACCTCCTTGTCATTATCTCTGTGTCCCATTTCTGACCTTTTTAGCACTTATCACAGTAAGTAATTACTTTTGGTTGGTTGTTTACTTAGCTTTGCTGTCAGGAGATGACATTGGAAAGCCTGATTGGGGCTAGGTGGGGAAAGTGAGTGGCCTGTACTTCTGGAGTAGGTCCTGTGACTTTCTATTGGTAAATTACCTGAATCATTAGCTCTGTCAACATTGTCAGAAGTGACTTGAGACTTGATGGAATGGACTGACCTGATTCTAGTTCCAATCCAGTTCTGGCAGCGGTCTAACTCTGGGCAAATCATTTCTCCTCTCCGAAGTTCAGTTTCTTCACCAATGAAATGACTGCAGTTGATTTTGAAGAGGCTCAGATAAATAACTAACATTCTATTTTCTTCTCCTGATTCACTTAGATAGCCAGCCAACTTCAGGCATGAGGTGCAATAAGAAGTCATTCACTTTGGGGCAAGGTGGTATGTATTAAGGACAGCGATGGCCCTGCACTGAAGTTGCAAAGTGTCTTTTCATAAAGGGGCAGACCTCTGCTCAGACCCGTTTACCCTGGTTGGACTTATAAGCCAGATACGTATGTGACTGCCTGCTGCATGTGGTAGAACAACAAAAGTTACCAATGTCCCTCGTTCTAGGTGCCACAATCTATGACAGGCAGTTTTCCCCAAAGCTCTTGGTTAAAGGTAAATAGCTCTCCTGGTGGAACCAACCCAAAAAGCCACCACTAGGCATTCACATTTTTAGAAGTCCAAGGCTATGGGGACATGGAACAGAATTAGTGAAGAGAAAATATTTCTCCAGACTGTTCTGTCCAATACTATAATTACTCTCTACATGTGGTCACTGAGCATTTGAAATGTGGCCACTGTGATTTGAGGTGTACTGAAAACGTAAAATAAATACTGGATTTTAAAGATTAACATAAAAAAGAGAATGTAAAATAACTCATTAAATGCATTTATATTGACTGCATTGTGAAACAACAATATTTTAGACATGTTGGGTTAAATAAAATATATCTTAAACTTAATTGCGTCACTTTGTTTTAACATTTTTAATGTGGCTACTAGAAAAATCTTAAATTACTTATTGGCTTACAATATTTTGCTGTGGGATGGTGCTGATCTGGAGCTGGGGTGTGTGTGTGTGTGTGTGTGTGGTGTGTGTGTGTGGAGAGAGAGAGAGGGTGGAGGAGCTTATATAGCAAAGGAGGAGCTTGATGAAGATGGGAGTGAGTAAAGAAAGCACTTTGCCTAATTTATCTCTAGTTTGCATTCAATTGCACCGTTAGGCAGCAGACTGAGAAACATTCCATAATGCCAGAGCACTAACTGGATTTACCAGAGGTAAAAGTTGTAGGGATTTTCAGGTTATGTGACTTCATATGAGGCTCAGGTATAATGAATTGGGTCGGAGGGGCAGGATGGAGTAGGAGGCTGAGGGAGCAGATCAGATTCTATAACTCCACCCCACTCTTCAAAACTACATTGCACACTGTAGTTTCTCACTGGTGGAGAAGAGAGTTACAAATGGGAAAGAAAAAGGCTGAAATGAGCCCCAAGGTGGATTAAACAAAGGTTCAGCCTGTTCACTTTAGTGTCAGTTACTTATTTAAGTATAGAATTTTGGTTTTATTGCAAAAGGGATAATTTAAAAAATTTCTGATTAAAAAGAATTTTGGCAACACAGAAAGAAGACAGCAAAGAAGAAAAATAAAAGTTATCTGAACTCACCTAACTCAGTTATATCTAATTTAATATTTTAAAGTAATTTTTCTAGTTATTTTCTTTATTGACATGAATATGTATTATAGTGATGTGTTCTATTACTGAAACATCCAATTCTTAGATCTTACAGTTTCAGTTAACAATATGTCATAAATATTTTATTATAACATTATTCTTGAATAAGATAATTATGAATGGTTAGCTAATATTATATCATAAGAATTTTCCAACACTTTAACCATTCTCTAATAAATGGGTGATTAAGTCATTTATCATTTTTGATCTATCATAGGTAAAATGTGATGAATACCTTTGTACACCAAATGTGTTCTGAGTTTTTAAGGATAGTGGAAGAAATTTATAAAAGCCATTATGGAGAGTGCAAAGGAACTCAATATGAGTTAGTTCTCAGATGGCTTATTTTTTTAATGGAGGCAGACAGTTTAAGCAACTGATTTTTAAGCTATCTTTCTACTATGAAATTTTATGTTGACTCTTTAGGAAAATATTATTCCATTTTTTCATTCTTTATATTTTTGCCATTTAAGTATAGGCAAGAATTTTCTAATTTTCCATGCTGTAGATAATTTAGAACATGTTATGACTACTTAGCTCTTAATATCATTTTCAGAAATATATTCCCTTTGTACTGACTACAGGTCTATTCTCTATCTTAAATTTCATTTTAGAAGGAATGAACCACAAGGGCAAATTTTTAAGCTAAAGAACATTAAATGTTAAAATAACTCATAACAATATTAGACAAACTGAAATCTAGTGTTAAGAACTGTAAGAGGTCTGAGATTTTACCCTACCTACCTGCCTGAAAATTCACAAGTTTCATGGATGCTCACAGGGACATGAAACATGAGATGCCTGGGTCAGAGACAAAGGACAGTTTATTACTCACAGCAATATCAACAGCCAGAATATCACCTGGGGTTCTTCAAGCCCCAATTCCCACAGGATGACAGAAAGAGGAACAGGTGATACCTGTACATGCAGGAAGTCAAAATACAGGAGGGAACCTGAATTTTTATAGTGGACATTAAGAATGCTGTCCTATTCAGGAGTGTCCAAGGCTATTTGTTATGTAAACATCCTGATAAGATAATTTGGAGTAAAGACCATCCGAGCTTCTGATGGATGCAAAAAAAAAAAAAAAAAAAAGGCAAGAGATCTGTGGAGAATTATCTTTAATATAAGAATAAATGCTGTATTAGGAACTAATTAGAGTATATCACATGTTTTGTCGATTTGGCAGATGCTCTTTTCATGACCAGCATGAGGCCTATTCTTGCCTGGCATGTCTACTTTCTTTTCCTGTTCCTTAGCCACAGAGGTAACTGTCTACATATATAGTCTGCAAAGCAGCCTATACAGCAGTTTATCAGTAGAGCTGTCTGTTTTTATCTGGAAAGAATTGCTGTCATGTCCATTTCCATAAGCGCAAATCAGGGAAAACCATCCCTGCTCTTCTAGGAAGATCATAAGTGTACACGAGACAGAGTAAAGGGCCTACTCTCTCCCTCTTGGGAATGAAATGAAAGAATACCCCAGAACCCCCATATGTTCCCTACCGTAATCTACAGTCACTGCATATGGCTGAAATACCACTGATTGCCAAAAGCAATATAAAAAGAGGTCTCACCCAAAAGGAAATTTTGTTCCCTAAGGGAAAAGTCTTCATAACATTGGCATGAATAAGTTATGAAAAGCCTTCACAACTGAAAGAGACATAATCATCATTCATGTATAACAGATTTGTTTATTCATTTCAGTTGATTAATTATCAGTATCTGCTGATGGTGGGGGTAACAAGGCTGCTCTGATGAGAGAATTATTAAAGTACATGCTTAGAATATTTATCACTGAGCACATATTGTATAAACTTAGCATATTTATTATGTTCTTTCTATATCGGGCCTTTCTTCCCCAAGAGAGATTAAACAGTACTGCCCATGCTTGTAGGCAATTTTCCTTCCAAACATGGTATTTAACTCTTTATAGAGAAATTGACCTTTTTTATAATGCTGTGCTAGTGCAAGCATGATCACCTCTCCTAAGAAATTCTGACACAGAGTCCCTGAACTGTTCTCCTCACCTCCAGTCTTACTTTCCTGCGCACCATACATACAATTTTCATATATAATACCAATAGCCCCTAATGTAAATAAGGGTGACTTTGTTGGTGATTCTCATGTCTTTCCCAGCTTCAGGCAGAATTACTTTAAAATAGAACACAAATTGTCATCTCTGGCCACATCAACTTTGATGTTTGGTCAAACAATCCCCAATAGTACAACTACTGCTTAAAGGAAAAGTGATAATTTGTGTAAATTAATATTAACCTTTTAAGTAAAAATTAGAAGTGACAAGTTAACTAAATTTAAATTAAAATATTAAAATCAATATTCTTCAACATGATCTATATGTAGTGATATTCAAAGAAACTTTTTGTTTATTGACTATCATAATAAGAACTACCATTTATTGATTCCCTACTATATGTCAGACACTAAGTTGGATGCTTTAAATGTGCTTTCTTTTTAAAAAAATTTTCTTGTTTTTTGAGACACAGTTTCACTCTGTCACCCAGGCCGGAGTGCAGTGGCACAATCCCACCTCACTGCAAACTCTGCTTCCCAGGTTCAAGCAAATTTCGTGCCTTAGCCTCCTGAGTAGCTGGGATTACAGGTGCACACCACCATGCCCAATAAATAAAAAATAATTTTTTTATTGTTACTAGAGACGGGGTTTCACCATGTTGGCCAGGCTGGTCTCGAACTCCTGACCTCAAGTTATTTATCAGCCTTGGTCTTCCAAAGTGCTGGAATTACAGCTGTAAACCACCATGCCTGGCCTAGATATGCTTTCTCATTTAATCTCTACAACACCCTTCAGGCTGGTATTGTTATTACCTCCTCATTATAGCTTAAGAAAGTAAAGCATAAAGAGGTCACTTTCCCAACATCACTTAGCTTGTATGTGGCCAAGTCGGCATTCAGACTGCTCTCTTTCTGCTCTCTGAGTTCGAGCTCTCAGCTATTATGCTGGGATTCTCTCTTTAGGTTCTTTGGCAAGACCACCATAATAGCAGTCAGAAGACCTGGGTTATGATCCGAGCTCCAATAATACTATCTCCATGACATTTTCACTCTTAGGTCCCAGTTTCCTCATATTCTCATCTCACCTACCCCCATGGCATTCATGTCAGACTCTCAAGTCTTTGCTGCTTTCCTTATCTGTCTTCCTGGACTTCAGACCCATAGTATTTAAGTATTTGCTTTATGCATATTTACACTTCAATGTGTCCAAATTAGACATCATCCCAACCAGCTCCTCACATATTGATCTCTTTCTCAATGAATGGTGCCACTAGCCACCTCATTGCCCCAGGAGCGTAGACTCCACCATCTATCTCTTCTCTCAACCTCCACCACTGTGCTAGTGCAAGCATGATCACTTCTCCTAAGAAATTCTGACGCAGAGTCTCTAAACTGTTCTCCTCACCTCCAGCCTTACTTTCCTGCACACCGCTCTCTATCCTTCACCCAAAGTGAACCCTTAAAACCAAACCTCATCAGAATCTTTCAATAATTCTCCATTGTCCTTAGATATATTTCCAAGACCTTAACATTGCTTCCTGACTCCTGTCTACTACTTCATCCTCATCTTTGCCACTTTCCTCCCTGGAACCTCTGCTTTAAACATTCTGAACTCTTTCTGTTCCTTAAACAAACTTTTTGTCAATATCTTGCCTTCGTTTTTCTCAAATGTTTATCATTCCAACCTGGAGAACATCTTCCTCTCTGATGTCTAATGTCTACTCAATCTTTGAGTCGGAAGCCTTGTCTGGGCATCCCCACACTCTGTTGGCTGCCCTTGCCATGTGCTGTCATCATACCTCTGTGCTCCTTCCATTGCCTCATCACAGCATTTTTCATTCCTTACCGTTACTGCTTGTCATTAGGCACAAGTAGACTGTGAAGACTAAAGTCAGGAACCTTGGCCTTGATTGCTATTGGTCAGGAGCTCTTAGACACTTTATAGATTTCATATTTATTTATTTATTTATTTATTTATTTATTTATTGAGGGGGAGTCTTGCTCCGTTTCCAGGCGAGAGTGCAGTGGGCGATCTCTACTCTCTGCAACTTCCGCCTCCCGGGTTCAAGTGATTCCCTTGCCTCAGCCTCCCGACTAGCTGGGACTACAGGTGCCTGCCACTATGCCTGGCTAATTTTTTGTATTTTTTAGTAGAGACGGGGTTTCACCGGGTTAGCCAGGATGGTCTCGATCTCCTGACCTCGTGATCCGCCTGCCTCGGCCTCCCAAAGTGCTGGGATTACAGGCATGAGCCACTGCGCCCAGCTAGATTTCATTTATTAAATGGAAATTATAATAACTGCCTTGCCTACATCTTTAAGAAAACATTTTTAAATCTATAAAGCAATAAACAAATATTAGTTACTTTATTATAAACTTAGCTCTACTCCTAAATTTAAGGCAGGAGAAATAAAACTGAATTCGAGTGACTAGGATCTAGTTGCGTTCAAATCACTTTGGAATATTTTTCTGATTATGTTAGGCCTGGGATAGGGCCAGGAAAGTTGTGTTATTGCAGAATTCTTCAGAGGACTTGGAAGCACAGACAAGTTTTGAGAGTGCTGCCTTAGAACATTTTTCCTGATCTGAAAGGTTATGGTCCTCATGAATCAGTGTGGAGAAAAATATGGGAATTTCCTTGGTCATAGTAACCCTACAGAGATAGATCCAGCATATGTTTCTAGAAGAGAGTCTATTGAAGACGAATAATATAATGAAAATTGACCAATCCAGCAAGTAGGTCATATTTAACTTGTAAAAGTGAGAAACTAGTTACTAGGAAGCAAAGCTTTCGCAGAAAAGCAGAAAACTAACTCATGAAAGAGAATGAATCTCCTATAGCCTTAAGAATAGAAAGACCCTAACACAAGGGTCAAAGAGTAAAGGGGAATGGATTGTATCCCAAAGGGGAAGGGGGATGGTGCAGAGGGTAAGGTAAAGAGACTATGTAAAGTAACATTTCCTAAACTGAGTCCTATAGGACATTGTTTGAGTGAATGTTAAAAGGAGTGCCTTGAGAAAGTGTTACAATGTAAAATAAGTATACATACCACATTCCTTTTGCGCATTAATGTTATAGACTGAGATTTTTGCAATAGAGTTAAATCTTTCTAACATTTTTAAAATTCACATTTCCTAAACTTATTTGTGAATGAATGAATTGTCTTACAACTGTTCTGAGAATAGAGCATTTAAACTAAACATTAAGGAACTTACTTGTAGTAAATAAAAAAATTGGGAATCTGCCCTACAAAAGCTTCCCTGAATCATCATCATCATCATCATCATCATCATCATCATTACAAAATATGATCCACAAAGACTGTAGACCTTGTAAGCAAACTCTCTTGCTTATCTAATTTTACATTTTCAGCACCTAATATAGAACTGGACACAGAATACATGTGGAACTGAATTGCCTTCTGTCACATTTGAATGAATAATATAATGGTGAAGTCTTTGAAGAAGAATTTAATTCTTTAGGCATATTCTCTTATTCGTCAAATATTTCCTTAAGAAGTTGTGTATGCCATTTATATAATTGTCACTGGTTGGGGTTAACTGTTAAAGTGTATAGCAAATTGTTATGTGAACATGTTATATAAAAATAAAGAGGGCAGGTGCAGTGGTTCACGCCTGTAACCCTAGCACTTCTGGATGCCAAGAAGAGTGGATCACCTGAGGTCAGGAGTTCAAGACCAGACTGACCAACATGGTGAAACCCCGTCTCTACTAAAAATACAAAAATTAGCCAGCTGTGGTGGTGGATGCCTGTAATCCAAGCTACTCAGGAGGCTGAGGCAGGAGAATCGCTTGAACCTGGGAGGTGGAGGTTGCAGTGAGCCAAGACCGTACCATTGCACTCCAGCCTGGGGGACAGAGTGAGACTTTGTCTCAAAAAATGTACATAAATGAATAAATAAATTAATTAATTAATAGTGTATAGCAAAGAGATCTCATAGCCTTGGAGATTTATTATACCCAACTATTTATTTTCTTCCTATGAAAGTGTATGCTTACTTTCAAATATTAACCACCTGATACGTTATGGAAAAGCTGTAGGGTATCAGTCACAATTCAGATTATAAATAAAATGATATTTTAAAGTGCTTTGAAATATCCCTGACACATTTTTTTCTCAGTTGCCATTAATTCTTCTACTTCCTCCCATTAACATCACCACTTCCCTGTTCCAAACTACTGTTGTCTTTCACCTGCACTATTGCATTAGACTAGGGGTCCTTAACTCCTGGGCCTTGGATTGTTACTGGTCCGTGGCCTGTTGGAAACCAGGCCACACAGCAGAAGGTGAGCAGCCGGTGAGCATTACCGCCTGAGCTCTGCCTCCTGTCAGATCAGCAGTGGCATTAAATTCTCACAGGAGCAGAAACCCTATTGTGAACTGCACATGTGAGGGATCTAGGTTGAGTGCTCCTTGTGAGAATCTAATGCCTGATGATCTGAGGCAGAATAGTTTTATCCCAAAACCATTTATCCCGGCCTGCCCACCCCTGGCCCCAGTCTATGGAAAGATTGTCTTCCATGAAACCAGTCCCTGGTGCCAAAAGGGTTGCGGACCACTGCCTTAGACTCAAACCTGACCTCCATGCCAACTGTTTTCCGTGCTTCCATTCTTAACTCAGTCTTATTCCATTCTCCATGCAGCTGCCAGGGTTGCCTTTCAAAACGTCAATTGGATCATGTCACTAGACTGCTTAAAGTCCTCCAGTGGGTTCCCTTTGGGTACTCCTCAATATAGCATATAGTGCCCTAATTCTCCGTTCTCATCTCCTGGCTGTCTCTCTTTTCTCCCTGTGATTCATCACAAGAACATTCTTTCTGTTTCCTGAAAATGCTTATCTTTTTCCCACCATCAGGCCTTTTCATGAGTGTGTCCTCTAGCAGAAATGCATGCCTTTAGGTCTGGGACCTGCTGCTGCTTTCAGATCATTCTGGTCTTGATATTTCCTGATTTTCTTCTCAAAAGTGGCATCTTTCTCTCTTTCACTCCCACTCCCTGTCACTCTATTTTATTTTTTTCATGGGACATTTCACTATCAGAAATTATCTTGCTCATTTAAAACTTTCCTTGTTTATGGCCAAGTGTGGTGGCTCACACCACATTTGGTAGTAATACCAGCACTTTGGGAGGATCCTTTGAACCCAAGAGTTTGAGACCAGCCTGGGCTACATAAAGACCCCATCTCTATTAAAAATAAAATATAAGTGAATATATAAATAAATAAATATTTCTTTGTTTATTATATCTCTTCCACTAAGCTCAGGAAGAGCATTTTCTCTCTGTTTACTAACAACTGGAACAGTGCCTGGCACATAGCAAGCCTTTAATAATTATTTATTGAAGCAATAAAGGAAAAAATTAATAGTCATCTAGAATGTTAAAGCAGCTGGGCATGGTAGCTCATGTCTGTAATCCTAGCACTTTGGGAGGTCGAGGCAGGTGGATCACTTGAGCTCAGGAGTTTGAGACCAGCCTGGGCAACATGGTGAAACGCTGTCTCTACTAAAAATAGAAAAATTACCTGGGTGTTGTGGTGTGCACCTGTGGTCCCAGCTACTTAGAGGGCTGAGGCGGGAGGATTACTTGAGTCCGGAAGGCGGAGGTTGCAGTGAGCCAAGATCGAACCACTGCCCCCCAGCCTGGGCAACAGAGGGAGATCCTCTCTAGAAAAAAAAAATAATAATAATAATGTTAAAGCAGCTCGTTTCTTCCTCCCACTAGGAAAATAAATGGCCAGAATCGGCTTTCTAATTTCTTAAGACCCCAGAGAAGGTTAAAACAGGACTATCAGCTGTCGAAAGGTTTAATTCTAACGTTTGTTATTACATCTTCCTATAGCCCAATTATGCTTTTATTGTCCCTTTAAAAAAATGTGGTAAAATATACATAACATAAAAGTTTCCATTTTAGCCATTTCAGTGACATTAAATACATTCATATGTTCGCTTTGACGGCACATATACTAAAATTGGAACGATACAGAGAAGATTAGCATGGCCCCTGTGCAAGGATGACATGCAAATTCATGAAGTGTTCCGTATTCTTAAAGAAAAAAAAAATACATCACAGTATTATGTAGCTATCACCACTATCCATTTCCAGAATTTTTTTATCAGCCCAAACTGAAACTCTGTGTCCATTAAACAATAACTACCTATTCCTCCCACTCTCCAGCCTCTGCTAACTGCCATTCTATTGTTTGCTTCTTTGAATTTGCCTATTCTAGGTCCTTATGTAAGTGAAATCATGTAATATTTTTCCTTTTAAGTCTAGCTTATTTCACTCAGCATAATATTTTCAAGATTCATTCATGATGTAGATGTATCAGAATTTCCTTCGTTTTTAAGGATGAATAATATTTCCCCAGCACTTTGGGAGGCTGAGGCAAGAGGATTGTTTGGGCCCAGAAGTTTGAGACTAGCTTGGGCAACACACTGAGACGCTGGCTCTTTAAAAAAACAAAAAGAAGGAATAATATCTCATGGTATGGCTATACTACAGTTTGGTTATCAATTCACCTGGTGATGAACACTAGGATTATTTCTACCTTTTGGTTTTTTGAATAATGCTGCTAGGAACATTGGTGTACAAGTGTCTGAGTCTCTGCTCTCAATTCTTCTGGGTATATTTATATATACATCTAGGAATGGTATTGCAGGATCATGTAGTAATTCTGTGTTCAAGTTTTTGAGGAACCGACCCATCTATTCTTACTGCCTTCTCACTTTTCTTCCAAAATGGTAGTCTTCTAATGCTACATAGAAAGAAAGTAGAGCTTTTGAGGTCTAGTTCCATTTGGGAATACCCTATGCCTTCTTGATTTCCTATCAGGGTGGCTCAATTTCCTAGTGCCTACCATTCTCAAATGAACCAAATCCCTTTATTTTCTTTTCTACTGAACCTCTAAATATTTGAAAACATAATTGGATAACAAACATAAAAAGCAACCCTGAACATTTAAACCAGCAGTTTCCCCATGGGAAAACTGATCTCTCATTGATTAGGATGATTGATGATTTATGGTTGGGTGTAGTCAGCCCAGCAGTTGCCATCAGACCCAAGGAGCACTGGACTCATAGTATCAAGTGTTACCACACCCCTGGCATCTATGTACATATTAAATCGGAGGCTACTATTTGCTTTATTGCTTTTAAACCTAGAAATTCATTATGCTCCTAAAATGTGTCAGTGATTCTCAGGTACATGAGGCTTGATGTAGCCACATAGAGCTATATGAAGCCCCATTGTTCATGGATCACTTTCTTTTCCATTTTCTCCCTCTTGTGACTTTTTCCATCATTTTCTTCAGCATGAGAAAAATGTATTCAGAAGATTATAAACAGCAGTTGGTAATCAGTGCATAACAGCTTTCTGTGTATAATAAAATCATTAGGTGTACATTAGACATTTGGCATAATAGGCATACTGTCGCCAGAATAGAACTCTGTCAAAGTACCAATGCCTCCTGCCTTGAAAATGCACAGATCAATTTTGTATCCCCCTATGGATAAGGAAAAGCATAACAGCTGCATGGAATTACTCTGTGGCGAAGTTCAACTGATTTTGCTTATCAAATTCTGAAAAAGTCAGTATACATGTAAATGTATTAATATAAATTTCTATCACATGCCACTTAATGGTCCCTAATCTCCTCCTTATTGAAGCTGTATTCTTGATTTTAAAGCTAAATTTGAACATGATTTTAAATCATATCCATAGCTGGTACTAGAGCATTAGCAAAAGATGATTTATGATGTGGAGTATTGGCCATACCCCAATTAAAACCAAAATGTATTACTTATATAAAATTTCCAGAAACCACAAATCTATAAAGACAAAAGTAAATTAGTGGTTGCCTAGGGCTAGGGGTGAGAACAGGGGGTGACTGAAAATGGGTGTGAAGGATCACTTGGTGGTGATGAAATGTTCTAAAATGGGATTTTGGTAAGGATTGTATGACTAAATTTACTGAAAGTCGTTGACTTGTATACTTAAAATGAGCTAATGTTATGCTATGTAAATGAAACCTCAATAAACCTTTTTTTAATAAAAAAAACAACTAAATAGCAGTGAACATCATTCCATTTATATCTTTGTGATCTGTATAAGTATATCCATAGAATAAATTCTGAGATATGGAATGGTGAACTTATTCAAATTTTTAATATAAACCACCAAATTATCTTTTAAAGTTAATTCACCAATATAGTCTCTTATCAACAGTGTTTCTGTCACTATACATTTCTCCACAGTGTTGTCAATACTTTATAATATTTATCTTGTATGTTTTTGTTACTGTGGGAAAATGCTTGCTGTAGTTAATTTTTTTGTTACTGTACTGCACAGCAATTTTAAAAACATTTTTATTGTCTGTATTTCTCTGTGAATTACTTTATCCTTTATCCATTTTTAAAAAGGGGTTGTGACCGGGCACGGTGACCCATGCCTGTAATCACAGCACTTTGGGAATCCGAGGTGGGTGGATCACCTGAGGTCAGGAGCTTGAGACCAGACTGACCAACATGGAGAAACCCCGTCTCTACTAAAAATACGTTAGCTGGGTGTGGTAACACATGCTGGTAATCCCAGCTACTCAGGAGGTTGAGGCAAGAGAATCGCTTGAACCTGGGAGGTGGAGGTTGTGGTGAGCCGAGATCACACCATTGCACTCTAGCCTGAGCAACAAGAGTTAAACTC
The DNA here is from genome assembly GCF_008728515.1 of Papio anubis. NCBI lineage: Eukaryota > Metazoa > Chordata > Mammalia > Primates > Cercopithecidae > Papio > Papio anubis. Next base: position 75,325,527 of record NC_044979.1, read on the forward strand.
CTTCAAAAAAAAAAAAAAAAGTGTTATTTTCTTGTTGAATTGTATATTCTTTATTCTGCATATTAATTTTCCCTATTATGTATACTGCAAATGTAATTTTCCTCTTCCAATGTTTGAAAACCTATAGCTTAGGAACCAAATCTAACCCATTGTTTCTCATTTTTTTGTTTTTAACTTTTTATTATGAAATGGTTATAGACTCACATGAAGTTGCAAAGATAGTACAGAAAGGTGCCATGTACCTTTCACCCAGTTTTCCCCGGTGGCTACATTTTACATAATTATAGTACAATATCAAAGGCAGGAAATTCATATGGGTACAGTATATGTTTGTGTCTATGCCATTTTATCACATGTGTAGATTGATGCAGGCTCCACCTCTATCAAGATGCAGAACTATTCCCTTATCACAAAATCTCCCCGAAGCTACCCCTATATAGTCACAGCCATGCACTATATCCAATCATGCCTAACCCCTAACCACTCATCTGTTCTCCATCTCTATAATTTCATCATTTTGAGAATGTTATGTAAATGGAATCTAACAGCACATGACCTTTGAGATTGGCTGTTTTGACTCAACTTAATGTCCTTGAGGTCTGTCCAAGTTGTTGCCTGTATCAAGAGTTTATTTCTTTTTATTGCTGAGTAGTATTCCATTGTACAGATGTACTCACCATCTTCTTCTAAATGACTTATAAGCTTAATGTTATTTTTACATTTTAAATGGTTGAAAAAAATTAAAAGAAGACTATTTTGTAATGTGAAAATCATATGAAAATCAAATTGTAATGATCATAAATAAAGTTTTATTGCAACCTAGCCATACCCATTTGCTTATGTATTCCATTGCTACTTTCATGATACAACGGCAGAGGTAAGTAGTTGTGACAGTGACTGCTGTGGAGATGACAGTATGAAAGCAGAGCAACGGAGGGCCAACTCCTTAACTTTTTCTAGGCAGCCTTACCCACCTTAGCAGCCTCTCTGCTTGGTTTGCTGAACTTCTCCCCATAGTTCATGGACTTTCCACTTACTTGGAATATTATTATTATTATTACTAATTATTATTATTTTGGTAAGTGAGAGCTCTTGAGCTTTTAAAATTCTCTACCTTAAATAGTTTTCATCACAGCCTTGTTTCCCCTTCTGTAAAGGGTATGAGCCAGGAGCAGTAGCTCACACCTGTAATCTCAACATTTTGGGAGGTTGAGACGGGAGGATCGCTTGAGCCCAGGAGTTTGAGACCAACCTGGGAAACACAGGGAGACACCATCTCTACAAAAATTTTAAAATTAGCCAGTCATGGTGGCACACACTTGTAGTCCTAGCTACTTAGGAGGCTGAGGTGTGAAGATCTTTTGAGCCCAGGAGGTTGAGGTTGCAGTGAACCATGATTGAGTTACTGCACTTTAGCCTGGGCACCAGAGCAAAACCCTGAGAAGGACAGAAAGGAAAGAGAGAAAGGGAGAGAGAAAGAGAGAAAGGGAGAGAGAAAGAGAGAAAGAGAGAGAAGAAAGAGAGAAAGAAAGAGAGAAAGAAAGAGAGAGAGAGAGAAAGAAAGAAAGAGAGAAAGAGAAAGAAAGAAGAAGAAGAAGGAAGGGGAGGGGAGGGGAGGTGGAGAGGGGAAGGGGGAGGGGAAAGGAAGAAGGGAAGGGGGGAGGAAGGAAGGAAGGAAAAGAAAGGGAAAGAAGAGAAGAGAGAGAGAGAAAGAAAGAAAGAGAAAGAAAAAGAAAGAAAGAAAAAAGAAAGAAAGGAAGGGGTACAGAACTTACTGTGGAAATGCACATATTGGCTTCATACTGGCAGGAATAGCTCAGCCAAAGCCTAAAGCAACTATAGCGCAGTATTACAGAGAGGCAGTGGAGTGTAGTGACGTCTGTAGAACTTAGAAAGGTTATTTAAGCTGTATGATTCTCAGCTTCCTAACTGTAAAATGGGAACATCATAATCACCTACGTTCTGCAAGATCTGGGTCAGTTTCTTTTCTTTCATGTAAATTAATTTCTGCTGTGTAGCTGGACGTGCAGCTGCCCATAACAAAACCTCTATTTCTCAGAAAGATTTGGCCATGCAAACAGGCTGTGAGCAGAAGAGATGTTTGCAAGGGAAGGGACTGTGGGTGCGGGGAGTGCCATCTTGGACGGTGTGGCTGAAAGCAACATCTCACGAAGGCTGAGCAATGGAACAGATAGTGTGTGGGTCCCTGGAGCAGGGCCGTCATACTAGTCCTGGACCCTCCACTTCTGGACTCTTAGATTATAAAGAGAGAAATGCAAACCTTCTTTAACTCAATATTTTGACTCTCCACTACATGAAGCTGGACCTTTCATCTAAACTGCACAGCCTTAAGGTTGCTCTGATAAATGTTTAAGAAGAAAAAAATAAAGAGCATATACAGAACAGACTTTGTATAGCCTACTTTTCTGACTTCATTCCCCCTTTTTGTATTTACTACAGAGTAAAGCAAAGAGCTAGACACAAAGAAGGCATTCAATAAATAGTTATGATGAATTGAGCTGAATTTAGTAGGCTGAGATAGGACAGATTCCTGTCTTCACACACTCACTTGGCAAAATGTGTACTATGGTTTATATTTCTACATGAGGGAGGCTGACATTTATTCACACGCTTCTGTTAGAAGATCCCCACTGTTAAACAGCCTGAATTCTTTTAAGGGTTTGAAGTTGGTTTCTGTTGCCTTATGAGAGCCCAGGAATTATATCCAGCCTACTGTGCCTACCGAGATTCCATGTGGGTCTCAGCAGGCACCAGAAGGCTGACTCAGTAGTCACTGTGATCTCCCAGGCAGAACATGCTGCGGTTAACAGCAGTCCCAGCTACCATCCATCAGAAATCATATGAGTCCTCTCAGGGGTCTGTCCTTTGAAGCATGACTCCATTGACTACTCTCCTAGAATTTCCCACCTCTCTAAAAGGAACATGACCCTATTGTAGATTCCTGAAGAGCTGCCATATTTGGAGAGAGACACCATGTTTGCTGAGACTCTTCACTCAGGGGGAAGGATTCTTTGTACCATGAGAAGGTTGGATTCTCTGAAAGACTCCAGCATGGGAGCACATTACCGATGACAAACCCCATTCAATAGCTCCAATTTCAGGACTGGGGCTGCTACCTGATTTTTTTTTTTTTTTTTTTTTTTTTTTTTATCCTTGGGAAACAAAGGAGAGGAGATACATCTGTTTCCACATTGTAACAACGTGCCATTTAAACTCCTGAAAAATCAGTGGACTTGATCATTCTTAATTATTCCTCCCATCAGCTAGTGAGTATTCAAAATATGAGATTAAGTCATTTGTGTGTGTCAAGTTACATGGGAGAGAAATAAGAAAAAGCAATTTGATGTGTTAATAAGGATAAAATCTGGCATATGTGTATAACTTCACAATTTAACCAGTAAGAAATAGGATTACTGTCTTTCCCATCTGCTTGGCAGTGAGGTGTTGAAAAGAAAACAGCAAATGCCATATTGACAAAGATTCAGTTGTAGAAAATGAACAATGAGAGATTTTAGGCTAATGTATAGTGTTTTTTTTTAAAAAGAACATAGGCAAACAAAATTGTCCTAACAAATGTAGCTGATCCATTTTGACCACAAAGAAAGAATCATTTTGTTCTTATATTTCTATCTTTTTAAGATGCCCTCAAAGCCACATTTGCGTTTTTAGTTGGAGAGGCTCCTAGCTAACCTCCAAAACCCTTTTTCTGGATGAGGTCCATCCTTTGAAGGAAAATAGGCAAAGGGAAACCTTAGCTGACAGAATCTGGTTTGGCACATCATTTCAACACTAAGCAGAAATTATGAATTTGAGAATGGGGAAAGGAGTGGGAATGTGGGAAGTGAGGCTCTTCAAAATAAGATAACTCAGCTTTAGTGGTTCCTGGTGAGGGAAAGTTGGGAAACCATTTAGTTTCATAAAAATTGCGTCTGCATATTGAGGAATGAATCAGACTTTATGTTATCATTTATTGAGCTATTACTTTGTGCCAGGGCATTACATTAAACTCTCTTGTCTACATTTTATTATTGAATTACCACAATCTTGTGGCATGGATCTCATTATCCCCAATTTATTTACTTATATTCATTTTTGAGATGAAGTCTCGCTGTGTCGCCCAGGCTGGAGTGCAGTGGTGTGATGGCTCATGGCAACCTCTGCTTCCTGGGTTCAAGTGATTCTCCTGCCTCAGCCTCCCAAGTAACTGGGATTACAGGTGCACACCACCATGCCTGGCTAATTTCTGTATTTTTGGTAGAGATGGGGTTTTGGCATGTCAGCCAAGCTGGTCTTGAACTCCTGACCTCAGGTGATCCACCCGCCTTGGCCTCCCAAAGTGTTGGAATTACAGACATGAGCCACTGTGCCTGGCCCCCATTTTACTGATTAGGAAATAAGGTCTGTGGGAATTAAGTCACTAGCCCAGGTTACACTGGGGCAAAATAGCGGCAGAGTCAGGATTCTCAACTTTGAGGCTCCTGAGTTCAAGGCTGTTGCTCTTAACCACTGAGCCCACAGTGCCTCCCTTCTATAACACCGACTTCCAAAACATCGCTATTCAATTAGCATTTTAATTTCTCGAAAACAATCTTACATGTAGTAAAATCTCAGAAGTTGATATAGTTTGGATATGTGTCCCTGCCCAAATCACACATTGAATTGTAATCCCCAGTGATGGCGGTGGGGCCTAGTGGGAGGTAATTGGATCATGGGGATAGATTTCTCATGGATAGTTTCACCCCATCCTCTTGGTTCTGTCCTTGCAATTAGGGAGTGGGTTCTTGTGAGATCTGATCCTTTAAAAATGTGTGGCCCCTCCCACTTTCTTTCTATTGCTCCTACTTCCCCCATGTGATGTGCCTGCTCCGCCTCTGCCTTCTGCCATGATTGGAAGCTTCCTGAGGCCTCCCCAGAAGCAGATGCCCTGTGCTTCCTGTACAGCCTGCAGAACCGTGAACCAATTAAACTGCTTTTCTTTATAAATTACCCAGTCTCAGGCATTTCTTTACAGCAACGTGAGAATGCTGTAACATTATAATCAATGTGACATTGTTACTCTGTATTATTGGATTAAGATCTCCTGGGTGTCAGGAACTACATTTACACCTCTCTCAAAGCCCAGCATCTCCCATGTTGCCTGACACAGGGTAGAGTCCTAAGAAAACCTCAGAATGAATACTCGTTCATGATCTCTGGTGCCATTTACTAATGCTAAAAAAATTTCAGCAACATTATTAGCAATTCATGCACTCATGTAAATACAAAGAAATTCATGTATTTATTGAGTATTGGGTGTCACAGGCAAGGGGCTCAGTCTGAGAATCCACCTCATTTTGTGGAACTTGTATTCCTGGAGGATAGAATACAGTAGTGAGGATAAAACTAACGAATAAATTGAACAACAGCATTTCAGCTAGTGATTAGCATGAGAAGAAAATCGTAGGTGACTTGATATATTAGTTTCCTGCAGTTGCTATGATAAATCTTAGTAGCTTAAAACAACACAGATTTATTGCCTTGCAGTTCTGAAAATCTGAAGTGTTCAAATTGGATCTCACTGGGCTAAAATGAAGATGTAGGCAGTGCTCTGTTCCTTCTGGGGGGCTCCAGTGTACAGGAGGACAGGTCCCCAGATGACCTTGGCCTAATCAACAATCCCTCCAATTGCAATTCTCAAGCAGACTGTGCTGAGAATACAACATCCTGAGATAAGGAAGAAACATCCAGAACAACCTGGGTGTGTCCTCATTCCTCCTACAACAGGACGTTCTACGATGCTTGAGCTTAGTGAGTTGAGTGGCACAATCCAGGGTCATAGTAAACTCCAGGGTCGCAGGTTGTGACCATTCTGGAGTCCCTCAGCTGCAGTATGACAGGCAGCACGTGCAGACAAGACAATCTGCCTTAGGCAGCTTTCCTGAGTCTTGGGGGACCAGTTTGTCATGCATCCTTGGCCTCTGTTTACCCTTGCTGCCTATCTGTGAGTAATAAATCTGCTTTCCCTAACTTGTGCAAGGGTTCTCTCTCACCAGATGTTGGGATCAATAGGCGAGAGCAACCTTTCGCTTAGTTGAGAGAATCTTGTTATCCTTGGCTTTTAATCAGCTGCTAGAGGCCTACTTTGACAGGTCCTTGGCGTGAAGTTCCTTCTTCTATCTTTAAACCTAGCAGTATAGCATTCTCAAATCTCTCTTTGACTCCTACTCTCCTGTCATCACTTATAAGGACCCTTATGATTCCACTGGGCTCACTTGGATTATCCAGAAGTGAGATCAAGCCATTATCTTCAAGACATATTAATCTTCGTTGATTGATATCCTTATAAACTTCCCTTATTTCCTTACATACTCTCTTTTATATGAATAACAGACTTACAGGTTTCAGGGATTCAGATGAGAACATCTTTGGGGAGACACTCTACCTATTATTCTACCTATTAGCAAATGAGTCACAGAAGTATCCCTAGATTCGATGGATAGGACAGATGTCAACTTGGAAGTGAATAATATTCTTTTCTTTCTTTCTTTCTTTCTTTCTTTCTTTCTTTCTTTCTTTCTTTCTTTCTTTCATATTCCTTCTTAATCCTTCTTTCCTTCTTTGAGTGATTTCAACCAATACATGTGTCCTAAGATGATCGGCTTGCAGAAGGGGGTGAGTTATAAAATTTTTCATGAGAAAGTAACCCCAAACTCAATTCTTAAAACATGGCTTCCATGAATCAGTTCCGTTTCCTGCCACAAAAGTGCCTGATTGAATGTTTCATTTAAAAATCATGATTTTGTCTGGCCTGGCACGGTGGCTCACACCTGTAATCCTAGCACTTTGGGAGGCCAAGGTGGGTGGATTGCTTGAGCCCAGGAGTTTGAGACCAGCCTGGGCAACACAGTGAGACTTCATGTCTGAAAAAACCAAAAACTATGATTTTTGTTTGTAAAGAAAAGTTTTATTGATGAGCACTTTATTCACCAGAATTCCAAGGGCAGGGCAGGGCAGTGGCTTATGCCTATAATCCTGGCGGACTTGAACTATAATCACGCTATTGCACTCCAGCCTGAGCAGCAGAGCAAGACCTTGTCTCTTAAAAAAAAAAAAATTCCAAGGGTAGGGAGGATTTTTTGGTGAGCCCTTTATTCATCTTTTTATCACTTTACATCATTTATGATGAGCATTTTATCATCTTCAGCTATTATTGATGAGCTCTTTTTATCAAAATGCCAAGGGAAGTGGGGAGTCCTGGGGCAGGGAAGTTGGTCTAGCCCAGCTGGTCTAATAGAGAGACAAACTGCGGAGAGAATTTGACTACACATCTGAGGAAGTGCGCGTAGCTGCAAGATCACAGGGCGGTAGGGTACGTTTTTGGATGGCAGTGGAATGTGAGGGGGGAAACAGTGGAGGGTTTGACAGTGCTTAGTGAAGGTATTTCCACTAGTCTTTGATTCTTTTCTTAAGTTACTCAATTCTAAACCATGAGTGTGTTGAGATTCCTTGTGAAAAGGAGCAGAGTGACTCTAGGCAGAAACAAGGTGGTTTCTGATGATGGAGATGCAGAGAAAAACAGGAACCAAAGGCCAGACATTAGCAGAAATCATGAGGAAACTCTGGATTTGCAGAGGCCCAGGAAAATTTAAGACTAATTTACCTAAATATCTGAAGTCCAGTGAGGTACCAAATTACAGTTGCATTGTCCATGCTTAGTCATAATTCTGTTTCCTGAACAATGAGGTCTTCGGTGACAGACGAAGACTATAGAAATCCAGTTTTCCTTATCTTTCTATTTGCAGCAGGAGAAACTACCCTACTCCTCTCTTTAAAACCTACTCCCTCATTATTGGCTCACGAATTCTAACAGTGTCATTTGGTTCTTAGATTTTAGGTTTCTTTTATTATCCACCCTAAAATATATTTAAAATTAGAAAAGCAATAATCATTTCAAACAGGCAAGAAAGTTATAGAAGAAAATTACATTTGGAATCTTCAGAGGTAATCACTGTTCAAATTTATTTTGTATCTTTTCAGACATTGACCAAACATAACATGTGAGAGTGTGTGTGTGTGTGTGTGTGTGTGTGTGAGAGATATATTTCTTTAACAAAAGATGTTCACACAATTCAAAGGCCTGCAACTTCTTTTTTTGTTTAACACATTTCCATATCAATACAGACATATGGACATCTCTTATAGTGTTTACTGTTTTTGTTGTGAAATGTTTCTTATATATATAAAAGAACACATACAATGTATGTAAAAAAAAAAAGTTTTTCCAAAAGTAGTTTTCTATATTCCAATTTTGTTAATTGTCCCCATTATGTGTTTACAGCATTTTGCCCTCAACGGTACAGAATCCAATCCAGGATCACATAATGTATTTAGTTTTCACATCATTTTGTTCAACTTTACCTGGAATAACTCCTTAGCTTTTCTTGACATAAAGAATTTGATGAACACGGACCAGTTAGTCTATAAATATTCTTCAGTCTGGGATTTTTTAGTTTGAGAAGACAAGTTAAAAATTTAGGAAGGGATACATATTTGGTACCTGAGTAATTAGGAAAATGTGAAAATGGGGAATTGGGTTACCAAGGGACGAATTCATAAAGCTTAAAATATAGAGTATGCTCATAACGATCCATTACATTGACTCCAATAACTATTCTGTTTAATGACAAAGAGAAGGCTAACATTTATTGAGTGTCCATTGTTTGTTAGAAACAATGATAAAGATTTATTTCTATTATTCCTCCTAGCAAATGAATGAGGCAGCTACTACTACTTCCATCTTACAATGTAGGAATCTAGGATTGATGTGGTTAATTGACTTTTCCCAGATCACACAGCCAATAAGTGGTGGAGCTGACCCTCAAATTCATGTTTCCAACTTTCATTTTCCATTATACTGTGGCCTCTAAAATGCTTTTCTTCTGGCACAGTTGTTATGGGCTGTTAATCCTTGGAACAAACACTACTCAGAATTTTCTGGGAAATAATTGGTCCCAAATATAGTCATTCTCAGCTGCCTTTGACTTACCATCAACAAATCATAACTTCTTTTGCCACTTGGCCTCCAAGATAATCTTGTCTGGTGGTTATCCTCATTTCCCTGATCACAATATGTAGGTGGGACCCAGGGCCGACCTTGAATTTCTGCTCTTATGTATTCTCACTTGCTCTTGTAGCTCCCATCTGGTCTCATGGATTTATATAGGATCTACATACTCACAAGTCCCAGCTTTACCTCAAATTACTGCCTTGAACTCCTGAGTATATGCAAGTGTCAAATAAACATTTCCACTTTGATAGAGGAGAGGCACCTCAACTTAACATGTCCAAAAATGAACTCTTAAATTCTGTCCACCAAATTTGTTTTTCTCATAGTCTTCCTAAGAATATGACAATTCCAATTTTTTAATTGCTCAGTTACAAACTTTTGAGTTACTACTGACTCTTTCTGTTACAACCCTCATTCAATCCATAAGCAGCCCCACCTTAAAAAAATATACCCAGAGGTGACCGGGTGCAGTGGCTCACACCTATAAGCCCAGCACTTTGGGAGGCTGAGGTGCGAGGACTGCTTGAGCTCAGGAGTTCAAGACCAGCCCGGGCAACATGGTAAAACCCTACCTCTACCAAAAAATACAAAAATTATCTGGGTGTGGTGGCACATGCCTGTAGTCCAGGCTATTCAGGAGGCTAAGGTGGCAGGATCACTTGAGCCCAGGAGGTTGAGACTGCAGTGAGCCATGATCACACCACTGCACTACAGCCTATTGAGACCCTGTCTCAGATAGATAGATAGATAGATAGATAGATAGATAGATAGATATAATATCCCACTGTTTTTCCCCTGCCTCTGCCTTTGTGTTGTAGAACCAAACTGGGCCCACTTGCCTGGCATGCTAAGACCAAATATCCACACTGAGTTTGCAGCAGTACAAAAAAAGGTGTTTATTTGCAGGGTACCAAGCAAGGAGGACTAGGCAGCTAATGCCCAAATCTTGACCTCCCCTTGGCTTACAGGTAAGAAATTTTAAAGGCACAGGTAAAATTCAAGAAAGCAGAAGTTGTAGGCAAAATTGTAAATCAATACATGGAGCTTATACATTTGTTTTGGTGTATAGATCATAGGCCGATTCAAAAACTTTTCTGATTTACAAAGGGTAAAGGAAGAGAAATTTTGTTGAAAAATTTGGGATCAGCAGAAAAGAATACTAGCTCAGGCTGGGGAGAGTGGTTGATTCCCTCCAGGACCCTCAGGAAGAAATGTAATAACAAAGAAAAATGGTCAGAGTTCAGCCTTCAGTTCTCCCTCATCTGAGGTCTACCTGCCAGCGAATCCATTTGAAGGGTGTATTCATCCATTCTCACACCGCTACAAAGAACTGCTGGAGACTGAGTGATTTAAAAGAAAAGAGGCTTAACTGACTCACACTTTCACATGACTGGCGATGCCTCAGGAAATCTGCAATCACGGTGGAAGTCTAAGGGGAAGCATGTACCTTCTTCACAAGGTGGCAGGAGAGAGAAGCATGAAGGAAGAACTACCAAACACTTATAGTGAAAGGACACAAAGATAGATGTGTACCCGCTCCCCCCCTCCCCCCGCTACATCCTTTGTTCTGCTCTCTAATCTTTGCACATACCAGAGATTTCGCAAGTTCCATGAGTACCTGTTTTTCTGCACGTACCAGAGATTTTGTAAGTTCTGAGGCAAGGTCACAAGACGTGTTTAAGTAAGATAAACTCTTGCTACCATAAACCTGCTCTCCCGCCTCAAAGGTTGAACCGAAATATCAGAAATGGCGGGAACCAATCATAGTTAGCCAAATCGCCTTGTTCAAACACTAGCCAATCATATATCTGATTTGTATAATAACTCTATGCCCACTTTTCTTAGACTATATAACACTGCTCGGAGCTCAGTGGGGGAGCTCTCCTGCCCGTCTCGTTACGTGAGCGAGGGAGAGTTCCAGGTTCAAACCTGTAATAAAGATCCTTGCTGCTTAGCTTTGACTCTGGACTCTGGTGGTCTTCTTCGGGGAATAAACGGTCTGGGCATAACAAATGGGGGCTCGTCCGGGATTTCCCCCAAGCCCACCAGACCCCCAAGTCAATGGATCTTAATCTGTAGGTAAGCCGGCTTTGTCACTGTCTCTGTCTTTGTCTCTGTCTGTCTCCCTGAAATTTCGTGAAATCTGTAATCTGTAATCTGTATTGGTCTGTTTTGTAAGTGGCACGGTCTTGGCGGATGCGCTAAAAGACAGCCACTCGGGACTGGTAGGAGACGTCCCCCAGTGCCCATCTGGGGGCCTCCATCCTTGGTTGCCCTGTCTGACTCAGGTCGGAAGTCCGACACGCGCTCGCGAAGGCTCATCGTTTCTCACTGTCTGTCCATTATTGTTAAGTGTTAAGTGTAAGTCCAAAACGAAACATAAAACCTTTTCTTCCCCTTCCAGGACCGGACCTGTCGGATACTCCCCTCTGCTTCACACTCATTTTCGTCCCTCCTTCTCTTTGTAGGAGCAGTCCAAAGATGGGCAACAACCAGAGCACGCCGCTCTCACTCCTTGTTACCAATTTTAAGGATGTGAAGGCTCGGGGGCGTAACTTAAGCATAGAACTAAAGAAAGGAAAGCTAGTTACTTTCTGCCGTTCGGAGTGGCCCTCTTTCGGCGTAGGGTGGCCCTCCGAAGGAACTTTCTGTCTCTCTATTATTACTAAGGTAAAAACTAAGATTTTTCTGCCAGGGCAGTCAGGACATTCTGATCAAATTCCTTATATTCTAGTGTGGCAGGATCTTGTGGAAAACCCACCGCCCTGGGTAACTCCATTCATCCCTGAGCCCTGCAAGGTCCTAGTAACGTGACCTACAAGACAAAAGACTCCCTCTGCTCCCTCGGCCCCTGTGCTGCCAGACAGCCAGGACCCCCTAACGTTAGAACCCACACTTGCCCCACCATATCCGCACCTTATCCCGCAGGACCCAGTCCCCCAGGGTGGTGCTTCTGTAGAGGGAAACCAAGAAGCGGAAGCAGCCGAGAGCGAAAGTAACCCGGGGGGGCCGGCCGGCTGAATGGGAGGCCGTGTACTGCAGGACCAAGCTTCCCGACTCCCTGACTCCACCGTAGCCCTGCCTCTCAGAGAAATAGGATCGCTCGATGATACCGGGCTCTCCCGTCTCCTGTATTGGCCTTTTTCCACTAGTGATTTATACAATTGGAAGTCCCAAAATGCTCGGTTCTCTGATAATCCCAAAGATCTAACCTCGTTGTTAGACAGTGTCATGTTTAGTCACCAGCCGACCTGGGATGACTGTCAACAACTCCTCCGAATCCTGTTCACAACGGAGGAGTGGGAAAGAATCCAAGTTGAGGCCAGAAAGCTGGTTCCAGGAGATGACGGCCAGCCAACTGCAAATCCTGACCTCGTTAACGCAGCTTTTCCTTTGACCCGGCCCAGATGGGACTACAACATGGCAGAAGGTAGAGGACGACTGCTCATTTATCGCCAGACTCTAATGGCGGGTCTCCAGCCTGCAGCTCGCAAGCCCACCAAGTTGGCTAAAGTATATTCTGTGTTACAAGGTAAGACAGAAAGCCCCGCTGTGTATTTAGAGAGATTAATGGAAGCTTTCAGACAGTTTACCCCTATGGACCCGGAAGCACCGGAAAATCAGGCTGCGGTAGTAATGTCCTTTGTAAACCAGGCAGCACCAGATATTAAAAGAAAACTCCAGAAATCAGAAGGTTTAGAAGGAAAGCAGATTCAGGACCTCCTTCAGATGGCCCAGCGAGTTTATAATAATAAGGATACTCCAGAAGAAAAACAGTTCAAGGCAACCAAAGAAATGACCAAAGTCTTAGTAGCAGCTTTCCCCCAGGCAGGGAATGGCCAAAGCAGAAAGCAGAAAAAGCAAGGCTCTAGGCAAGGATTAGAAAAGGATCAGTGTGCTTATTGCAAGGAACGTGGTCACTGGATTAAAGACTGCCCAAAGAAACGGAGACCAGCTAACCCTACCTCCGTACTCATTACCCAGGACTCTCATTAGGGGGGAAGGGGTTCGGACCCCTCCCCGAACCCAGGGTAACTTTGCAAGTGGAGGGGTCCCCAGTTCACTTCTTGGTCGATACTGGGGCGGAACGCTCAGTCCTAACCAAACCAATTGGAAAAATGTCTAAGAAAACATCCTGGGTGCACGGGGCCACAGGCATCAAAAAATACCCCTGGATAACCCAGAGGACTGTAGACTTAGGAACGGGAAAAGTCTCCCATTCCTTCCTAGTCATCCCAGAGAGCCCCTGCCCTCTACTAGGGAGGGACTTGCTGACAAAAATGGGGGCCCAAATCCACTTTGAGCCAGAAGGGCCCAAGACAACTGATTCCCAAAACAGGCCAATATCTATCCTGACTGTCACCTTAGAAGATGAGTACAGACTCCATCAAGAGCAAAAGCCCCCCGATCAGGAAATTGACTCTTGGCTCCAGCGTTTCCCTGAAGCGTGGGCAGAAACTGGGGGCTTGGGGCTAGCTAAACATCAACCTGCCATATTTGTGGAAGTTAAGCCAGGGACGGACCCTGTTCGGGTTCGGCAATATCCTATGCCCCTGGAGGCAAGAGAAGGAATTACGCCCCATATCCGCCGACTCCTAGACCAGGGAGTCCTACGGGCTTGCCACTCATCCTGGAATACTCCACTGTTACCTGTTCGTAAACCCAACAGTACGGACTACAGGCCAGTACAGGATTTAAGAGAAGTTAATAAAAGGGTCATGGACATACATCCCACTGTGCCCAATCCATACACCCTTCTGAGTGCCTTACATCCCAAAAAACAGTGGTATACCGTTCTTGATCTAAAAGATGCTTTCTTCAGCCTTCCTCTGGCTCCCAAAAGTCAAGAACTCTTTGCATTTCAATGGACGGATCCTGAGAGGGGCATCAACGGTCAGCTAACATGGACCAGGCTGCCACAAGGGTTCAAGAACTCGCCAACCCTGTTCGATGAAGCCCTTCATGAAGATCTGGGTGAGTACCGGTGGCAACACCCTGAAATAACTCTTTTGCAATATGTTGATGATCTCTTAATAGTGCCACCGGCAAGAAACTCTTCAACCCAGGTGGAAAGGACCACTGCAAGTACTCCTGACTACTCCCACCGCTCTCAAAGTAGAAGGCATCGCTTCGTGGATCCACTACACACACGTCAAACCAGTAGACCCAACATCCGACCTTCTCGAGCCATCTGGAGCACCAGCTACATGGACTGTAGACAAAGCTAAGAACAATCCCTTAAAGCTAACCCTGCGCCATCACTCACATAGCCGTAACCATGTCTAGCTTGCCTATGCTTTTATGCCTTATACATCTGACTCTCCTAACTGCTGCACCGTCTAATCCCTATGTCTGGAGGTTCTGGCTCTATGAGAACAAAACTCACCCCGGGGAAACCCCCCAAGCGGGTAAACTGCTAGCTAGCGCAGACTGCCCCCCCTCCAGGTGTAATACTATAGTTTACCTCAATTTCACTAAGTTCCAGATTGCCCAACCAGCAATACCCATGATCTGTTTTGAATATGATCAGACTGAATATAATTGTAAAAATTATTAGTGGCACCAGAGTGCAGGTTGCCCATATAACTACTGTAAGATGCACTCTGTCCAATACTAGACAGAACAACAAAGGTAGTATTTTTACCAAACTGAGTCTCCAGTCACCTACACTTGGATAATTAGAGACCCATAGGACTCTTGGTGGACAACCGCACAACATGGGGGGGTGTACTATTCATCAACTAGTACCTGGCCCAGTAGCCACTTATATCTGTGGCAAAGTCTAGTCCAGATTCAACCCTTAATCCATAAACAGATCCACAGACAAGAAACCAAGCTATCACAGGACTTGCAGCCCTTCTCTTGGCTTACCCTACTACAGGAAAGGCTAACAGTCGCCAACGTCACCGGCTTAGGCGACCTGTCCTCTTGCTTTATGTGTGCAACCCTAAGAAGACCACCATTAACCGCTGTTCCCCTATCCTCCCCCCCCACAAACTATATGCCAGATTCTAATTCATCAACAGTTGCAATACCCGATGTAGCCCTGTACAGTGACCCATACCAAGAAAAATACCCCTACTGTTATTCAGCATTTAGTAGCAGCCTCTGCAACCAGATGGCTACATACCCTAATAGCCCCATACGTGCTCCCCCTGGTGTGTTCTTCTGGTGTAATATGACTCTATTAAAAACTCTGTCCAAAAGCATCTCTGACGGACAGTTGTGCATCCCTGTTACACTAGTCCCCCAACTGACCCTGCTAACTCTGGCAGAGTTCATAGGCTGGGCAGGGACTGCCCCAACTGAAACTGCACGACATAGATGAGCAGTTTTTCTACCACTAATTGCCAGAATATCCTTAACCACCTCTGTCGTCGCAGCGGGGTTAGCAGGAGAGGCCCTACAACACTCCATGATAGAAAACGACAAGTTGTTACAACAGTTCTCTGTTGCTATGGAAGACTCCGCCTATTCCCTATCCTCCCTTCAGTGGCAGCTCACCTCCCTAGCACAGGTCACCCTTCAAAACCGCAGAGCCTTAGACTTACTCACGGCTGAGAAAGGAGGTACCTGTATGTTCCTCAAAGAAGAATGCTGTTTCTATATAAATGAGTCAAGGTTAGTTGAAGAAAGAGTCCAACGCCTACACAAACTAAGCTTAGAAATGAAAAAGCAACAATTCACTACAGCCACTAACAATTAGTGGAGCTCTTCAATGTTTTCCCTTCTGGCACCCCTTTTAGGCCCCCTAATGTCTTTACTACTTCTATTCACTATAGGCCCCTGTGTAGTAAATAAAATTTTACAATTTGTCAGAGAAAGGTTTGATACCATCCAACTAATAGTCCTCCGTAGCCATCACCAGCCTCTCCTGCACCCAGAAAGTGAGGCTATATTATAAGACTCTAGAAATCCAAGATTAGACATCCAGTTACTTATGAGAAGGGGGAAATGAAAGGACACAAAGATAGATGTGTACCCGCCCCCCCGCTACACCCTTTGTTCTGCTCTCTAATCTTTGCACATACCAGAGA